>NC_079562.1:10882500-11205000 GCF_015846415.1 Triplophysa dalaica
AGACAGTTTCTCTTTAGGTAAGTTAGTCATTAATCTAAAATGGATGACGGGAGAAGCTGGTTGACTTCCATTGGTTTTGTTTTACATATGTAATTTGCTCCCTGTTGTTTCTGCAGACCTAAAGATGTGGGTCGACCAAAGGCAGAGATTGCAGCAGACTTTATAAATGGCAGAATTACTGGATGCAATGTTGTCCCGTATCCTATACCATACAAATTCTGCTAAACTAAGCCTAAACTTTAGCTGTTCTTCTAGACTTAACTCCGTAATTAACACTGTAATAGCTTTGCCAGGCCACTTAAAATTTTAAGGATGAAATTCCTTGATGAAATGTTACTATATTTCGATAGTATGTATAATTTAAACTATTTTGGTATCGTGTTCTATTTATGCCCAAATAATGTTTCCTTAATTAGCCTTACAGACATTTTAAGAAAATTCAAGACTTGGATGAGCGATTTTATAAGCGTAATTACAACCTACAACCTTACTTTCTTATAAAATATGGACACGTACTGTATATTAATAGTTTATGCTAATCTAACACCTTTTGTAACAGATTGTTTCTTATTTCTGCTTAGAATTTCACATAATAGTCTGTGGTCTGGATTCTGTTGTTGCCAGAAGATGGATGAATGGCATGCTGGTATGTGTTTAGTGTCTTGTATATCAACAACATCTGAAATATATTGGAGTTTGGAATATACGATAATTGTTTCTATAGTTTGAGCATGTTGTTCTTTTGTTTGTCAGCTATCTCTGCTGGTCTATGAGGATGGTGTTCTGGACCCTAGCTCCATCATACCTCTAATAGATGGTGGTACAGAAGGTTTTAAGGGCAATGCACGAGTCATTCTTCCAGGAATGACGGCTTGTATAGACTGCACCCTGGAGCTGTACCCCCCGCAGGTCTGTAAAACATACTGGGCTTTTATGTTTAAAATAAACAATTTAAAGCATTTTTTTGTTGCATTTAATTAACATCTATATGTTAAACTTAGTTATTTTTGTTTCCTGTTTAGATAAACTTTCCAATGTGCACTATAGCATCGATGCCACGGTTACCTGAACATTGTGTTGAGTACGTCCGCATGCTGCTATGGCCCAAAGACAAGCCATTTGGAGGTATAATGTGACTGCACAGTACCTACATCGCACTGAATCTACAACATTTATCGAAAGCAGATGTCATGGGCTGTATTCAACACTTTTTGAATGTTATCTTCAAGATGGTCTGGCCCTTGATGGCGACGATCCGCAGCACATCCAGTGGGTGTACCAGAAATCTCTGGAGAGAGCAGCAGAGTTCAACATCACAGGGGTGACTTACAGACTCACCCAGGGTAAGTGAGGGAGGCCTGGACATTGGTTATTACATTACATGTCTTATTACGTGACACTACAAGTCTCAAACAGTTTTGATCCAAGTCGTGTAGAGGTGACAAAGTATTAAAACAGAAGGTGTGTAGGTATATGAACAATTATCAAAACCGTGGTTTATTCAATGGCCTTTGCTACAAGCATTACTTACTGTTGCTTATACAAGAGCACTCTACAGACATGTTAGTAGTTTGGCTTGTTATTTTCAGAAATTTGTTTCATCATTACTGTATCTGTATTTTAGGGGTTGTAAAGAGAATAATTCCTGCTGTGGCTTCTACAAATGCTGTTATTGCTGGTAAGCTGCCAAGCCAAATGCTCACTGATCTTAACAAGCCTTTTTTTAACATTTGACATTTGAGATATAACTGGAAATTTCTTGCACAACACAGCTGCTTGCTCCACAGAAGTTTTCAAAATTGCCACAAGGTAAGTCTAAATGCCATGTTTCACGGAAAAAGAACATTGAAATGATTGTCCATAATCTCTGATATTTATATACTGTTTATTCCTGCTGAACAGTGCCTACGTTCCCTTGAACAACTACCTGGTGTTCAATGATGTTGACGGGCTATACACATACACCTTTGAGGCTGAAGAAAGGTCAGTGATTTAGAACCCATCTGTTATAGTGGGTTTAGCTAGATTTTGGAAGGAAAGATTACCCCAAAATATGCATTTTAGCATTATTTAGTCATCTTCATGTAGTTTTGAAAGCTGTATGCCCGTCTCTGGGTGCCATAAATACAATTAAAGGTAAAGGGGATCCAAACAACAGTGGGTTATTTACTCGAATGGACAATAACGATATCTGTATTTGTGTTCTGTTGATGGCAAATAGCTAAAATGGCATGATACATAGCTTGTAATTGAATTATATAATTAGCTTTTTTGATTTCTGAATATTGTGTTTGTTTTAAATGTTTCATCATGTTGCATGTGCAGGAGAATTGTTTAGCCTGCAGTCAGGTGCCACAGGACCTGCAGTTTTCACCTTCTACTAAACTACAGGAGGTTCTGGATTACTTAACTGAGAGCGCATCGCTGTAAGTCACAATGTTCTGCCACGTTCAAATCTGGTTCCAAAACATAATCCTTCATATTATCTATCTATATATATATATATATAACATTCATATCTGTAATTTCTTCTATATTCCTTTTATTTGATAATATTTCTTATGAAAATAGAAAATATCCAAAACTGTGGATGTTATTGTGTTCATTTGTGTTAATTAATGCAATATCTGTATTTGTTATGTTTATAATTCTGAATTAATCTTTTTGTTTATTCTAGCCAAATGAAATCACCTGCTATCACTACAACTTTGGATGGAAAAAACAAAACTCTTTATTTACAGGTTAAAAGTGTTTTCCAACATTTATTTACAAGTGTAGTTATAAAATATTATGCGTTGCTTCTCATTTTCATGGATGAGCATAGATTTCAACATTTATTGCATATACTCTTGTTGGGTTCATTTTCAGACTGTAGCATCCATTGAGGAGAGAACGCGACCAAATCTAAGCAAAACACTGAAAGGTAACTGGAAGACTTCTTTAATAATGGCACGTGATTTAACTATTAAGCATGTTGTTAAAAAATGATCTTTTCTGCATTTGATCTTTTAGAGCTTGGACTAGTGGATGGCCAAGAGCTAGCAGTGGCTGATCTTACCACTCCCCAGACAGTGCTCTTCAAGCTAAACTTCGTCGCATAAGACAAACATTTCATTCACATGGACAATTAGATGTGGTTATTGCAGTAGTTATCAAAATTATGCACCCGTAGAAATTTGGTCTGTAAATGTCATGTTGCTCTATGCCCTTGGTGACATCGCAAGCACACACTCGACTTGGTTTTTGATGTTATTTAGTGTTTTTATCAGCCCTGTCCATCTGTTATAGGCACTCAGACTCTCGTTTTATTGTTTTGTACTGCTATAGTCCTGGATAAGAGCGTTTTGGTGGATTTTGCGTCCTTTTTTAACTACATATTGTTTATGTATTTATTTTGTTTCTGTGCAAATGCCCATCGACAGTTTCTTGATCAGTGTTGTAGAAAAAGAATGATGTTTGAATTAAAAATAGTATGTTATTTTAAACAAGTATAAAATCATATTTTAATGTCCACTCTTTATTAAAAGGGATAGTTCACCAAAAAATAAAAAAAACCCTGTCTTTTATTGAAGGGATACTTCACCAAAACTGAGAATTCAGTCATCATTTAAAGGTTCTGTGTGTACATTTTGGTATGATCTATTGATAGAAATGCAATTATAATATACATAGCTATGTCTTCAAATGTGTATAAAGAACTTGCACAATAAAGCGTTGTTTTTATTACCTTAGAATAAACTATTTCTATGTAAACCGCGGGGCCCCCCTGCATAAAATTTGCCATGTTCTGTCTGCCGTCGGGATCGGATGGTTGCAATTAGCGGAATCGCTTCCATGACGCTAGATATTACTAACTGGACCTTTAATCACATTCGATTTGTTCCAAATCGGTATATATTTCTTCTGATGAACAGAGAAGGATATTTGCACCCATTGACTACCATAGTAGGAATAATTACCTGAACACAAAAGAAGAAATTGTAAAGAATGCAGGACAGAAAACAGTTCTGGGGCACTTTTGACCACCATTGTATATTTTCCTACCATGGTATTTTTTTTTTTATTGAACAATTGAAATGTACAAAACTGCAAGGTATACAGAACAAACAGCACATTGTTGACATAAATAATAAATAAATCCAGGAAGAAATACAAATTGAGTAAACAAGAAATAATAATGATAATTTGAACTAATAATTAAAGAAAAAAAATAAATTAAATTAGTTCAAGCAGGAGTTTCAGGGAAAAACTTTTCATAGTGATTCTGTAAGGTATTACTTTTTTCGTTCTTTATCAAAAACAGCGATTTAAGGATAGAGTTTAGTTCCATGAGAAAAGGTGCACATTTTGGTATTGATTTTGCGAATTTTTGTTTGTGAATAAAAAAAAATGCATATAGAATAACAAAGTTCATCAGATGTTAAGAGCAATATCTTTTGGGTTAACATAGTAACAAATACTTTTCCTACCATGGTAGTCAATGGGATTCGGCTAGGAGTGACGTAGCTCTGACGTCGCATGTAGGATATGTTGGTGCTACGTGGATAGGAAGTTACGCTCGAGCAGCCAGACAGGAACTAAACAAAACAATGCTGAGAAATGCAACGTAGAGGCAGAGTGAAGCGTAAACAAAGCCGAAAATGATGCTCAGCCCGTTGTTTGTTTATCGGTGTTGTTGATTTTAATTGTAACATGGGTTTATGAGGACTGTCAGCGCAGTGTCAGTGTTTCTGGCAGCAGAATTAGCTGCTAAGCTAATGTGGACAACGGCCTAAGAGAGACATAACGTTACACACCAACCTCGCTCGTAAATAAACCAGCTTAGATTTGGGACATTTTAAATCATGATTTGTTTTATGTAGACGTTGTGCGTCATTGGTACCCATCCAGGGCAAATTACAGCAATATGAGTTGGTTCAACGCATCACATCTGTCTAGTTTTGCTAAACAAGCTCTGACAACTGCTCAGAAATCAATCGATAGAGTTTTGGACATCAAAGAAGAGGACCGGTGGGGTGACACGACCGACCAGACCTATGCAGGTAGGTTCAGTGTTAAATGATTTCAAGTGTAAAAAAAAGATTGTTAGATGACACACTGCCATGCCAATACAAGACGATCTACTCTGAAGTGACGGGCATGAAAGACCTTTCACACAACGCTAAACAACACTACGGCTTTACATTTAAAGTCTTTTGTCCTTTTATGCTCTTTCAGATGCACCTGGAAAGCCGGTGTCAACAGGATGGGCTATGAACCAGTGGGATTCTCCGACAGAGGAACATACTAATACACTCCCCCCCTCATCAGAGGCTATCACTAAACCTGTCACACGGACTGTGCTTGATGAATCTGAGGATTTCTTCAGTGGTTTTCTGCCCCACGGGGATGTACAAACTGAGGTGGTGTCTGTGCCACCTTCCAAAACTAAAAACAAAAACAATGTTAACTCTCATTCACATGGTCAGGTGTTCATCAAAAGATGCAGCAGTCAAGAAACCACAGAGACCGCACAAACTGGGACAGAGCTTTTGGAGCAGACATCATCTTTAGAAAATGTGCTATCACAAGCAGAATTAGTTTTTACAGCTTCGGTTGTTGCCGAGGAGCAACCCTTGGAAACTGAAACCAGCGTGGACAGGACAGAGTCTGATGGCTTGGCTTTAACTAGTGATGTCACGCTCACAAATATACCTTTGTCCTCCTCGGAGACCGAATCTGCTGGTGTTTTTGATGGCTCTGAACCACCTTTGACCCTTGATGGCAAAAATCCAGTTGAAAGCTCGCCTGTCCAGATTAAAGAGATCCTGCCAGAATCCAAAGACGCTAAATCGGAGGACAGACAAAGCGACACCCCGTCACCTCCTGTTAGTGCCTTTTCCTCTGGGACTTCCACTACAAGCGACATTGAGGTTTTGGACCATGAGAGTGTGCTCAGCGAGAGCTCTGCTAGCTCCAGACAGGAGACAGCTGAGGCCAAAGCAGGGCTCCACCTGATGCAGGGGTCCTTCCAGCTGCTCTCCGCTTCAACATGTGCCGATTTCCCCCCTTTGGACGAATACCCAAAGCTCACAGAAAGCTGCGGCTCCTCCTCAGACGCCTTTGAGCGTATCGACTCATTTAGCATGCAGTCGTTGGACAGCCGTAGCGTCAGTGAAGTCAATTCCGATGATGAGATACCAGGTAACCGCACTTTAGCCTCAATAACGGGTGGAAGCATGCCTGCTCCTGTTCAGTCAGCCCCTGAGACCAAACAGGGGGAGGAGGATGGAATGACGGAACTGATGAACGACCATTCAATGGATGACAATGAGATGGAGGAGAGCGGGCGCAGTGCAACACCGGTGAACTGTGAACACATGGACGAGGTACAGGAAGTTGACCAGGAGCCTGAGACTGACCTCACACTGATCAACCAAAACACTGATGGGAGTGAAACTGTGACATCACCGACCACTCTAGAACAGGGACCTCCAGCCTTTCAGATTTCAGAGCTTCAAAGGGTAGCCTAATATTCTTAGTGTGATGGGAATTATAGAAGGTTATTGTTCTTTGTACATTAATTTGTGCACTCTCTTTCATACACGGAAATGTTTGTTTTGTTTTTGTAATCTCCCCAGATTATTGAGGAGCTCTCAAGACGTCTAGAGAAGAGAGAATCACAGTTACTTGCAGTCAGTAAAGACAAGGCCAGACTTGAGGAGGACAATGACAATCTCAAAGAGTAAGTTGAGGAAAGAACAATCCAGAAAACACTCATGCTCGAATGATTAATAACTCACTAGGCCATAGAAACCGATGGAGGCAGCAATAATATTTAGCCATTTTGAGGAAACCCAGACATTGTGAAACCAGTTTCTAATAGTAAGGAACTTTATTTTGACATACAATATGCACATGCTTTACTCTACAAATAATCACAGACTATGCCTTATTTTATGTCATGCTTAATTATACATGTTGGCAAGATCATGGGTTAATAATGCATGTAATGAGACTGGAATATAATTATATTATTTTTTTCATTGGATTTTTTTTTTAAGATTTATCTTTACTCATAGTACAGTAACAATGAGAGGACAGGAATTGAAGTGAGTGAGAGGGGGGGTGGGATCGGGAAAGGACCACGAGCCGGGACTGGAACTCGGGTCACCCTGAATGCAACAGCACCACATGTCGGAGCACTAACCACAAGGCTATCGGCTCCGACTGGAATATAAGTCTATTTTAAGTGAATCAAACCGTTTCACTTTTTCCACAGTGAGATGATAAACTTAAAGGAAGAAAGCTCCTCTGTTCAGTCTTTAAAGGACGAGTTTACTCAGCGCATTGCAGAAACTGAGAGGAAAGCTCAACTTTCATGCAAAGAAAGAGACATCGCCAAAAAGGTTTTCTTTTTTATATTTATTTTTAATCATATCAACTTTATAATTCTTCAAATGTCTAGTTGTTGTTTTGAGTTTTTTAATGAAATGTTTCATGAGCATGACATTGTTTACGTTTATACCGGTCACATTTCACGACACCAGGAAATTAAGGCCCTCCGAGAGGAACTAGCGAGCAGGTTAAACTCAAATGAGACTTTGGAACTGATAAAAGAGAAGGAGGAGCAGATTCGAGAGCTTCTTGAAGAAGGTGATACTTTTTAGCCATGTTAAATACCTTATTGACATATCCCATAATGTCACTTCCTGTATGATCCTGGAGCTCTGGGTCATGATGTCAATTTACTTTCTGGCTTTTCCTTATTTGATTAGGCGAGAAACTGTCCAAACAACAGTTGCAACACTCCAACATTATAAAGAAACTGCGTGTTAAAGAGAAGGAAAGTGATGCACAGATCACCAAACAGACCAGAAAACTTAAAGAGCAGGAAGAGGATCTGAAACACTTGCAGCAGGTGAGAGAGACAACTTTTATCCTAAAAGCTTGGAGGGAACATCCCGTATCCCAAATGGTAAGGCCATTACAAAAGTCTGCAGAATGAGAAAAGAATACAGAAGTTTGTGTGCTCTGTTCGGTAATTGTAGGTTCTGGACGGTAAGGAGGAAGTAGAAAAGCAGCACAGAGAAAACATCAAGAAGCTGAACGCTGTGGTCGAGCAACAGGAGAAGGAATTAAGCAGACTGCAGACCAGCAATGAGGAGCTTCAGGAGAAGAACCGCAGTTTAGAAGCAGCCCTGGACAATTCCTACAAGTATATGCACCAAACTTTTATAGACACTGTTGCTTATCTTTGTTCTTCCAGTTGGCTGATATTTGATTTTTTTCATTGTTAAGGGAGTTAGCAGAGCTGCACAAAGCCAATGTTGCCAAAGATAGTGAAGCTCAGGTAATGGCATTGAGCAGAGAGGTGCAGGCGAAAGATGAGCTGAGTCTGGCATTAGAGAAAGCCCAGGAAGAGTCCCGCCTCCAACAAGAGGTTCTGGCCAATCAGGTAACTCATTATTATCTAAAATTATTCTTTCAGTCCGCAGCATTGGAATGTTTGGTAGTAATGGAGGTTAAATACTTAATCCTAACACTTTGGTTGCTGAACTAGTTAGGACAAAGCCTAATTGAATTGCTGATTGACAGATGCTGGCATTCATGTTATGTTTCACTTTGACTAATTCAGGTGGCAGATCTGAGGCTAGCTCTGCAGCGGGCTGAGCAGCAGCAGGCCAAGAAAGAAGATTACCTGAGAGTGGAGATCAGTGAGCTACAGCAGGTAACCAGAGCTCCAGGCATCCTCTTTTTAAACTGCTCTAAGCTTTGCTTTAAGCTTTGATTTAAGGAGCGTTTTTCTGATTTAAGGACTATCTTGTGTCTCAAAAATCATACCCTTATAACTTACAATTGATGTTTGCACAGTGAGTCATGTGTATCTAGTGTTGTGTTTATTCTTCCGTTTCGTTCCTGTCCAGAGGTTGCAAGAGGCAGAGACCAGGAATCAGGAGCTCAGCCACACTGTTACTTCAGCAACACGGCCCCTCCTTCGGCAGATAGAGAACCTTCAGGCCACGCTGGGGGCCCAGACAACATCATGGGAAAAACTGGAAAAGAACATCTCTGACCGCTTAGGTGAGACTTGGTCATGTCATTTGTCCATTGATCCAAACAATAAACCATACAGTATGTGAAATTCACCAGGTGTCATGTTTGTTATCTGTGGTTTAAGAATGAGTTCACTTCTTTATCTGTCTCAGCTGATGCTCAAGCCCAGCTTGCAGTTTCTGTGCAGAAAGAACGCTCAGCTACTGAGGAGCTGCTAGCTATTAGAGCGCAGATCACATCTTTAGAATCACAGACATCTCTGTTGAGACAGGAGAAGGGGCGTCTGCAGGGTCAAATGGATGCAGAGAGGATGAGGCGAGAAAAACTGGAGGATGACTTCAGCAGGTAAGAAGAAGGTCTTCAGCATCGGTAAAGTTCTCTTAAACAAAGTAAAACTCTGATTTCTGTTTGTGTAGGGAGCGTGTGGAGCTGGATAATCTTAAAGTGGATCACACTCGAGTTTTGGAGGAAGCCAAGAAGGATAAGGTACTGCTCCTTATCATACTTTAGTACTTTCATAGTATATATAAATCGAGCTTTGTAACTATAGCCATACTCACGCACACACACATTCTCAATGTCTACATTATTTGGTCCTGTTAGTTGCTACTCACCAACCAGCTGGAAATGGAAAAAATGAAGGTGGAACAAGAGAAGAAAAAATGCTACCTTGCACAAGAGGCCCTCAAAGAAAAGGTTTGTGTTTTATTCGACATGAAAAGACAAGACACGATTTTCCGCAGCAAGCATTTAGAGACTTGACTCCAGTCAGACTTTAGCTCAGGTGTGTTTCTGTGTCCTCAGGACAGCAAATCTCTGTCTGTAAGCGAAGCTCCAGCATCTTCCACTCCTTCATTGTCCCGATCCAGTTCGATCAGTGGGACAGAACACGCTGGCTTGCATTCCTCCATATTCTCACAGGTAAACTCATCTCATACTTTGCCCTTAGATTATTCACGGGAGTATCTAGCAGTACATTTTACTCCTCCCATGTATCTAATAGTCTTTTCTCTGTCAATTCATGTTACTTTATACTCATGTCATCCATTAATGATTCTCCATGCTTGTACCGGCTTTTGACATAAAAATGACAGTATTAAACTAGTGTACATAAATACAGATTGTAAACATAAGTGTATGTTGATATTGAATCATTTTATTGACTGTTTTTTTAGCAGGAGGATTCTCTGGACCATTCTTTCAGCACAATGAGCATCAGTGGGACAAACCTGTATGAGGCGGCTCGGCTGGGCGGTGGGTCCAGTGTAATTGAGAACCTCCAGTCTCAGTTGAAACTCAGAGAGGGCGAGATAGCCCAGCTGCAGGTGTGGGTCTTGAATTCATCTTAGTAGTATGACAGCAGCGTTTAAAAGCTATAATGTAGAAAATTTTAGATTGTCATTCACACTGTCTCTTTCCTTCATAATTCTTCATGCTCAGTTGGAGATTGCCAGTCTAGAGAGAAGCCGAACCGTGATGTCAGAGGAGCTGGTGAGACTAACCAATCAGAATGATGATTTGGATGGTCAAGTGAAGGATATTCCCAAACTGAAAGTACAGCTAATGGTGAACAGCTTTAATAAAAAAATACACTCTTCATTCTGTTTAAGGCTTTATAACCATGTCTTATTTGAATCATTGAACACAATGATAGTAACATAGTATCACATTTAACCAAACGTTTGTCTGTGTATTGCAGGACTTAGAGCAGAGGCACAACACCATCCTGCAGATGTATGGAGAGAAGGCAGAAGAAGCAGAGGAACTACGTCTGGATCTAGAGGATGTGAAGAACATGTACAAAACACAAATCGATGAACTGTTGAAAAAAAATAAAAAATAATGGACATACTGGCTGTAAACAGAGATCACAGTAGAAGGAGTAATTGTGCTTTTACAGTTACGCATCCCACAGCATTAGTGATAAAAGACCAAGTAACTTAAACATACTTTTTTCTGAGAAAAGAGTTTGTTCAAGGTGAACAGTCATTGATAAAGGTATTTAAAACCTGATTCCTTTTTTGTCTGTGGGGTTTTATTTTAAACCCGATTCCTTTTACGGCTATGGGGTTATATTTTCAATATTGCTTTTCTGAGTTAATAACCATATTGTGTTAAAATAACAGAGATGACTATATATCTACCAGTGTATAGGTGTTTAGATTTGGTGATGTAACAACACTTGAATTTGCACAGTGAAGTGGGACTTATTTATGTGTTTAGTATGTAATCAGAATGATTATTTGTAAATTCTATCCTCTAAGCTGCAAATCCCTCCGATAATCACAGTTAAACTGCTGTTGACCTCTCTTTACAATGTAAAATGAAATATGTTTTTTAGATTGCTTTTCATTTCCGACATATTTTAAATGACTTGATTTGCACTCGTTTACCTTTCTACTCCTGTTTGGAAGCTCATGTAAGAATGGTATAAAGGAAAAAGTTTCATTGTCATATTTTATGACAGTCAAAAATTGAAACAAGGTCAGGCATTTTAGTGTATCTACGGTTTTATGCACGTGTGTAAATAAAGAGACAAGTATTAAACAGACTAATTCATTAATCGCTTTTTAACAGTTATTAGTTATTTAATGTTTACTGTATTGTAGAAAATATTAACATATGAACCTTTTCAACAGTGTTAAATCAGGACCGACAGCTCCATCTTTCGGTCAAAAGCGGTATCACATGCCGGCTTATAGTTTCCGGTAGTATGGCGACTGCATCCCTCAATGCACACACTGCTACTTAGTTTCTCCGAGGAGGTATGCTCACACTTTTTTACAAACACATTTATTACTTTAACTTAAATTGGCTCCGAAGTATAAATAATCAAAATCGAGTTGCCGTCGGCTGTTTTAACATTGCGGGTATGTTTATTTGTCAGTAAACCGCTGATATAATTAAAGGTGGGGCAGCTGATAGTCTCTTTACTCTGGTAACGTGTCAAACCGTCGTGGCTTCTGTGGTCTCCATCCACCACTGTATTATATTGGTCTTAAAACCTATTCAGTGACATCGCTGTGTGTCCAGGAACATGGGATTCGTTATTTTACGTCCATTACAGCTTTGATAAACCTCTATTCTGAATATTATAGTGAAGTGTAGATAAGTTTATCAAAAGTTTCTTACATCCAGCATTGTGCATTTACTGTGTGTTACTGTTAACTGAGCTGCTCTGTCAACGATGTGGGTCGGGATTTGCGAATATGCCCCTTTGTTAATCTTTTTAAGTCACTCGTAGACAGACAGATCGCATCTGAGACTCTTTCAGACAGAAAGTAAGCATCTTACTTAAAGCTGAAGTACTTTTAAACAGTGGTTCTCAAACTTGAGGTCCCCTTTGTGTAGACTGCATCTTCTTTTGCAGCTCCTCCCCAAATAAAGATTTACAATCTTAAACTTAAAATGTGTATTAAACCAAAATATATGCAGTTAAGCAATACTGGAACATCAATTATTTTGGTTGGTGATCTTATTTTTTCTGATGCTTGATTGCACACAATTCGTTATAAATTTCTATATTTCATAAGATGCCACAAAATCTGTGCCCCACCTGGACCCATCTTGGGGAAAACAGGTTGAAGAACTACTAATATAGACTATGGTGACCATAATAAGCATCTCCTTTAAGAAAAGCTTTTTAAGTCTTTCCGTAAGTTTTTATTTTGGTTTTCAAATGTTAATAATTATACTAGAGTTACGTTTTATTGTAGTAACAATAATTTTGTTACCGTGGTGACATACTTTTGGATTCACTCATTTGAAGTTCTCAGGGCTTCTGAATGAGACTCGCACATCACCACACTAGTTGACATGTTTTTTCCTCATGGTTATAACTATGTAACAACCTTAAATTGCATTGTCATAAGGCAACATATCAACTGTAGTTTTCACCTTAATGCCATAAAGTTTTTACACTTAATATTGTTACTACAGTTTAAATCTGTGGTTATTTTATAATCGCCAGTATGGTCTAAAAATACAAACCCTTTTCTTACACTGTTTAAAAGCTTGATATATTAGTTTATTTTTGTTTCATTTCATTTCATTTTTATTTTTCATTTATTTTCACTTAATAAACAGTTAAAATTATTATTTCAGTTTATTTCTGGGACAACATTTCTAATCCTTTAGTTTTTAAATAAAATTTAAACCAATATATAATTCAATTTCTCAAAAGAGAAATTATTAATTTAAGCTTTAGTGAAACTGTTTAAACTATAAAAATGTAAGCCGTAGCGATCACTTAGTTACGTTTTCTATTTATTTTAGTAAAATATTACATATTATTAGTAAATCATGGTTGTCACAAAAATAGAGGTTGTTAGGCACACTTTAGGTAAACCACTATTATTTTAAGGAGAACACTTCTCCTGACACGCGCCCTTCACGCTTTTCCTTGTAAGGCAGGTTCAGCGGGGTAAGGGAAAGCCCTACAGCTTTCTATAGTGCTTGTATAATTGACCTTCACCTTCTCTGCAGCAGCTGCCTGCTCATGTCAAGTAAAGCTTGCTTTTGCTGTATAAATAACCAGAGCGTATTAGAGCTTATGTTCACGAGAACTAAAAGACGATAAAGATCTATGGTTATGATTAATAATCTTATGGGTCTCAAATTTGATTTCCTACTGTCTTTTCCTCATGTGAACTTTGCCCAATACAACCCGAGTAAACCTAAAAAATAACAAATAGGCAGCCATTATAACTATTAAAATATTGTTTATTTGATTGGTTTGTTTCTATGTCAATTATGTTAAAGATTCAATTTCTGTATGAATTTGAAGAATGATCTTCACTGCTGGACATCATAGTAAGTGCAATGAGAACCACCTCAGGACATTCATGAATTCTGTTATGGATTTCACGTCTGTGGTTGTGTTGCCCAAATTCATTGCACAAGCTATGCACAGAATGTGTACTTGTTTTTATATTAAAGCGGTCAAATGACACAGCTAAAGCAAATTTTATCATTTGTTTCAGATGTAATGCAATGTGTATACATGAACGATTTGATGTTCAAAAACATGTATTTTCCACATACCGTGCATGTTTGTATCTCCTCTTTCCTCGTCTCTCTGAAACACGCAGATTTTTAACAAAGCAGATCGATCTGAAAAGCGAGGTGTGCTGTGATTGGCCAGTTAACTAGTGTGTAGTGATTGGTCGAATACTGCAAGCACGTGATTGAAATGCAAAAAATGTCTTACCATATTTGGAGTATCAGGTTCTTAAGCAATAGTACTGATAGGTACGTCCACCTTACTTGCATATACATTTGGGTGTTTTTAGGCAAATCATACCAGGAACTGATTTGTGTGGGTATGGTTACATGAGGCGTTTCCGGCAGGTCTGGGTGAGCATTTGCTTTTAGATAGAATGCATCTTTTTTTCGACACTTTAATTTTTGCAATTTTCACGTGTCTAATACATGCATGGGCAATTTATAACACACCAAAGACACAGAAAAACACGTGTTCGCAGCATTTGACCCCTTTAATTTCCCTCAGTCCTGGGCGTATTGCTTAGACAATTGAAGGAAAAAGGTCATGAATATTTCCTGTGGTAAGAGTTCCACATGGAATAAGATGCAGGTTCCCACACTGGTACTTCTGGAGTTGTTTGTCCTCCTCTTAGTCACTTCTTTTCACATTCTCTCTCTCCCCCTCTCTCTATCTTCTTACAAATGATTGTAGGTGCTGAGAGCCACTGTGGTTCCTTCCATGTGGCTTGAGGGACTATGCTTCTGATGGTAGCTCTGTGCCTGATCTGTACTTATAAAACCATCTCCGCCACAGACGGTGGCCGGGACACCAGCCACAAACCACAGCTGGACTACAGCAGTCTGGGTCTGCCCCGGCAGCATATACCATACTTTCTGAACAACAACAAACGTGTGGCCAAGCTTTGCAAAGAGGATCCGCTTTGCCATTTTAAAGTAAGTTATTTGCTTTTTTTTTTAACATTGAATGTTTGCATAAGTTGGTCTTAAACTAAATGTGATTGTAGTTTCATAATTGTTTAAAAAAATGTTAACAGAAATGTTATTCTTTGTAATTAGATGCTTTTTGTTTTGCTTGTACTGCATATAAAACGATGCAAAGTATTTGAAATTGTCTGGAGTTATGTGGGTTCTGTAGCGTCATAAGATGATTCTAATGCAAGATAAGGTGATGGTATTCTTCTGTGTTTGCTGTGGCAGGATGCTCTGTTGCACAGGAAGGCCTGCTGGGGTTATGAAAAGAACTGCTTACCAGAACACCGCTTCAGTTATCCTGTATGTACCAGCCTCGATTCTGGATGGTATGCCTTTTCTTCTCTGAATTATCTAAGAAGAGACACATTATATGATGACATACTTTCCAAATGTTGACGATACTTTTTAGTATTGCTGTAGAATACATACATTTTTAAAAGCAGGATTGAAAAAGTACAATTAACATGTTTAGTGCAAAAACAGAGGAAAAACGTCTTCACATACTTTAAATTAGATTAACATATCATCAATCTTGGACTGAAATCTTTTATCTTTAAAACTCCTACATTACAGAAAATGAAAAAAAAAATCAATAATTAAACACTGTGTTGTCAAAGTTGACAAACTATCTTTAATACCTTTAATTGATTGAGAATTGGCAAAACATACATACAACATGAAGGGTGACCAATAGCAGTGTTGGGTAAGTTACTCTGAAAAAATAATGAATTAATAGTTACTAGTTACATCAATCGTAGTGTAATAGTGTAATTATAGTTATAGTAATTATAGTGTAATTATATACATCAATAGTGTAATTATATTACTGGATAAATTACTCTCCAAAAAGTACTTAATAACTTATTACTAATTACTATCTATATCCTATATCACTTTTGATTAGTTTAGGTGATTCAAGGATAGACATGAAACAAATCTTAATTAATTCAAATGAATAATATTAAACCACATAAAGTACTGACTAAAGTATTGCAAATGTGAGAAAGGTACATTAATGCATTTAAAATTAGAGTTTGAATTTTTATGTCAATTCCATTATTATATACATTACACAGTATTTAGTTCAATTACATCCAAAGTAACTGTAATGAAATTACAGAAAAAATAATAGTAATCCCATACTTTGCTTTTTTAAGGGAAAAATAATTCAATCACACTATCTAATTACTTAGTTACTAGTTACACCCAACACTGACCAATAGTAGTAATGACTTGAAAAGTCAATGAAAATCATACAAAATTGAGAACTATTTTCTTTAATACAGTCTCAAAAATCTAATATTTGATAAATCACCTGACCCTAGTGTATTTAACCATATTTTCTTTCGAACATTCTCAATAGACCTTATCCATGAACATTCCTTTAAGATTTTGTATGCAATAAGTTTTGTTTAGATTATGTTTTGGCTTGTAATATGGATAACGGCTGCCCTTCTTCTCTTTCTTTAGGGCGAGCTCTATTGAAGCTGCGCAGGAATTATTCTGGAAGCAAGCAGATTTTGGCTATGTGAAGGAGAGACTCAATGAGATGAAGACATTGTGCAAACCTTTGACTCCTGTGAGCTTCTCCTTCTTTCCATCTTCTCTATTTTCTCCATATGACTAAAGCTCCCATCTTACCTGTACTTGACTGATGAGCTGTGCACCTCAGGTTTTTTAAACAGAATCTGTTGAGCATCAAAACGCAGCTTATAAAGGTTTATAAGGATTGGGGCCTGTTTTATTACCTCAGCATGTTGAAACAATGTTAAGCACATACATGCAGATACAAGTTTATAACTCAAATCCTCTGGAAAGTGATTTTTACTGACATCTTTCAATATTTTTCCAAGGGAGATTCTTCTTTAAAGTGCTCAAGTCACATGCAGTTCTGCAGGGCCACAAACTTGTACCTTGATCTGCGGAGTCCCCGCAGAAGTCATGAAAGGTCAGTGATGCCATTCGAGGTTGTTGGAGGTCAAGGAAAATGCAAATCTGTTGTTTTCTGTCGGGCAAAGCTGTGAGAACTTCCTGTCTGAACCAGTCCCTGGTGTTTCTCTCATCCTTCATTCCCCTTTCTCATGTCACTGCAGGTATAAAGAGGACTTCCTGGAAATGGGCGAGACTGGTGGTCACTGCAGACTTAATAGAAAAGCACTGGCCTCAGAAGGGACACACAAAAGTCCTCTTCAGTCCTGGTAATGACATTTTTCAAAATAGAAGTAATAAAACTAGGGCTGACAAACATTTAATCCTGAAGAATCGTATCCAGAATAAAATGAAAATTTTATGAAATAAAAAATAAATAATTATTGTATAAAAAGTAATAAGAGTACACATTCTGTACATGTATATATTTCAGAAATATATAAAATTGAATAAACATTTGTGTATAATATAATTTAAATTATTGGGAAATATTAACATGTAAATATTTCCTAAATATGTTTGCGTGTTTATAAAAGCAAAATGAATATGCACAGTACACAAACATTTATTTTGGATGCAACTAATCCAGCCCTAAATCCACTTTATATCCTTGTTAATTATTATTATTATAAACTTCGGTATAAGACGTCATCATTTTTGTAATGAATTGATTGTATACGCTAAGAATTCCAGCACTCAGATGTCTGTTTTTTACTCTTTCAGGTTTGCAGAATTGCAAACATACTCGGAGCTTGATTTCCTCCCCGTAGATGACGGGCATTGTGATGTCATCATCGATAGACCAACCGTATTTATGAAGCTGGATGCAGGTAGATATCTTTTTATGTTTGTTGATAATGGACCTGCAGGTCTATGGATAACTAGCTTAGTCAAATAATAACTAAGATTTTGTCTGTGTATTTTGCAGGTGTAAACATGTACCATCATTTCTGTGACTTTGTTAACCTCTACATCTCTCAACACCTCAACAATTCTTTCAGCCGTGACATAAACATTGTCATGTGGGACACAGTAAGTGTTCCCTTTTATACTAAAACAAATATTTTTTGATTTCTTTTTTTTTTCAAGTGCAGTGGGGTGTACAGTGTGATTAAAACATAATTTTATAAAAAGTTTAGGATTTTGTCTTTGGACCATCTCAGTGATTATATAAGCAAATGTAGAATGTTATTATGCTACATGCTAAGTAGATTGCTAAATTAAAGCATTTTTACTTTTTCTCAGACCATTGTATATTGTAAGACATGGTATGGAGAGGTCTGTTAAGAGAGCATAAATTAGTTCAGGTGGTGTTTTGCTGAAAAAATAATAAGGAAATAAGGGTCAGAAAATAGAGTGACTTACAAAGAGACCTTATCCTGTCTATTGTTCAGTTGTTAGTGTTTCAAGGCCAAGGAAAAAAGAGCAGAACGAAAGGGGAAGACTGTTTTTATATCGTACAATATTACTGAAGGTGCCAAATAAAATATGACAAAATAAGAGTGTGTGTGTTTAACATTGTTGCCAAGAATCTAAAAATGAATTAAATCAATGAAATAAAGAGTTTATTTTGGCTTGTTTCTCAGAGTGTGTATGGATATGGCGACCTGTTCAGTGAGACCTGGCAGGCTTTTTCAGACCATGACATCATTCACCTCAAAAACTTTGACTCCAAAAGGGTAAAATAGTTATTTTTACCTTTTCCCACAAATTTCTTCTTTCTTTGGGCTTTTTCTAAATTCTTGTTTTTCACAGGTGTGTTTAAAAGATGCGTTTTTCTCTCTCCTTCCGAGAATGCGCTACGGTCTGTTCTACAACACCCCTCTTGTGCGTATCCTAATCATCCACAAAAAAGATTTCTCTTGATCTTTGTGTGGGCTTTATCTTAATATTCATCTGGTGTTTCTTGAGTGTCTGTTCTATTCTTTCTGTTTTTTGACTTTGCATTTGTTCATCTTGGCTTTGCATCTGCTCTCTGTTGCCCAGGGAAAGCTTATACAGAGACATTATTTATGACACCGTTAACAGACAATTGCACTTATCAACCACATGGGGGAGCCGTGAGCAAAAGTTCAACAGTATGGCTTTAATGCAGCTTTGTGTGATATCGCCTGAGCATTGTGTGTTTGTGTGTGTGTGTTTGAGGTATATACAATGTTTGCTTTGTATGAGACTGAACACATCTGGTGTAGTCGCTCAATCATCCTCAGTTTTTTTTCTATTCCATTGCCTTGTGCATGTGTGCAAAATGTGTTTAGCGTATGTTGTAAACGTGTGAGGAAGACTTAGGTTAGTAAGTGATTTCACAGTGTGTGTGACTGTTTTGTCAAATATTTGTGTTATTTGAAAGATCTCTGACTGTCACAGTGAAGGGATGTTCCGGGCATTTTCCCAGCATGTGCTTTATCGACTCGGTGTCCCACAAGAAGGGCCGAAGGTAAACAAACGCAGCAACACAGTACTAATAATGCTTTAAATCTTGTCAGCTTAAAGAAGTCAGTACAGGAAGTCAGTCCTTAAATGAAATCTACAACACTCATTTACATATTATATACTAATGCTAAATTATAATATTAATTAATACAATTATTAATTTTAATAATATAATAAATTAATTAATGAATATAAAAATACTAATTAAATGTTATATTTATAGTATATTCTAATTTATAAATGTATGCAAACCCAATTTTCTCATTATAAATAATAAAGCACTAAGCCCCGCGAAGCAGTGGGTTACAGTGCATTACAGTGCATTTTATAACAGATAAGGGCGTTGTGGCATGACGCGAAGCGGAACCCCTAAAACCCCCTTGGCAAGGTTTCATATAATAAACGAAATAAGTGAAATTTAGGCTATATTGCGGTCAGCCGCTATAAATCTGGGAATTTATAACGGCTTAGAACTCGGCTCATTCAATCCGAATCAAGGACCAGAACCAACGGTTTTATCTTTGGAGTTAGGATATTTTGTATTGGGCCTTTACATGACCACCTAACAACCAGTAAGAAGACTTATCAACAACAACCAGGGGTGCCGCCAGAAATTCTGGGCCCTATGGAAACCAAAATTTCTGGGCCCCCTACAAATAGGAAAATATAAAGGGGGTCTGCTCTTCTGGGCCCTAAATCAGCCTGGGCCCTTAGAATCGTCCTAACCTTCCACCCCTTTACGGCGCCCATGACAACAACCTCACAACCATCTACAACACATTGGCAAGCACACACAACACCAGCTACTTTTGCACTTTTAAGCACTTTTCACAGTGTTAAAAACTCACTTTGGATCTCTTGTATTCTGGTACTAAGCTACACCACACAACAGGCATAAATCCGGGACAGCTATTATGTGCACCTGGCCTTGACCCTTTGTAATCTGCTCATCAAATCACTCAGACTCACATTTTTGTCTTCCTGACAGATTCACCCATACACATACAAATTTAAATGTTGCTTTTATAGAAGAGCATCTGTCATAAAATATGATCTAGTAAAGGCCATAGACGCAGTAATCTGTGCCACAGGCTCTGGTGTAGTTGCAATAACGTTTTCACTCGAAAGCCATATTCTGTCGGGTTTGGAAGATCAAGAGATATTTTGAAATTTATGATCATCTGTCAGTAGATGGCACTGTCGTATAATTTATTACTCCACATTGTCTGTGTCCCTAACATTCTCCACATTTGCTTTGTTTTCAACAACCAACATTAATAACAGTTTAAGCTTTGATATAGCTGCATATTGTAAATGGAAAATATATATTTCAATATACATATATATTAATGCACTGAATATGATGTTTTTCACTGTGTCAGGAAGGCCAAATCCGTGTCACACTGTTGGCAAGGAGCACTGAGTATCGTAGGATAATAAACCAGCAGGAGGTGAGTGCTCCATCTCTCCCTCTCTTTGCTCATCATTGATTTATCACTCCGCTTCCTCAACTGCCCATTTAAACTCTTATTTGCCGGAGACCCCTGCTTGGTAAAAAATTCTCGATTTACTTGGCCTCTGTCCACATGAGTGTGAGGTCTCGTTAATCTCCCTCTGAATCCCTGCTGTGTGTGTGTGTGTGCAGTTTATAAATGCTCTGAAGACTGTGCCTTCTTTTGAGGTCAGAGTCGTGGATTATAAATACAAGTGAGTGATTTCGACTTTATTGTCTTTAAATTATTGATATGGTTTGATGTTGGCGTGGACCACAGCAGCGATTGAAAGGTGATGTGTATTCGTAGAGAGATGCCGTTCCTGGAGCAGATCCACATCACACATAACTCTGATGTCTTCATTGGGATGCACGGAGCTGGACTGACTCACCTTATCTTCCTTCCCGACTGGGCCGTCATATTTGAATTGTACGTGGCTTGTGTACGTCTCTGCTCACTGAGTGAACTGTGTCTTCAACTTTATGCCATTGAAGGGCTGGCTTCACTAGCAAGAGGAAAACAAACTTGGTTTCAACTTTTGTAGAGTTTCAGAATATGCACTCAAGTGTATTTACACTTTTTTTGACATAGTACTTTGATAGTGTATTTTAGTGTTGTTTTGCAGTGCATTTTGATTAAATCAAAATGCATTTTCTTCAGAGACAAAATGACAGAGGATATAAGTCAAGTTTATTTGAACAATATCTGTTAATGGGGTTTAGAAAAGAAACTCTTTGGTTATATTTAGCATGAACTTGCCTAATTTTTTATTTTTTTGTACTGGAAAACAAGTCAAAAATACTAAATTCGGAGTGAATTGATGCATTCAATACTTCTATTTAGAACAAATTCAGTGCATTCAGAATAGGTTTTATCAGTTCGTGTGTTGCCTGGAAATCAAACCCTCAACGTAAAGGGATACTCCAACCAAAAATGAGACTTCTGTCATCATTTACTTACCCTGAAGTTGTTCTAAACCTAACTTCAGGGTGAGTACATGATGACAGAATTTTCATTTTTGGATGAACTGTCCCTTTAAATGTTGCGAGCGCCCTGTAATACACCATGTAATCTAAACAATTCTTGTATTCAGCTTGCTTGTTTCTTTTCAAAGTCTATTTCAGTATCGCTGCTAATAAATTAAAATGTCATTGCGTAAGACATCGTTCTCCAGTATGTGTCTGTTAATCTGGCACCCTATGCTGATTTTGAGAAAGCGTGTGATGGTATACATCTAACTGGCACATTAATCAACTCCAGCGTTCACGTGGGTGAAATCAGCCTTCTGTGCCGTACAATATACCGTCTAATGTATTGCGTGTGCGTATTGGGGAGGAGGGAAGGAAAGCATCTCTAACTGAGCTGGGTGTCTGTGTGACAGTGAATTACAGCCTAATTAAACAGTTATCCATCAAATTGAGTCGGTGGAGGCTTTGTGGGGCGCTTCCTGCTAAGTGTGGGACGTAAAGCATTCTTCTTCCTTTATTCCACAGGTACAACTGTCAAGATGAGAGCTGCTACCGCGATCTGGCCCGACTGAGAGGGGTCCATTACATGACTTGGCAAAAAAGGAACAAAGTGTTCCCTCAGGATAAGGTGAAGAGAGCACACACACACACACACAGACTGGTACCTGGAAACACTCCAATGTACTGTGTTAAATCTCAGGGTTGCTATATAGCACACAAATCATGTGCTGTGTGAGAGATGATGGGAAGTTTTACAGTACACTCTTCACAAAACTCTGTAAAAATAGGGCACAATATGCTGTATTAATATGAAGGAATTTTCCGTATTCATTTTTAAAGTTGTTTTCCCTGTATTTAGCACTGGATTCAATTTCATTTTAGCATTAACGGAAATGTCCGTAAAATAAAGGAAAATGTATTGGTCACTTTCTGACACTTTCTGGGATTTTTTGGGATCTCACTTAAATGCACGAATGTCTAAGCATTAGACTTCAAACCAAGCGGTATTTATTAAAATAAGTAGCAAGAGCAAAACATTTTGATAAATGATAAAACAGAATTTGTGCTGTTTAAACCAATACAAAATATCAGTACTTTCTGGTCAATTTATTAGAAAACATCCAAAGTAAATTTGATGATGTGTAAGGGGAACTGACTTCATACATCCACTAAAAATGACCTTGGGACCAGTTGGTGTAACGTATTTGTTTTTCAGATGCCACATGGCGTTGTATATTTTGTCTAATGCAGTGACATTCATACATTTTTAATCCTGGCCTTATACTTTTGAGGGCCGTTGTACTGCAAATAATGGCAGTTAATATTAATTTTTAATTTATGGACAAGTTCTAAGATTCAACTTATGATTTGGTGTTATGTGCTTGTTTTGTTTTTGTCTCAGGGTCATCACCCAACTCTTGGGGAACATCCTAAGTTTACAAACTACTCTTTTGACATAGACGAGTTTATGCGGTTAGTCCTGTTAGCGGCTGAACATGTAACCCGGCACCCGAAGTGGCGTGCGAAACAAGCTCGGGATGAACTGTAGTTACACTCCCTAATGCTGTAACCATTACCTACAAAGACAAATGTCTCAAATGTGAAAGCACAAACAACATTAACAAAAAAGATGTTTCATTTATTTATCATGTCCTGTTTCTGATTTTCTGTTCAATTGTAGGCTCTTGCAGGTAGGCTGGTGTGATTTGTTATTTTCAGATGTTTAGCTTCCCTAAGTATGTGTGGATATATATTTTTTTAGCAGACGTTACGCTTTTAGATCTAAGTGTGGATTTGTAACTTATTTTGGAATAGCTTAAGATTTGAAATTCATTTATTTATGTCTACACAATCATTCAAGTTCACATTCTTGACGGGAATCTTTGCGTGAATGTGAAAGTAATCTGATGTCAGGCTTGGGTTTGCACTTCCTGTATTCTTCCACATACGTTTGTGTCACACTGCCTAAAAATAATCGAAGACTTTTTGTGTCATTGTTATATTGTGAGTATTTTTATTTAGCTTTTTAATGTATTAATTCTGAGTATATGACCTCCGGTCCGTATTTATTACATAGTTAATGTTTTATCTGTAGCAAGTGAATGTCATTTTTAGCTCTTGTAATATTAGCACTGTTAAGGGATTTATCATTTCAGTACTATTGGTAAAGCCATTTGAACTTTTGGTGCAGTATTGTTTTTAAGTATTTTTATCAGTATTTTAGGCTCTCCAAAAAGTTACATGAAATGACCATATTTGCAACATTGTCTTATTATATTGAATTTATTTAGGATTTTTCAATTCCAATATGTCAAAGTATTTAAAAACTCATATAATGAGTTTTTTAACAATGTTATTTAATAAAGACGCACTGTTTTTGTATGTGAATATGTTTGTATTTTTAAAAGTTGATATCAAACTGTTTGAAACATATCTTCTGTTGTCTGTTATTGCACCATTCAGACTTGCAAAAATGACAAATGAATGACATTTATTTGGGTTGTAATGACACACACCACATATTTTGAACAAAATGTTTATTTGACATAGAACTTGTACATGCTCGGTTTAATTAAAACATGTAACTAAAATAAAATAAAAATTGGTCTGTCACAGAAAAATCGGACTGAATTAGTTTGATTAAATTACTAAATTTGGACTGTGACTTTAAAATAGAGCCCTAGAGAGACTTTTTAAGCAGTGTGTTTTATTTATTTAAGGGACATTTCAAACTTAAATTAAAATTCTGTCATTATTTCTTCACCCTCATGTTGTTGAAACTTGTAAATGACTTTCAAATGGGAAACAAAACTACATAGTTTCTGTGGGCTTGTGTCTTAACAATGGAAAACAACCTATGCCAGTGTTGTTTGGTGCAGTCATACAGGTTTGGAGTGACATGGTGACTAAATGATGAAGGAATTGTCATTTTTGGGTGAACTATCCCTTTGAGTCTTTCTTTACTCGTACATTAACCTAAATCCCACTGACACTCTGTGTTTTATGACCACTAGATGGCAGTACAACACCACTAATGATTCCGCATCGCTCACTAAAATTTCTGAATCAAGTGCCCACCAGACGAGTGCTGACGTTCCCACTCACATACAGTTACATGGTGTCATGCTTTGCTGTTAACTTGCTTAACTTAGGCAGTAATAATTAGGACAAAGTTATCCTAACACTTTAAATAGCACATTAAGTAGGCTACATTAGACAAGATATGCCATATTGTTTTTCACGACCCTGTTCACACTTAAATGATGAACAAATGTTGTTTCATTGTCTCTCCATCATAGCTAAATGAGTGCGTGCACGAGCACACAGACCGTTTATTACATGCAGGGCGCGCGTAAAGGCAGAGCTATAGATGCTCTTGTGAAGGATTATACTCCGTCTCACTGCTTTCTAATGATGAACCTCACGCAGCTAATAACGGCAGCCTTTCCCCTTCATGTCTTATTCAGTGAATTCTTCTCGTGCGCGGGTGGCCTTATTTTGTCGTGTTTAAAGTAATGGGATGTCACTGGTGCAATTGTTGGGGAGTGAGCAATTATTACCGCGCCAGTACTCGTTGTACTGGAGGAACGCGCTCCTCGAGCCCGATCTCACACTGTAGTTATTTACATCATGTAAATAAGCGCCTCTGGGTTACCACTTCAAGTATAGATTTTTGTCAGGAAAAAACTATATTTATTGCTTGCTCGTTTGTGGCCCCAACTTTCTTGTCTTTCGGAGGAGTCTCATTTATCCGTCTTCCCTGAGTGTCGATATTTCAGGAAATGAATTTTACTTCTGACATTCGACAGAGTGCGGTTCTCCTCTTCTTGTTGTGAAATGCAGATTAGGTTTGTTTTCCGTCATCCATCACCCATTGTCTTTATGCATAATATCCATTATCCTGCGTGTACCAACGCGGCTTAATCTAATTCATCTCACGAAGAACAAAACTTCTCACCAACCAACAGAAATAAATCAATTACCAACGGCTCATCTTACATACCCGCTTCAACAGGCGTCCCACAAAGCAAGAAAACGCTCTCTTTCAGAGGATAAATCTGGAAATATTGATTGTGTTGGGAGAAATATTCCTCAAGTTATGATCAGACATTTCCATAATGCTCATTCCTCAGAGAGAACGCAGAAATAAGGAGTCTCAGCGGGGATCCTATGACACAAGTCTTCTGATAAAAGACATTTGTACCTTCAATTCTACATTATCAGCATTATTACATCATTTGCTTTAAACTCGTCCCAAGGCAAAAAGTTAATGGGTGACTTTCAAGGATAAATGAGCTCGCGTAAGTAAGATGTGCTGTCCGTGGTGCTGAAACGAACCCCTGTCGTGAACTGCGGTGTAAACTTCATCCTTCCCTCACAGTGCATTAAAATATCTGCGGTTTAACAAGAAACATATAATAGTTGCAAAACTATTGTTTTATATTGTGTTGTACGCATTTATTGTCATTGGTAATGCTCTGGCGTCAACAGACAAGTTTATGCCGTTTTAGCTCCTCTTTCGCAGGTCAACGGGTGACTCCATCTCTTGCGCACTCGTCTCGTGCTCAGTGTCTAAATATTTTGCGCACTGCGCCGCAATATGTGATACGACTCGATACATTCCGTATGAAAAGTGCAATAGGGCAGCATTTTTTTGTCCATGAAAACAAGCAGTGAAGATCTAAAAGAGCTTCACAAGGTTGTTTGCGGTTAATATTTTATTAGGTAAATGTCCGGGCCAAAGAGGATGTTCAATGGTGAAAATAAATAGCATGGGATATTGAGTGCAATGGCCGTACTCTTAAAAAGAAGACTCTGTGGGGTTATATTTCATCTTGTACTTAGTACTCCTTTCATCTCCTTTTCATACCTAAAAGAGCAAAAGAATACAATTTCATATAGTGGAGACCACTTCTATACAGCATTCAAGATCGAGTCTCCCTGCATATTATAGTTTAGAAAGTCTTTGGTGTGTAGGTGGCTTAACCCAGACCTTTCATTTCTCAAGTCACAGCTACAGACGTGCGCGTAACAATGAGAAATTACACTCATTCAGGGACATTAGATGTTAAACCCCTGAACGACACGTCTACACGCAATGTACATCCAAAATCTGGTATGGATCATCCTCGCAATTCAAAACAGAGATTACATTTCACCCACCAGACTCATCCTTGAGGAGTGACAGACAGTGATTGGAGATTGATAACACCATTTGCCCCATAATAGAAATGATCAAAGACGCCCACGCAGGGAGACTGAAAGAAATGGGCAAAATCGATCTCCTTAAAAATGTAGGCCTACCTGTTTGAGCACAGGATTAAAGCACAACTGTTCTTAGTGGCACGCATGTACGAGATTTATTACAAATTATGGCATCTATAAAGAAATATTTTCACTCGCTTTGGACGAGGCTGTCATAGTAAAGCCTCTCACTTCAACACTTGTAAGCTATGACATCAGTTAGCGTGGCTACTTGAAAAATCGCACGCGGGGCGGGGGTGCAGCCGACGCACGTGCGCGGAATAGCCAAGGCAAGTTCGCAATTCTCTTGTCAAATCGATCGCAGCTCTGGAGGAGTGTGCGACGCGCGGTTATCATCGCCGACTTCCCCATCACTCACAGTCCCAGCGGTTCCGGGACGCGTGTGACGCGCAGCTCGCCTCGCGGGGACACAGCTGTTAATAACCTGACAAGCATGTCTGGAGCCTTATAAGGTCATTAGTCTACTAACCTCCATATGGATTTACGCGAGATTCAAACGATGCGTTTCGTTTACCTTCTTTCCCTCTCATTTATCCTGCCGTTGATGGGTTGCGCACAGATGCGCAAAATAATGGGCAAATTCGGTTTATGAACTCTCCATCTCCGTTTCGCTCTCGCCCACTCAGGGTCCGTGTGATGGACAGGCGGCTAGTGAGCTCGACCTGCAGTTTGAAGTCGAGCTTCGCTGGAGTGAGCAGAAAGTAATCTCTTTTAAAGCATTCGTCTGGACTTCTGTCACACTTTGAAGAAGAATGCACTCGCTTTCATAAACGCAGGTAAACTGATTTTATTTCTCTCTGTTTTGAGCTCAAATCAATGAGTTGTTTTTTAAATGCAAACGATGTGGTTGGTTGCCATCCAATCGCAATTTAAACTAGGGCTGATAACGATAAAAACTTTTTATTTAGAGGTCGTGCGTAATGTGCCCCATTATCCAGACAGTGAAAATCATTTCCAAATGATTTTGACAAATGTTTCTAAATATGGCTGTACTATAATCAGATTTTAAGCATCGTCGTGATAGCAACTCGCGCTTATTTAGTTGTTGGAGTCGCTCGGTCCTGATCATTTACTCAACTGGAGCAGTTTGGGTGAATTAAGTGATTTAGCAAGCGATCACACCGGTGCTGTACGGGGTTAAATAAGCTGGCGTTTCACCAATTGAACGATCATATGATCTGGCGTTCTAATGTTTGTCGTTATCATCTCCAAGTAAAGAAGTGCGCGGCTGAAGCGCAGTGCGCTCGTAGCGCGTTCCGCCGAACCAGATGCACCAGGTGCAGGCAACCAAATTTCACTGAAAACAGCTGGATGTGCGTATTTGGTATACCAGTACATTAAACGACAGGGACCGTTTAGTCAAGTGCTGATCCTTTGAATGACAGGCACTCTCTCGTGCCATGACGCATTATAATTGGCGCTGTAATGAGAGCCTCCCCACATCATGTAGTAATAGCTCTTCATCTCCGTCTCCACCCATTATACCGACGTGCTGTTTGGCCAATTGTTCTCTCCAAATGGTATTGAGAGGGAGTAATTATTTCCCCTTTGTTTTGTGTCCTTCGTGGTGCCTGGCAGAGACAATTGTGTCATTAGTTCAGCGGAGAGAGGCAGAGGTTGGGCGAGAATGTAAAGGGACTTAATTGTCATCGACACTCACATTAAGAACCAAGCTGCGCAGCTGAGCCCGAGGAGATTACTCAATGAAACCTGTGCTTACCAAGGGATGTGCATATGTCTTACTTTCCGTCTATATTTCATCCTGTCTTTCCACCACACTCTGCCATCCCTTACAATTGGGCCTTGCATCACAGTGTTCCCTTTGAGAGAGAGAGGAGAGAGAGGGTGACAGAGGGCATGTGCATTCTACTAAAGAACATCTGAAGGGCTGCCTACCTGCAGTCGATTGGTTTCTTCTCTATTGATGTCAGTCCTGTTTTAGCATTAACTCTTAACCCATCGTTCTCCTCTTCATGGGAGGCATAGCACACTTTTGGAGTCACAAGAGGAGGGTGGGATGGGGGATGCTCGGGGGGATCTCTGATAGATAAGGCACGGATTGTGAGCAGCTCAGCTGGACAGATCTGCTCTCTGAGCTCTGAGCTGGCATTAGCCATCCAGTCTGTGCTGCCGTGATGGATGGATGCTCTTAGAATGGACAAGGACCGGAGAGAGTGAGAGAGCTTATGTGTGAACAAGTATGTGTGTGAGAGTGGGGAGGAGCTATTAAAGAGACGGAGAGACAAGGAGGCAGAGATATAAATCGAAAGGAGTGCGAGAAAAATTAATGATGGAGTGAGAGATTCACTAGGAGCAGAAGGCAGTGATGGGAAAGTCTCTCATCTGTAAATGAGATTGTCCCTGATGGCCGGTTTCTCTCCCAGTTCGCTCATTCTTCTTCCTCTCACAAATCTCAATGCTCCGCTGGACGCAGGTCTCAATACGGGCCGCTGCGTGTGCTGACAGTGAAAAACAGAGATGCCGGAGGGAGTCGGCCCTCGGGAGACTCTCTACTATTCTCTCTATCCTTCTCGCGCACACACGTCGTGTCAGTTGGCCCTGAAACCTTAAAAACAAGGGAGGCATGAGAGGGCACATTAGTCAACAAGAAAGTTTGAAGGAAATAGAGTGAAAGCTCAAAACTTCAGGGAAAAATACATCAAGCAAGGAGATGCTAATAAAGGCATGTGTTTGTTCATAGCACACACATGCTAAACCAATACTGTCAAGAGCATTTCATTGAACTTCTTCAACCAGCGTGTGTGAAAAAGTAAAACACATGAGATACATTGAAATCTGTTTAACAATTTTTATTTAACTTTCTGTTGGTATTTGAGACCTTTTTCTGAAGGTACTGCATCTCTTTCATCCTCCCTTTCTTACTGTCTTCTAATTTTCTTTTGACTTAGCCTAAAAATGTACTGTTCCGATGCTATTAAACAGCATCTGATCCATCTTTTCTGCAATGTGTGGCAGTTTGGATTGGTTTATTCCACTCACAATCGATGACATCCATTTCAATGGGATTTGCCTTAAATAACAGGCTTTAGCATAGGATATGTTGAAGACACAAGCACTTCTGTCTGATCAGAGCGTTGTCAAATTTAAATGAAAATATTCTGAGCCGTTACCACACCAGAATTAAGCGTGTTAAGCACACACACATTCAACAACACTTATAATTGAGAATGTTATGACCCCAAACCATAAGTTTACTCCCCTTAGTGGATTGGGTTGCTCTGGTATAAGTTGGAGCACTGGCTCCAGTATTCAGGTTACAACTCTGAAGGAAAAAATAAGCCTTTTAAATGAGCATCAGTTTTGTGGGCGGCAATAAGTGCTTTTGTGGCCTGAGCAAATGGAACCGAAATGTTGCTTTGCAGTTGTGGAGATTCTCAATCAACTGACAGCAATCTCTATCAATAAACCCGTTTTGTCTTTTCAGTGCCTCGTATGAGCTTTCAAACCTAATGCGAGATTCGAAACCTCAAGAGATTAGGAACTGTAAAATAGATATAGTGTTTGTGTGTGTGTTTGAGAGTAACTTTACAACTCTTTCTGTGTCAGCTGACAGATGTTTGTCAGGGTTGTGTTATATCTGAAAAAAAAAACGGTCTTATGTGTGATTAACCAAAGCTTGAATGCATAAAAAATACACACATTTGCTTGCTTTTCTCATTTTGTTCACAGCAATGTAGTGCATCTCTGAGCAGTGGAGTGTGTAAAGCGTTGAGTTTAAGACATTAAGTCTGATTTATTATAGCAATAAACCACTCGAGGCCATGCACATTCTTAGGCACAACGTGAAGTGAGTGTTTAAAACCCCGTTAACCTTGGTCAAATTTGACAAAAGACACCTTGCTCAATAAAAAGTGAAAATTATTAGGACTAATAGTCAGATAAGCTTTTTTGTTTGCTGTGTAGTTCATTAGTCTAACTGTAGGTTGTTTACACTTACAATGAAGCAATCTGTGGCCACATGTTTGTTTTTTCAGTGTTTATACAGCTAATCCAATCAGAAATTGTCTACTTCCATTATGTAGTCGGCTAATATCAGTCAGGAATATGTCCGAAACCTCAGTATGCAAAATAAGTTGGCGAGAAATAGCTGGATGGTTTCACTTTGCTTCCGGCGAGATTTTTAAGTGTGCATTGGATGGACCTGAGCAACGATCCAAATTCACAAGTAAATAAAGTATGTGAAAAACTGAATGTCTTCTTTTCAAATGTAGGTACAGATAAATTCATTTCTCGTGACTAAATTATGTTTTTACCATCGCCCGTATACAGGATGTTGTTAATACGTCATAAGTCAAAGAGCATATGTCACATGAAAATAAAACATGGGGTATGCAGTATGTCCACGCAGTATTCCACAAGAAATAGTTTGAGATTGTTTTAAATATAAAAGTAGCAATTTTAGAATATAAGATGATGAAAATGTGAATATGTATTAATGTGGAAAATATTCACTCTATCATGACAACAATAATGTTTGCATTTCATTTGCATTTTGACACATAACCAATGTGTCAGGTGTTTGCTCTTACATTCAGTTTATATCGTTGCCATCTTCTCTTGTGTTCCATGTTCATTCTGTTCAAATTTTCGTTTAAATTAGCACTTTTTATATTTTTTACTTTCAACAATACCTGGCCGGGCAGAGTGTGCATTTAGTTGTTCTCACTCAATATCGTAATCTTATTTTCGACGTATTTGGCTTTTAGAGAGTTTTTGCATCTGAACTCTTCATATATATATATATATATATATGGCATAATGGTTAGAGACTCGGACTTGTACCCCAAACGTTGCTGCTTCGAGCCTCAGTAGCAGCAGGGATTGTAGGTAAGGGAGTGAATGATCAGCACTCTCCTGGCTGCTCACTGCTCTGGGCGTGTGTTCACGGTGTGTATGTTACTCACTGCTGTGTGTGTGCACTTGGATGGGTTAAATGCAGAGCACAAATTCAGAGTATGAAACAACATTGGCCTCACATCACATCACTATACTCCTGGGGCCATCTTACAAAACAACCCATCTTTAGTCCTAAGTTAAGATCTTACAAATTTAATGGTCTAAATGGGTTGAAAACTGAAGTCATCCCACTTACTGCACTAAGAAGAAAACAATAGGATTCTGAGTTTGGATGTTGCAGTCGCTTTAGTTCCGTTTTTGGCCAGTTCTTGATTTTGTTGGTGTGTTTGTATTTTTGCGACGCTCCATGTTCTCATTGTACTTTTAAAGTATCTCCATTGTTTTGAATGTATTTAATTAAAAGATTTTTATCTTTATAGTTTGTATTTTGAATGTTACACAATGCAAAATCAGAGGTGCCCTGGCTTTGACACTAGGCGTTTCAGAGCAGGCATAATTGAATATTGAATAGCTTTTATACGACATTGCGTCATTGTGTCATGAAGAAATCGGCATTAACCTAGCTGTGTAAAGTCGCCTAAATATGCAAAGAGTTTTACACCCTGCGAGGCAAATCTGTTTGAGTTTTTTTTCAAGACACTGGCTTTGGTGGTTATGCTGCTAAACTAGCTTTGGGTTTTCCATGAATGTCCTTGTCAAATTTCAGTTTATGTTCGTGATGTGTATGAGCATACAGTATGTAAATTCTATCCAAACCACTGTAGGTATTCAAACATTCTCACCAATGATCATTTCACTGAGAACTTTTATGTGTGTTCGTTTGCAAAAGCGTGTGTGAAAGTGTGTGTGTGTGAGTGAAAGGGAAAAGGTTATAAACCAGTGATCCTGAGGGAACACGGCAATATGGTGTCACACTCCACAGCCCCACAGACATATTAATTCACTTATTGATACCGTTGACACATCTCAGTGCCTTTGTAAAATTAACAATTGATCACACTTGCTTTCAATTCCTTTCTTTTTTCCTTCCTCCTCTTCTCTTTACCCATGCCTGACTTTTCCCCTGTCTCTTTCGGCCCCTGTGTTTGCAGGCCCAGCACGTTCGGTCATTATTATAATTACGCAGCAGCCTGCAGGAGTCTGGTCATTAGTGATAGGGGGGAATTGTGAGATAATCGGGACAGTGGCCGGGCTCAGCACATCTTTGCAGGGAAGAGGGCAAGGAGAAAGACCCTGGCATTGACAGTAGAGTAGCACTCTCATTGATTGTTCAAATCCACATTGAAATAGGACATACTGTAAAGTCACAGAACGCTAGGACAACAAAAAAGGGCAATGCATTTATCAGAGATAGAGAGAGAGAGAGGGAAAGAGAAGAGAGAGAGAGAGAGAGAGAGAGAGAGAGAGAGAGAGAGAGAGAGAGAGGAGGGAGGGTATGGACTTTACAGGCAGAAGGGTGACAGGCTGTTTACTTATACTTAATTATAATTTGCTGTGCAATTAATGATATTTGTTTTCCTTCCCATTAATTGGCTGTCAAAAATATTTTTTAGATAAGAACTATTTGTTTGTAGGCTCTCCTTTACAGCTTGTGTAATAGATGTTCTGATTCTCTATTTTGCAGTACTCCATAGATCCATGATTTATTTCTTGCTTTTGTCATAATTTGATTCTATTTTGATGCACATATCTAATTTATGGATAACTGGAACTTTAGCTCATGTGACTTCACCAGAACAAAGTGGTGAAGATATGAGTTCTGTTTCATTCACCCATCAATTTGGTCCAAAATGTATCTTCAAAATTTAAAGATATGTGAAATACAAACAGAACCAATAGATTAATTTCAAGAATCCTGGATAACTTTTACTGAGTTCAATTTAATAAGTGCAAATCTAAATACAGTTTGAAATGTTTTTGAGATTTCTTCTGCAACGCTATAGATGTATGTGATGCAATAAATGTGATGGATATACTGTAGATGCAATGATTGAACTGCGGGGATTGCTACTACATAGAAAATAGTTTTCAATTTAGATATTAAGTAGAGAAGCAGAATGTTAATTTAGATGCCAATTCTAGCTTTAGATTAACCTTTTATCATTGTATGTGACTCAGTTAATGCATGAATATAAAATCAAAAAGAAAAAAATTATATCGCTGCTGTCCTCATAAAACTTGTATCTCCGGATTTTTTTTTTTTGCCATATATCACTATTATTAGTCACTCTTTATGTCTGTCACTGTTTTTTTTCAAATATCTAACCAATAAAAAGTATTAAAAAGTGTCAACTTTAACAACACAGTGTGTACTCATTTTAAAGGTATGGTGTTTTACCCATTTCCTAAAAACAACGAATTTGGACTTACGAGGTTTCAGAAGCACAGCAATGATATATTTCTTTTTTAATATTTACAATAATTATTATAGACTCACACTAACCATAACATTAAATTACATGTTAAGAAGTGCATACAGACATTATATTGTTTCTTCTAATTTTTCCGTTTTAAAGACCTTCTCAAAGTGAATTTTCTGTTCTGAAATGTTTAAATGTTTTGAAAAACATTTCTCAGTGGTATAACTATGTACAAACACACCAAGAAAGATTACAAATTATTAAGACAGAATACAAAAGACACAGCTTGCACATGAAGAAATGAAGCAATGAAGCGTCTTTTTCTGTAAAAATTAGGTCATCATTGTAGACTTCATGTAGTTTGAACATCAGAGCAAAGCTAATTGGACAGTTAACAGCACCTGTACAGTCTCAATACACTCTCATGAGAGCCAGCACCTCAGCAATTGAGAAAGGCAGCTTACCACTGACTTCACCTTTTAGGAGTTTAAATGTTATGCAGTTCAATCTAAAAGCAAGAAACACAGGCACATTTTCACATTATAAGGCAAGCACACACACATACTCAATCACACAAAGCAATGAAATGAAAGACAGATTGTTCTTCTTAGTGGGTTGGTTAGGAAATGGACAAAAAGCCTGCTGGAGTCATTAGATCTTGGGGACCATGATTCTAGTCTGAGCAACAGGCTGTGAATGGGACTTAAGTGCAACGAAGATCAATTCTTCTGTAACGTTAACTCTGTTATGACCCTTGTCTTCGTGTTACCCTCGGGCTAGATATAAAAACAGTTGTAAGTTCAGAGCTGACTATAGAAAACCTCAAATATGCAGTTTCTTACAGATAGTTTTTTGCTAAAAAATTATCTTTTTTAAAACCATTGAAGAATAGATTTGTCACCTGTTTTCCATTTGTACGGACAGGCAGTGATTTAGGTTAATTTAGTATTTCTTATAAAGTCAGGACATGATATGTGTGTTTGCTTTTTTACATGATAAAAAAATACATTCTTGCGTATCTTGAAGATTAAACTTGACAACTCGTGTACAACTCCAATAGTCTCTAAAATAATCACGCGCGCACCGCACACAAGCCCATAAACACATATTGAAATGAGTCGCCGTACAGTGCCGGGTGGTGAAATTGCCCGCTTATCTTCAGTAATATCAGCTGAGCGAGAGCTGATGTACTCATCTGCAAACACACAGATACGGCAAGACCAGCAGTGCGGAAACACCCCGCTTCCATTCGGATTGGCTATCGGAGTTTTACGGTGACCACAGATGCTCGTGGACGTAAACACACACACATCGATATTGCACCGAGGCGTGAGAAAGCAGCAGGCTGGAAACGTTTCATTGAAAAGCAAATGCACCGGAGGCCCAGGCCTCCCGCCGCATTACAATATTGTGCATTTTCTCCAGAAATCAGAGATGCTTTTAAGAAATTGGTTGGGGCTCCTCACATTTTATGCTTCCTTTTGGTTGCCTCTCGTCGGAGAGATAGAGTTGTTTTACGGAGTCATTTTTCTGCTCTGTTTGAGACCCGGAGCATGAAATGGTGTATTTAGGATCAGGAATGTTTGCAAATGGCTTTTGTGTGTTGAAGAAATTGAGTGACAGAGAAAATGACAAAAAACAATATTGTCAACAGCTGCCAGAAGTTGGCGAAAGTATTGACTGCAGATGCAATTAACCTGTGGACATACACACAAACTGACACAAACATTATAATGTAAAGACTAGTAAATTTAATTAAAAGCATTATATGCTTAAAACATTAATGAGACATGTAATGTTCAGTATGGATGGTGACTACTTACAGTGGCACAAAGTTGAAGTGTGCAATTTGTTTTATGTTAAGACACCTTCTCCTATCCCAGCCTATGCACAGACTCAGCTGTAAGTTGATGCTCAAGATAATAATATTCCTTCCAGCTAAAAATGATTATTTCAACATAATTTCAGTGTAATTTCACGGTAACACTTTACAGTAAGGTACCCTTTATAAAGCATTTATAAATGTGTTCATTAATGATTAATAAGTCATTTACAAATGCATTACGAAGCAGTTATAACAGCATGAGAAAAAAAAGGGATTCAAACGAAACACCTGCCAAATAGTGAGCCATTTTTAACTCGCATGTTATAAATGCTTAATACATATATTTATTTGTTATTTATTTTACCCTTGGAAGCAGATTGATTATTATCTTGATGTTGTTTGCAATAAGGCTGTCTGAATCAACACTATAGGGTGATATGTTGTTTTTCTTATACCTGCTCACTATTTGGCAGGCATTACGTTAGAGTCCTCCTTTTTATTCATGCAGTTATAACCGCATTATAATGCATTTGTAAATTTCTTATTAGTCATTAAACAACACATATATAGATGCTTCATAAAGGGTAATGTTAAGTGTTACCAACTTTGCTTTAACATCAACTGTGATGATTCTTTTAATTTGGTCGACAAATGTGAGTGACCCTGGACAACAAAACCAGTCTTATGGGTCTATTTCTCGAAATTGAGATTTGTACATATTTTGAAAGCTGAATAAATAAGCTTTATATTGATGTATGAGCTGTTAGAATAGACTATATCTGGCTCAGATACAACCGTTTAAAACTCAGGAATCTTAGAGTGCAAAAAATCCAAATATTGAGAAAATTGGCTTTAAAGTTGTTAATCAGGGGCACTGTGGTAGGCCATCCACTCAGAAAAATAAAGTTTTTATATATTTAAGGTAGGAAATTTGCTAAAAATTTTCATTGAACATTATCTTTACTTTATATCCTAATGATTTTTGGCATAAAATAAAAATCGATCATTTTGACCCATACAATGTATTTTGTCTTTCACTAAAAATGTTCCCCTTCTTCTTAAGACTGTTTTTTGGATCCTGGCTCACAAATATAATTGTGTATATAACCAGTAATCAATCAATCGGTAGATTCTTTACTTAAAAGTTTAGGTTATTTCTAGGATTTTGATGCAAGACTAATTCATCAAGAAGTCTAAAAGGTTTTCATTATTATCAGCCAGCCAGGCATGTAATACTGGAGTCCATTTCATTCTGGTTCCCTGTTCCAGAGAATTTCAATTCACAATTCACCGGTCAATTTAAACGACTCTGGCTAGCAGGTAATGTACAGTTGAGGCTGCGCTTTATTTTCCACAGGTAAATGGGACAGGTATTCCAGGGCGGCATGTGTACGCGACGTGTTTTCTCACCTGCACGTGTGTTTTTATTGAATGGTTCTAAAGCGATCTCCATTGACGAGTTGATGACATCAAATGCAGGGCACAGTTCCTTATCTGAGGTGGCATTCGGCCGTTGCATGTCAATGAATTGTGTGTGTCTATGTGTGCACATTGTTGTGTGTTTGTGATTGAGGTTAAGCCAAATGCAAATCAAAGCAATTTCCAGACAGACCTTCCTGCACAGATCGTCCCACTCCACATAATGATCATCTCGGTCTGATCTGTTCAAGAGTTCTTCAGTTAATACACTGATAACTACCACACACGCATGAACACGCACACACGCATGAACACGCACACACAGAGCAAGAATCACTGAATGAGCAAACACTGGTATATGTAGGCTACATGACTTTGAAGAAGCGAAAATGTTGTGTATCGGAGGAAGAATGACGTGAAATACAGGAGATAAATGGATGATTTCGCTTTTCCATGACTGTGGACAGCAGTTTGTGTGTGAATATAGTCAGTGCGTGTGTGTAAACAGTAGCAAGCTATAAACACACAGCACTGTATAGCGCTCTAATGAATGTGTTGGAACAAACAGCTGTTAGCAATGGGTGTTGTGAGTTTGCCTATGGATAGAGAATGAGAAAAATGACAACACACACTATGAGCTTGTCACTCACTCAGATAATCAAAATAAAAGCACTAGTCTGAAAGTGTCCTACCTGCTGAGATAAACCGACTCGAGCCTAATAAAAGTAAATTACTCAGAAAATGTATAATGACTTTTCAAATAAAAATATAGAATTGTAATAAGCACATATTAACAAAACTCATCATTTTCCTCAGATCACATGGCTTCCCTAGTCATTTTCCCTTAAAAGCAGTTTATAGTATTTCCACAAGGGGGCAGAACGACACTATGATCTATTCTACACAATCACTTCAGACCCACTTTAGTGAATAGTTCGGAATTTGCCAGATTTTTAATAATCAACATTTTCGTTATTCTTTTATTACTATTCTTAAGTATGTTTGTCATTCATTTAAGACTGTATACAAAAATGTAATCATAAATGCATAATTGTATACTTAAAAAAAAGTTTTTACATTAAATTAATGTATAATTTTAAAATGATATATGCTATTTAAGATTTGGGGTATGCTTGTGCGTCTTATGTATATGCAAATTCCTATACATTCCCATTTCTAAAATTTCACATATCACGTTTAATGTTTCCCTGGGATTTTGGAGTGAAATACGACCAACACATATTCTTGAGACGTTTCCGTGAGTTCACAGTATGACTGATATATATATATAGTATAACATTTATTAACGGGCAATGTGTATATTTGACATATTGTCTATATATACCTTGGTTGCAGACGATACAGATGTTAATGACGGTTCATTTTTCATGTTGTCCTTTTATGCTAGGGGCTACTGTTGTGCTACTCTGTATTCATTTCGTATTCATCTTCTCTCTGTCAAGGTAAAGAGTCAAGCAGGAATTTGCTTTTGCACATGTCCGACAACCTGCGGCAACAAAAGTCTTCTTTGCGCATGCGTGATTGAGTATTAGCTTGTGTTCAAACACGCGTCCAGAGTAATAGAAGCAAACGGCGAAGAAGAGAGCACGTGTGCGTGGGTGCTATTGAACTTGTGAGATGTCTATCGGTGGTCTCTGTGAGTGTGTGATCTCATGGAGCCCGGGGGTAGGTGAACTACTGTAAACAAGTATCAGTCCTATCTTTGTGGCCCCGCTGCCTGTGCGCGTACGTGTGTGCGCGCGGATGCTTTTGAAGAACACAGGTTGCATCGGGCCCCGAGGATGCATATTCCTCTCTGAAGCTGCCCTCCTTGTCTACACCCCACCTCTGTTTCTGTTCACCTCTAAGGCAATCCTTTCATTTCTTTTTCTTTCAATCCCCAGACCTCATCTCAGTTCTTTTAGTTTTTCTTGCAATTTCACATTTCATCTATGCTTTTCTATCGTCATATTAGTGACTGTGTTTTTGTGCCTGTGTTTCCTCCACTACAGATGATCCTTTTTTATGGGCCAGGAGTTGATCTTTTTAGTTGTGTTATATAAAGGTCACCTTAAAATGAATTTAAAATCTATAATTAACAACAAGTTATGGAATTAAACAATACTCCGACATTCTATGACTCTGACATTTCATTCCTTACAATATGGTGAATATAACATTTGTTAATGGCAATTCAGGAAAGGAATCCAACAAAAATTACTATGTGTACCCACTGCTGGACACTAGACAAAAAAAAGAGAACCTTTAGGGCAATTTCAGCGTTATGGATGTGACATTTCGCGTTATGGATGTGACATAGGCAATAAGCACACAGAGCATGTGTTTTATTACCAATATACTGAACCATCTGTTTAAATTTTATTAAACCATTGTTGATACTGTAGAGTCTAAGCATCAGGAAACAATCAGTCTATGCACGAGTTTCTGTTTTAAAAAACGAAAATAAACCTGCGTTATAAAGGTGACAAAAAAAAGGACAACGTTTATAAGAGGCAACCCGATTTTTGTGAAGTAAAATGTACAAACAAGCAAAAATACCCGACAAATAGAAAATTAAATAGCTACTTTATTTTATCTTTCATGTCTTCATTTATTTAAAACCTGAAAACTGCACTTTCCAGACCATGGAAAATCATGTTTCACAAACTTTAAGAGAGACCTCACATGGCTATTTAAACCACTAAATTTTAACATCTGTGCTGTTAGTATCGTAAGAACCTTTAGTAAAAACTGAGGTAAGGTTGACATTTTAATGGAATTGCCCTGTAGTGTCAAAACTCCCATAACTGAAGAAACACATTTGACCTCATGCTTTCACCTCTTCTGTCTCTTCAGATTCTGAACAGTTTTTGAAGAAGCGAGTGAGGAGGATAAGGGAGGGGACATGGCCGTCTCACAGGGAAGAGAGTGATCTGAAAGGCCAGAACACTGGACGGAAAGGTAACACAGTGGAGACAGCGAAGACATAGGGTTTCCATACAACCTCGAACATTTGTCAAAGAAATGCTGAAACAGAATTTGACTCATTTGCAATGCTCTTTCTCGCTCTCTTTCTCTCTCTAGATGAAGCTTTGGGGCCGGTCATTGTGGCTTTCGAAGCTCATAGTCTTGCTCACCTTGGTAATATGGTCTTGCCATCCAGTTTCTGCGGGTACGAGGACCCTGCGGGGACATACAGGTATGCCAAATCCCTGTTGGAAAATCAGTTTATGAACGCTTCACAAATAAATTCTGTCATGACACGAATGAAAACAACAATGTGTTTAATCTGTGATTGAACTAGAGAATGTCAATGAGCCCTTCAGTAGCATATCGGTTCGTTTTTTAAGAAGACTTGACCTAAACACTGCTATTGTAGAGTACCAATTTGTTCAGAAACTGAAATGCAAGATGTTTGCATGATATCCGAATCGTATTAAACAATAGTATCATCATCCTACGGCAACATTAATGCGGGCGGCACAAAAGTCACTCTTTTTCTTAGAGTTCCAAGGTAAGGTTTTTTTTTAATAGAGGGGCAATTCAGTAATGACTGTATTAATATGTATGATCTTAAAATATCAGGTGATAAACTCTGCACACCGTTCTCTATGTGCCTCTGTACACACACACACACCCGTCATCGAACAAAATACAGAGCAAAAACTAAAAATGATGTCCACTTCCCCACGCTAATTGACACCCACGAGCTAACTAATTCTGATTTGCATAATTCATGAAAGCTTCCCTCATGGCGACGAAGTGACCAGCAGTACATAAATATTTTAGCATGCCAAAAGGTCAGACTCGGGTTCTTTCGCTGAATCATTCATATTATGCAAAGTCCTCCCCAAAGTCAGCGTCGCTCTGGCTAATTATCACACTTTCTTTAATTACGACTTCTCTTTGTTTGGTTGTTGCTAATGCAAGGTGACCTTTTTGCTGGCACAGAAATGCCACCAGCATCTCGAGCCGGCCTGACGGATGATGGTACTTCTCATTTTGACGGGGAGAAGAGGTTACGCTTCTCACCAAGGTGTTTTTAATCAGTGTGTTCGGTGCTAATTACAGCAGCAGTGTGTTGTGAAGGTCAGCAAAGTTTTCACATGCCACCAAAGTAGTATGCCATCATTGCCTTCGACTCTGCGCTTTTCCAAGTCAGATTCATTTTCCCATTTGAGGGAAATGATATGAATTGAAGAGAAAATGAAGAAGTCTCCTGTTTGTCAGGGTTTGTTCGTGAGAGAAAGATTTCATTAATCTGATAGTATGTGTCCCCTTAAGAGAGTTTCAGAAACAATCTTATTTTATTTAACCAACTTTTGCACATAAATCTTTCTTTATATGTTGTTGTGTGGCTATGAGTGGGTATTTTTTTCCTTTTTTTCTAAGTTTAGGAATTTACCAAAAAAATATGACTTTTCCTAGTCCTGAGCTATGAAAGAAAACAGCTTGACATTTTCTTGTAAATTACATTGAGATCTATACACTTCTATATGGAATAATATAAATAAAATAATAGGCAAAAATAATAATAAAATAGCTTTGAATTGGTTTAATTTCTTAGTCGTTCACCATGCAGCCCATGAAAGAGTTCATCATTGCAGTTCCATTTGCAGCCACATGGTGACTCTGAAGCTCCATTAATGCCTGCACAGGAATCGCCCCTCACAGTCTGAATGAGATGCAGTAATGGGTCATTTGTAAAGTTCTCCAGCGGAAACATAGACACTAATGGGAATGGATGGTCTGAATCCCTCTAAAACGAGACAAGGGCCATTGACTGATGGTTGACACAGAAACCAGACACTACAACTAACAACCACTTTTTCTTGTCTTGCATATGCTGCCATGCTTGTCCATGCTTGCGGGTAAATAAAGACAATAGCGTGCAAGCGGCTGCTTTTGCTTCTGTCTGCTGTAATAGGATCCTTATAGGCAATACTGTCGACAGGCGTCTCCTCGCGCGTTGCATTTAATGAGCATCCACAACATTTATGCATGCCTCCTTGAGCTGTTTGTCGCCATTTTCAACACATCAGTTCAACTTTCATGCGGTGTGTCAAAGTGAGTCACCTGGAGCCAAAGGCCATCCACTTGGAGACCTCGTTTGGGTTTTGTGAGCCGGTTTTTGGTCTGTGTCACTCTTTTTTTGACGTAGAGAGTAAACACAAGTTTAGATGTCTGTGTGTTGTTGTTCAAACCTGCAATGACATTTAACACATCCAATTAAAACCAACAAACCAGGAGCTGGAACAGATTACTGTTACGGTGTTCTTGTAGAAACCTTGTTAGTTTCACAATGTTTCATGCTGTGCATCAATAGAAATTCTGTTACTGGGTGTTATTTTAGAACAATAATCCAATTGTCACCCAAGGTGTAAAATGTAGAATATCTTTCTTTAAAAAGTGGAAAAGGAGTGCTATATATTAAGGAACATTCTTAAGAATACAATAATATACGCCATCTGGAAAATTTCTGGTGAAATGTCACTTGTTGGTGTTGTGCAATCTTTAATTTTCTGAGTTAACTTTCAGCATCAATGTAATTGTAACCAGAATATAGTCAATTAATTATTTAGGCTTAGCATGAATCTAGTTGCTGAAGATAAAAAAAGTTGTCAGGGTCATGACAGGACAAGAGCTAAGGACTGTTGTGTCTTCGCTGTTCCTCTAAAGGGACACACAATTCATTGATGTTGACCCGAGACGAATGTTAAAGGCAGCTAGTATATATTGACATCTTGATCTTGGTTAAGGAAAACCATGCAAGATGCAATGATAATCATACATATATGATTGAATAAAAACTGCATATGCATTTTTATAATCTCATTCAGATAATCCGTTTTTTTTTTGTCTGGTATTTTGACATAAGCCAATAAACCAATTCCTATGTTGAGTTTAATAGACTTAACCGTGAGTAGGTGTGACTCGTTGTCTAGTTTTCTGTTGTTAGAAATCAGTGAATTTGCAAGTGCTTGTTATTAGTGAAGATTGTGGAAGAGAGAGATTTTAAAAGCACATCTTTCATCTATTTTACTGTCTCTTCCTCTATCTGACAGGAAGGTTTTGTGGGTCATAGTGAGTGAGTTTTGAGACATAGATCTCTGGATAAATGAGGTGTCTGCACAGGGCAGCTCAAGTGTAAAAATCACCTCAGGGCTCAACAGTGAAGTCTTTCTCTGCTGGCCTGGTCAAGTCAGTAGTTCACATTCCCACTTGTCCTGGCCGCATCTTCTGTAGCCCTAAGGCAAAGGAAAAACGTTTTTCTTACAAAATGATTTTCTAACCATTTAAAGCGGCATTTAACAGTAATGTTTAAGTGACAGTTCACCTAAAAATACAAATTCTCTGATAATTTACTTACCCTTGAGTTGTTCCAAATCTTATAAATTTCATTTTTTGGTTGAAGACGGAGAAAGATATTTGGAAGAATGCTTATAGCCAAACAGTTCATGTCCACCATTGACTACCATAGTAGGAAAAATTACAATGGTAGAGTAGCAAAAGTGACCCATAACTGTTTGCTTTCTTACATTCTTAAAAGTACCTTCTTGGCCGTTTCTCAATTCCAGAAAATGCAAAGAACGGACTTTTATCCTTGCTAGATCGGACTTGACAAATGGGAGGACGCAGACCGGTTATATTAGAAATTGAACCTCAGAGTTCTTGATGAGTCACTCAGTACACGCAATCCTAGTTCATAAAATTTATTTTAATGCAGTTTTAGGTTTAAATCAAAGCAACATGACTGCTCTGATTTTGTTCAGAATAAAATTAAATTATTGATGATTATAAAGTTCTCGAAGTTTGTTCAATAGAAAATGTAACAAGCAATAATTTAGTCAATAGTATCGTTACACCGCCCGGGTACAACATTAAATCAAAAATTAGGCGGTACTTGAGCGCTGAGCGCCCGGTGATTGCCTGGAGCTCACATCTCCGAAATCCTACCAGCAAATTATAAAGTAGACGCAATCTATATTAATCAACTGCAGATTTGAACTTTAAACACATGCATTCTCGTCTAAACAACTCTTAAAACTATGCTTTGTGACAAAATAACTGCAATATTATAAGCATTTATCTGTTTTACTGCTCCACTGCTGTTGCTGCAGAATGCATGTAAGGAAATTTAGCATCATAAATTCACACAAGTAACCTCCCAATGCATCCTCGATAAAAATGGCAGATCAAGTCCACAAGAACACAAGGACAGACATGAACGCATCTTGAGAAATGGCCCTTTTGTGAGCAACAGGACAAAGAAATTTGTCAAGTAATTTTTCCTGCTATGTTTGTCAATGGTGGCCAAGAACTGTGTTGTTGAAAGCATTCTTCAAAATATCTTTCTTTGTGTTCATCAGAACAAAGACATTTATACAGATTTGGAATAATGTTGAGAGTTGCATTTCAAAACTTTCAAAAAGAACATGTGGTGATCCAAAGCACAATCATAAAATATCTCTTAAAAGGCCACAGAGGTAGTACGTACATATACTTAACAATTATGGAAACAAACCGGAACGAATGATTGTAGCGTTTTTAGGGTAATTTTACTTTTTGTACTGAATCTTGTTCCCAGTTGAAAGTGAGACATGACTTGTGTTTGTTGTCATGACAACTGAAAGATTGCCTTGTGTTCCTGTGTTTCAACATAGCATGTCAAAAATGTGTTCTGTTGCTTGTTTAGGTGAATCTAGTTGTTTTAATCACAAAAACATCTCTTGTGTACTTTGTTCTCTTCTGCCTCCGCTGGCTCAACAGCATCCATATGTGCTTGGACAAGAAATGGTTTGGTCGCTGACACTGGCTTCAGGCCATTGGACTATCCTTATTGTTGTGCTCTGCACCTGTTAGATTAGCATAGCGAGTTTCTGATGTGTTGTTCTGGGGCTGCTAATATTGAGATAATGGGATTAAAATTTTAGCTTCAACTCTAACTTCAATTTAGAGTCATTCAGAATCCAGCCACATAAAAGTGTACAGTGAAGCAAAATGTTGTTCAGTAGACAGGTAGTATTACAGAGGAATAATATGAGTGCATGTAAACATACATGTAAGGTCATGAACACACTTGACAAGAAAACTTGACTTTTGACAAGAAAAAGTTGAGAAAAGAGCTTTTTTAGTACGCTGGCCGTGTTTGGTTACAAATAGCAGCCGAACGCCATGACTTCAGAGGCTGCAACTGTGCAAAAAGGCAGCCCAGAGATCAGATAGGCAGTGTAACGGGAGACGATTTGAATTATAAACAGAGAACGTATTTGCAATAACTAATCACATATTTAAAAACTATAATACTAATTTCTCGGTAGAAATGCAATCAAAGTTACTGAATGTTCAATTTACTTCTACATAAAACTATGCTCCAACCGCCATTTCGGCAGCCATTTTATTTTTTTGTGTGTGATCCTGCTCGACCAATCACCATCCTCTCATGCTGTTATGGAAACGACACACTACTCGCTTGTCATTGGTTAGCTGTGAAAAGGAGCTTGACGTGGGGCGTTTTTTTCTAGAAAAGTTGAACTTTTTAGAAAAGGACGTTTTTTTTAAAACACTGTGTACTCCATAGGATTAAAATGCAAAACAGCAGCTAGCAGCTTTAAAAAAGAAGTCAAGTCTGAACACGGCCTTAGGCCTACATTTATGCATTTGAAAAAGGTTTTTATCCAAAGACTTATTCAGTGCATACATTTCTTATATTTATTAATACTGCGTGTGAGTTACCTTGAAAACAAACCCACAACATTTGCGATGTAGACACAATGTCTGTAAACTCACTGCAAACAACACTGTAACTTTGTGTATCTTAGTGCTTAATTTCTGTATTTACTGACACCACAATTAACCGAGTGCCTTCAAACAGAGCCACAGAATATCTGCCCTTTTGGTGCTGGCACGCCAGTCCGGTGTTGACAGCAGAAAGACATGCTTCTTGATAAATCACACAAAGGCGGACCCGCCTCGCACTGTCAGAATATATCAGTCGCCTGGCTGCCCCATCAGCTCAAGGTAATGGCGTTTAGCTCGACACCCAGATGCGCCTGCCACAGGGATAGAGACAGTTACCCATGCTTGAAATCTTATTTGATTTCAGGCCGATCTGAGATTTATTACTCTGAGACCATCATAACAGCGCTTTAAATTCCAGAACAAGATGGCTACGGTGAAATACCGAGCGGTTAATTCCAGTGTTCCGGTTCTGGAGGAGGAGTCGCACAAAAATCTTACGATTATCCACAGAGTCGACTGTGCTTAATGGTGCAGAGGCGAATGTTTTCAAACGACTCCTGCTGGCTGTTGTGTCAAAAGGGACAGTTACGGATGAGGCTCATTCAAATGCATTTCAGTTTTTTGGGATTTAGCAAAACAACAACAACTTATGACTCTGTAATGAAGGTCTGTATGTGAAACCGTGAGAACTCATGGCTTGTGAGTGGCTGTAGTCCCCTGGGCAGAAGATGTGTCAGGCCTCTAACTTCTTGAGTATCTGAGAAGTGTTGCCTGCCTGTGAGAGACAGATGTGTGAGTCAGACATGAGTGATAATGTGAGATCAGACGTGAGAGCTTTGTTCTGAGATTGATTTTTCTTTAAATTGTTAAAATTATGTGAATCATGTATTTTAAAATAGATTACCTTTAAGGGTAAAACGTAGGGCTGTTCAACAATTAATCACATCCAGAATTACATTTTATGTTTACATAAATGTTTGTGCATTTATGTTGGTGCACTGTGCATATTTATTTTATATTTGTAAACATACATGTACACATGTTTATTTATTGCATATTCATATTCATATTAATGTTTAATTTAAATGATATATAAATGTTTCGTTTTTTATGTTTTATATTTTTCTTAAATATACACATGTACACATTTATATAAACACAAAATTAATATGCACAGTAAAGACATATTTTATGTATTTTATTCTTGATGCGATTAATCGTTGACCAAACCTAATAAAAAGAGCTACATGTCTATTTAATAGAAGAAGGACATATACTGTAAATACTTATTTTAGCTGTCTTACATAAGTAAGAATCAAATTAAGTTAAGTACTAAAGATATTTTGCCTTTAAAAACCAAGAAATTATATTCTTGATATCAAGAATTACAATTTTTACTAGTACAAATGTAATCGTTAATAGCAAAAATTCATATCCTGAGAATGATTAAAAACTAATTTGGCTTGCTATAGTAAAGTACATTGGTATATTAGCATTATATTAGTTATGGACACAAAATCCCCAAAACGCAATCTTGTAATGCGTGTCAAAGCTTTTAGTGCGGATATGGGTGAAGGAAGGGCGGTTGTAGGGGGTGGTCATTTCTTTCCTGTGACCTCATTATGCCAGTAGGAGGCAGTGTGCTCTTTGTTCTTGAGGTTCGGTGGTGATGGGGCGTTTTCCCCCGAGCATTGAGCCTCCAAACTCTTGCTTCTCTGCACACTAACAACAAGACACATAAGACCCATGCATGCACAGATTGAACCTCGTAATGTGCTTCGAGGAAATGTAGTCAGGTTAACAAGAAAGTATTCTTTCCTATGATTGGCTATAAAAGGTTTGTACAGTAAAAACTCCAAATGTTAGTTGTAACCAAAAGGGGTTTCTTGATGATTCTATATAGGAGGATTTATTTTTATTTATTTTTAAAGAATAACTTTTAACATCTGATTCTGATCTTGAGATTCTTTTTGATGAGGACAATGTGGACCAAAGTGGAAAATAAAATCTTTGAGAATTTGTCTGTTTTTTTCTGATTGTGTAACAAATTCAAGACCCATATCTACAGCAAGCTTTGTTTCGGGTGCAAAAGCATATCTCTCAGGCACTTTTTTATATATTTCCACAAATTCATACGTGTGCCTCTCCTTCCGTCATCCATTATCTCCCCGATGCCCTTGTTGAATCGCAGGTGAGGCCCTGTGATGTCTGTCATAGTCACAGTCACAGTTAGAGATATCCCCTTATCTGTTGTTTATCCAGCGATGTCGAGACTGACAGAGATGGAGCGAGTCGGGCCCTCGAGCGGCACGTATGTGGGCTTTCTGCATGTAAGCAGTCGCCCCCTGGACTTAACACGCTCTCTTCTAATTGAAGCCCAGTCGGTGCGGTCTGCATTGGGGAGATGGGATTGGGTTATAGGGCTACACTTGGAGCCTTAGAGAAGAAGGCATAGAGATGAGTAGAGGAGGAAATGAAAAGACAAAGTAGAGTAGAAAGAATGAGACCTCTCTAAACTGAGGAGCACCACCTTTCCCAGGAGGAAGCTGTCAAACAAACTCTACATCACAGTGGTGGACGGGGAGCATGGCCTGATGAAATGGAAACCAACGTGTAGTTACGTGTGTATGTGCACAGATCTAGAAAATGTAAGGTTGCTATGTCAGAATATGTAAAAATTAAAATTGTAATTGAAAAACTGATCGTGTATACACGTTCGCCACATTTCATATTCAAGTGGAATTCAAATTTAGCATTTTTGCAAAGTTTGATGAAAATTCACACAGTTACAATCATAAATTTGAAAAGTTGTGAATTTTGTTTACAAAATTTGAATATATTGTAATGTATACACAATTCTCTTATATATTGTAACCCCTGTTTATCTAATAATAAGCTTATCAGAACATTAATGTCCATTGAACATGAATGAAAAAAAGTTAGATTTAAAAAAATATATACATGTTAAAAAGCTTTTTAAATGTATAATTAAAAATAATTTCTAAATGGTGCACAACCCAAATAGTGGGAAATATCTAAGTAAATCCTAAATAGTTTGATATATTTTTGTAAATGATAAATAGTTGGAAATATTTTAATGGGAAAATACTGGAAAGTGCTGTCCAATTTTTGTTATAATTAATCAGACCTATATTAGAAATTGTAATCTTAAATATTGTTGGAATGATAAGGTTCTATCTGACATTTGTGTCAAAATTGAGTTATTCGCATATCCTTATTCTGTGACAATTTATTTACATTGTGTGATTCTTTTTTTATATTGTGTTTATTTTGGGACTTGTTTTATAAAACAAAGAGGTTTTATCTACAAAGCCAAATGGATTCCTAAAACTATTTTAAATGAATTCCACAACGACAAATAGTGATTATCGTCATGGAAGAATAATTATATTTAGATTGGATAAGTGCCATCTAATGTTATGCAATACATACTTTAAGCTCAGAGTTGAGGGTGTGTGCATTACAGAATCAGCGTTAAAGCTGATTGATATTGATTGTGTTTATTATTGTACAGATTAGTTTGTGACTTATAGACGTTGTGGACCTCTGTCACCAGTTTACAGTTCAGCTCTCTCTCTTTCTTTTTCCTGTGACAGCAGGACAGATGGTTTTACCACACATAAATACATCACTATGCACTGACTGTCAATTTACTGACATACAGTATTTAAGAAATGTTAAAGGTTTTTAATAACTTTACATTCTTTGTTAATTAAATCAGTTTAATATTTTCTTCTACCCACCTGTTATAACAGCACATAAATGTTATAACGACTCATAAATTCTTATTACGTCCTTACCTGGCGCTCGCCTCTTGCTGCGCAGAAGAGCCCACTTTTCTTTGAGACAAATCTTGGCTGTGATTCAGCACACTTGTAATGCTGGCTGTAAAAAACCCAAAGCTCAAGCCTCTTATTTACACTCTAAATAGCAGAACACAACTCTGTGTTCATTATGTATAATACTCTGCCAAGGGGAGGAAAAGAGAGAGAGAGTGGAGACTTTGTACAAGCAGCCCTTTAGCGGCTTATTACATGCTGCCATTCTCATTAAATATAGATTCTTTATTATAAGTATTAGGTGCTTTATTAAGATTAGGAGGGTTAAATTCAAGAGCAAGCGAACTTTGTGATTATTTACATACCGGACGTATGTATAACATATGTCATTTGTGATGGATAGTCATTACATTAAAGATTATGAGGGCACAAGAATTAAAAAAAGAGAATGACCCACATTGTTGAACTATTTAGAAAAAATATTTCATGAAAAAATAGGCATTGTCATTTTTAATTTCACTGGGCAATGAACAAGCATACTTTAACCTTTAAAGAATATTTTTTTGATACCCTTCACAGTTTTCCAATATTTTTAGTCATTATTATTAACTTTTGGCTCTGCTTCGGTGGCGTTTCAAGGGGTAGGGAAAAGTCCATCCAATAATGCATACTAAGAAAACTCAGTGGCAATAAACCATGCTAGTATGGCATGAAATTTAAAAAAGTATGGAAGTAGGTGATTTCAGACGCAGGTAATACATAATGCATTTTCTGAAGGAAACAAAACATCACCATAAATCTGTTAACATATCAAAACATTCGCTTTTTGGGCATGTTTTACACTTTAGCATTACAGTGTGAGAGATGTGTTATCATTACCCTTCATGAACAGATCAAACAGAAAAAACATTATTATTTCATCTTTCTGTTCTTTCCTGCAGCTTCGTACCAAGTGAAGCAGGGAACCTGTGAGGTGGTGGCCATCCACAGATGCTGCAATAAGAACAAAATTGAGGAACGTTCACAAACGGTCAAATGCTCCTGTTTTCCTGGGCAGGTAGCTGGGACAACTCGTACACAGCCATCCTGCGTGGAGGGTAAGTGCTCATCACCTGTCGATGTCCATGTGTTTCTATACAAATGTACTTTTAGATAAACATCCTCTGAATTCTACTAATCTAAATAAGTATGTGACATACAGTGGGGTTTGACCATTTTGATACAGATGATTTCATTATTATTATTATTCATTTCTGTTTTTATTTATTGCTGTAAATGATTCAGTGTGATCTAAATTACGGTTCAAGGAAGTAAAAAAAAAAATATATATATTAACATTATAGGTGACATCATTTGAAAACCCCACTTTTTCTGTGTTTAAGTGCTATAATCGGGTCCTGGGTGCATCTAGCAACCCAGAAAACGTGAAAAATAAAAACCCTGTGAGTTTGTTTTGGGGTGCATTTCCTTGCAAGCATGTGAGAAATTGAGCCGTTCAGATTTAGCCCCTTTTGTGATGTTCAAAACTGATTTCCTTATAATGTTAACGCCCCTTTATCTACACAGTTCCACCCAACGCGCTCCCCCATTGTTGTTTTCACAAGCGACAGCGGTGTACGTGACACCTTGGCAAAATTTTGTGGACAACATGTAGTCGCTGCACAGAGTCCAAACCTAGGAAGAGACAGTGGTTGATATATTTTATTTTTAGTGGAAATCCCTCAGAAACCAAAAGTAAAAACCTGCATTTTGCGTGAATCACTTCATACCTTCATGTCCCAGGTGCTTTTTCAACCTGGGACAGTACAAACAGGATTCGCTTCAAAGTTGTTCCTCAAAAGTGATCAAGACCGACTGAACGAGATAAAAATGCCGATGTGAGAGAAATTTATCTACAGTCTGAATGGACCAAAATTAACTGTATATATAGGAGGATAATGTTAGCATAGGATAGCGAAGGGAGCTACGGCAGTCACAGGCTAAATTGAACATTCAGAGCCTGTGTTAAACTTACTGTATATAAGTGCAGATGGACACTTAGAGTTTAACTGTGTGAATGTTTATACATTATGTGCGTTAATATGTTCAGCTGCGGCAAGCTGTTTGTTTTGCTAATGAACAGGGGCGAACACTGCAGGTTAGTTTCATTTTAAACATCTCTAATCATTCGTGCTTAGGCTGAAAAATCATTCACAGCTTACTAGTTTTGCTTTCACGTTGTGTGTGTAACAGTTAACATTAAAACTTGTCAACGACAAGTGCTTCAATCCACAATATTCTGCTGAGATCTGCAGATGCGCAATCCTTGGACTTTAGCCTTACTTCCGGAATTTTTAGTCTAGCATTACAGAGACGTTTTAGACGAAACTAACCGCAGAGGAATTCAGGAAACATAATTTAGCTAAACCATTGCCATGGCAGTACTACGCTTATGTTGACAAGTCAGATGGAAGCGGGGTGGGGTTCGCTGTAACTCATTTTAATTTAAAGAGACATGGACCAGAACGGGTTGCTGTGAGCAAAGCAGTTTTTGACGAAACATGAATAGTTTTGTTTACACAGCCATTGAGTGTTTTTAAGCAAAGTATGTTTTAGACATTTCACGAAGACCCTAATAAATCATATCAACTTATTGAAAGTGCTCATCTGAGGAAACCTTTAAGGATCCCCACAGAGTAAATAGTTCTCTAAAAGAGCCTAAATTGTATTCATACTGTATTCATATTTTCTGATGTCACAACTGTTGCTGGTATGACAAATGTTGTGACTCTGTCTTTATGGCCTAAAGGTTTAGGACAAGAGAGTGTAGTTTGGGTGATGAAGTAGGTCTAAATGTGTCCCTTTGGTTGTGCTGTAGGATCTTTAGTCATGAAGGCAGGAGGGAGAACGCTGCCAGCCATTTTTCTACTTTGTCTTCTGTGACACCCGAGACAAAAGACCGAGAAAGCAGGGAGCTTCTATCAGGGGAGATATTCCATGTCATGACTTTCATGGTTCTCTTTAAGTATAGTTCACATAATGGCGAAAATGGTTCCTACATAAGGCGCTGTTTTTTTTCTGCAGATGTGAGGGGCTGCGTCTTTTAGAAGAAACGAGAATGAATGTATTTTAAGTTGCTGCGTATAAAAGCATAAATATAAATCTGATGGAGTCTTATAAAGGATTTTAACAGCCTCATGCTCTTTGTAGCATTTCAAACATTTAAAAAATAATGTTGTCTTATAGCTTCTAGCAATAATTTATAATAAACTACAGTTTGTTGAATAATTAGACACTTTTATCCAAAATAACTTGCAATGAATTCAGGCTTTGCTATCACTATTTTAATTATCTTGGTTAGTTGCCTTTTATTGAAGCTTAATTTTTTTTGCACCCAATCATGAACTGTCCCTTCAACATTTTCACAGGCATGTGTCTGTGTATGGGTAATGCGTAAGACAGAGCCAAAGCAAAGCATGCAAAGCAAAAAAATGAGGCTAGGTGTGAGAGAATTCACACATCTGAGGTCAAGTTGGTTTTGTGCCCGTATAATAAAGACACTGATTGACCTGTGTTTTTTCCAGTGAAGGAAAGAAAGCTGAGGATCATTGTCCTCACCTCTCATCAACACTGTTGTATCTGTAGATCCCTCTGGTCATCAGTTTCACACTGTCCCTCTGGACTACACATATACTCTCAGCTTCATAAATATCTAATAATCATAGCAGTGTTAAGAAGGATCTACAGCAACTACAAGTAGTACACTAGTAACACTATCAAGTTCATTTTTCAATAGCATGTCAGTAGCTCTGCTGTTTAAAGATTGGAATGACAAAATGACATCGATGTAGTGTTAGTGTTCGGCCCGTGCGATCGGCCCGTGAGCACCTGGCTGGCGGGTTTACGTTCGCAGAGGTCCCCACATCACTAACGCTGCTAACACTGGCGGGCATCGGGGCCTTAGCCACCTACGTCACGGCCAGGTAGCAACGAAATGGTGGCTGGTTCTCGTTGGAAGACAGCCACCCGTGACCGCAACTTCTGTATGACCATCTGCCCGCAGTGTGGGCAAGATGTGTCAACGAAAGCTGCCTAAGTGTGCTGGACGTCCAGACACTTGACGCAGCTATCGTGTCCGTCCCCCTCCTCGATGAGAGTACCGCACCCAAGAGAACAGCGGGACATGACGCGCTGGAGAATGCTCAGTACTGAAAAGGACCTTTTTAGAAAAAATCTCTTAACACCTCCAGAACCGCCAAGACGCCCAGGGGAAGGTCGCTGCAGGTAGGGACGATCCGCTGCTCTACGTCATAGATCCGGCAATGTAGAAGAAATAATTTCTTGAGTTTGTTTTGTTCGTAGTCATGAGCGAAGGCTCTTAAGAACAAAAGGTAAATGAATGCTGCACGCCGGCATCCTTTTATACCGGACATCCGGGGGCGGCCTTTTCTATAGTAGTCAGAGTTGATTGGTTCTCAAGGGCGAACCCCATCTGTCGTTCTCAACACAACGTCGAGAGACCGACAGAAAGGGAACAGGTGAAAGTGATATAATCCAATTATTATAAGAGCCATCAAAATAGTGAAAATCGGTAATGTACGTTTGATTGTGATTGATTGATTATGTGTATTAAAGATTTTTAAATACAGTACTTACTTTTTTATTTATATGATAGATACTGAATTTAATGATTTTATTGAAACTACATGTTATTATCTAGCTATTATTTTATTAAGTATGACACTTACAACGCTTGAAGATGTAAAACGTTTCTGATAAACCAAATTGCAATCCTAACCCTTTTTCCTTATAATGAGATATAAGGAATATACTTATATAAGTGTAACACTTTACAATAAAGTAAGCAATTGTTCATGCATTAGATAACATGACCCCCAACAATGCTTCGACAGCATTTGTTAATTTAAGTGATGTTATTTTAAGCATTAACTAATGCATTTTAAAATAAAATGATGTAAATTAATGCACCATGAACCGACATAAACTATTTTATTGACATGACCTAACATTAACAAATATGATTATTGTACATACTGGAAAACTATATTTGCGTTGTTAGGTCATGTTAGTTAATGCATTTACTAATGTTCACAAATACAACCTTATTGTAAAGTGTTACCAATATACCTATTCAATTCCAGATTTAATTATCAGATAAGACAATGAAACAGAGTACTAGTACTTTACAAAATAATACATTACAACATAACCTTTTAACCAGCATTTCTTCTATATGAGGCATTTATATTGTGTTGTTTCTCTGTTTGACCATTGGAGGGCACTTTACCCATTCACTTGTCATTAAAACCTCAGTGTAAACCCACAGCAGAGCCTTAGAAACGGCTGAAAGAAACTTTAAGAGGATGAGACTTGAGGCAGGCCTAAAACTTCTTAAAACGAATCAACTACCGTAGGATTAAAAGTGGATCAATAAGAGGACTTTCACTATAAACCTCATTCAATGAAAATGTAATGAATAAGGATTACATATGTCTGTTGTCTGATTCATACGTTTTTTAGTAGTGGCCGGGATGGGCTGAAACGGTGTCTCTAGTCTCTTCTACCTGAGCTTTTGAGTCTCTGTAGGCCTCAGTGGACCTGCCCATTAAAATCTCATTAGAGTAAGGGAATGAAAAGTGGAGAGACGATCCGTTTTGAGTCTCGGTGGGGAGTTGTGCTTTCCTCCTGCTCGGTGTGCACAGGAATTCTGCTTTGCTTTAGGGCTTGAGACAGACCCTCTGATATGAATCTCAGTTCTCACCACACCTCTGAGGACATCAAGGTCCAATCTTACAAGTCCAGCACAGAGTTCTTAACGCCATTAGTTTACATGAATTAGGCCCTTCAACAGATAAATAATAAGATTAATGAGATAATGGGATAACATGCTGTCATTATTGCGAAATAAACTCAAAATGGGTGATTGTCCTGATAGGAAGAAATCCTGAGAGAACTTCCTTTATATGCATTATAATGTTTTGTTCAGGCAAATTACTATTTTGTTATCTTCTTTACAGATAGAAATTGAACAAACAAGCTTAAAGATTGCGTATCTCAGGCAGTTTCTGCCAATCTCATATTAATCTTGAGTGCCTATACAGCAGTATTGCATACGTCGTATCTTCGAAGAGTATTTAGTTTGATCTAACTTCTCAAAGAGAGATAAAGCTGAACGATTATTTCCGGAAAAACATGAGCTGCTAGAGGTGGGACTAGTGGGGAGAGTGGGATGTAACTACAGCACGAGCAAGCAACACATCATCACATTAATCCCTTCATTTTTTGTACATTGTGCATGTACACTCCGATTGCCAACAAAACATAGACATATGACGTGGTTTGACTTACTGTGTGCAGTTCATGTCCGACATCTTTTAGCACTGGGACTGCGCCATCTGTCATGGTTCTGCCTTCTTAGTCATGTTTTTTTTGAGTCTGGTGGCAGAATCATGACAGATTCACGTGTTAAATGTGAGAAAGACATGGCATTGTTTAGATACAATTTGGCATTTGTCTACATACAAAGTGAGTCCCCTTAAACGGAATTCGCCATGTTGTTACTACATTAGCCCTAAACGGGAAACTGCTCTACAGAGCGCGTTTTGTAAATACGTTATCTCCTTCGGCAAAGAAGCATAATTGTAATGACATCTCCTGTTTCAGTCGTAGTGCTTCAAAAGTGGGGTGAGCAGTTGGTTGCATTTCGCGACTTCATTGCTTGATGCCACTTTATTTCATATACTAGACCTTTAACCCTTGGTAGTCTTTACCAATTTTGTTTCATGTTTCTGTCTTCAAAATCTTATGCATAAGTCCACCTGAGGTTACATGTATGTGGCGGCAGATATCAAGAAAACCCGCTGTGACTTTCTTGATGCACAACAAGTTGTGCGTGGATTTGTGAGCTGGGTTAGCCTGCTGTTTAATAAATAGGTCATTGGGGTCAGCTGTGTTTTTCGGGCATGTCCTTAAGGAGACAAATGTGCTGTTAGCCGCGAAGACTGATGCTGAATTAATACACTGCATTAATGTGTGTCAAAGGCAGAATCTGTAGCTAAACTGATAGTGTTGTAAATGAGGTCATTTCAAGCTTTCTGGTGCCGAGACAGAGTGCTGGGTAATCTAATAGACGGCTATAAATGGAATTATATTGATACTGGGGAGATCTGAGTCTCTCCTGCATAAACCGTGTTCCGAGGTGTTGCAAATAACTTTTATTTGAGCACAAACACACACGCACACCCCTTAGTGTCATTAGTCTCAGGTGCGATAAAGTACACACTTGTCTATGTATGTCAGTTTTATACATTACACCTAAAAGAAAAAGAAATGTACAAAAATTGTCCAACATATACAAAAAAGAAATACACCCCATATGCCACATATACCTAATTAAAAACCTACACACAGATATTTTTATTGTTAGTATCGCTAATGTACATCTAATGAACAATTATACCATGTATTCTTTAAAAGCATGTATCATTTGTATGATAATAATATTATATAATATCATTATTTAATGATATTTAATATTTTTTGCTGTTTTCTATGATTTCTTTTTCTTAATTTCTGTACTTTTTTTCTTTTGAGTTTCCTTATTTCTGTACTAACAATATATACAAATGTTATATACTTATATTTTAAAAATATATTTGAATCAACAATGCACAAGCACAATTATATGAAAGAGGAACATTTAAATTAAATTAAATTCATTTGAATATACAAATAAGAAGTTAAATTTCCATAGTAAGGGTTGTCACACAAATTTATAATGTGTTTTTTGTTGTGTTGCAAAATAATAGACATAATCATTTCTTCAGAGGTGTATAAAGGCCTTACACAATGAAGCATTATGTTTTAAATCCCTTAGAAAGAGCTATTTCTATCTGCATACACCGCGGGGCCCCATTTACATGGAATTCGCCATGTTGTTTCTACAGTAGCCTTGTGTTAGCCACCATAGTGCTTCAAATGGAAGGGTGGAGTGAGCCATTGATTGCAATTCACAATCTCACCACTAGATGTCGCTAAATGACATACACTGGACCTTTGATTTTGTAAATATGCAACCTCTCAAGTATTCAATATAGGGATTAACATAAGCATCCACACTTGAGTGGGGACACACACGCACACACGAGTTGACTCCTACTAAGAAGATTGTTTTTTCCTGTTATTCCCTCAGTGTCACATAATCGTCACTATTTAAAACTGTGGATATATGTGTGTGTGTGCATGTGTATGTGGGAGATAAAGTTTGCACGATTTAGAATACTTATGATTGCCACATGCTGTGTATGCTGTGTTTCCCCACCAGGCCCACTACAACATGCCACAAACCCCACTGCCAACAATTACAGACACAAACAAGAAGAGACAGACAGTGAGACAGTTCCTCAAGATGTCAGACATGCTGTTTTATTCAATCTTGCTTTTCCCTCTCGCCAGTTTTTCCCAGCCTCCACTCTTCCTCGTCACTGTGCTTTCCTGCGGTTACAGGTGCCGTTTACACCTTAGGAAATGGGGGCAAGGAAATGTTCCTATATAGCTCATAGTCTTTCACGTCAGCAATGATTTGCTGCATTGCTCCTCAATGGATCTAGACAGCATTAGAGCTTAAATTATTGGCCTTCATGGCCTCAGTTTGGGCATTTCTTAACTGAAAATAGGACCATCAGAGAAGGAGAGATATGTTTTGTTGCTTTACTCTAACAGATTTTGCCTGCTTTTAGTGCTGAAGTGGCAGAGTCTGTGAGCTTTGGCCAACACTATCCAGTTAAATGCTTTAACTGTGGAAGGGAAGATTTGGTGGAGAAAAGCCTAAAAAATTCCAGACAAAGGTGTCCACCAAAAGCCATTTAACTCCTAAAAGCTTAGCTGCTCAGATGCTTGAAATGTCCAGAGCCTCTTGTATAAAACATGTTTGTAGTCTGTAGCTTTCCATACTATAAACTTGCTTATTGGTATTAATAAATAATTATTGGTGTTTCATTGATTCTCTGTTTGAGTGCGCTTCACAATTGAAACATAGGTGACATAGCACCGACACAGACTGTACACAATGATAAAAAAATGTCCATTAGCACCTGGGTGTTAACATAAGCAGGATACGTTCTCACTGCTGTTAAAAAGGAGGGTGCGTTTGATATGAGATGTGAATCATGAACCAGTGTAACTGATGCCCTGAGTTCACTTTCATTTCAGTTTGTTTAACAACAGCTGCATTTTTCAGAAAGAATGCATCTATTTGTTTATGTTGAATGTATGCTCAAATGATACAAATCTGTTATGAAAGCGTCTTTTCTCGTGGTTATCATTCATTTTAATAACAGGCACATTAATGATAATTATCCTCCCACAGATTTTCCAAACCATTAGAGAGGCACATAAATCAGACATTTTAATCGTGGGCTTGCCTGATTTAGAAAGAAAACCGACATGGCTCAGGCTGGTTTGTGCTGGGTTGGTTCTGACCTGCATGCTGTTGTGTGTCTGGTAAAACTGGTTGACCAAGGAAGTTTTACTTGTTAAAGGTCCAGTGTATGAAAATTGGTGTCATCTTGGGGTGAGATTGGGAATTGAAACCAACGGCTCACTCCACCCCTCCCTTTCGAAGCACTACTGTGGCTGACACAGAATTAAGATGAACAAAAATAAATATGCTGTATGAATACAGTGTTTTCATGTTTATCCATGAGGAATTCAAACACAATGTTATTTTGCATAATTCTGTTCGAAGCTCATTTTTGCTGTGTTTATTCTCTCCTATTATGAGGACAATAGGCTTGTAAGTAACTCATATATGGGCGTCCTCATCTCATTTAGCCTCATTTGAGCGGCGTACTGATTGACTTGCAGGACTGGATTTGTTGAGAACTGTCTCTGTATGCTTGGAAGGGAGATGATCTAGAGTAGACATACATTCATGGAAGACATTCAAGGTTTACTTTATTGTAAGAATAAATGAACAACACAGCATCTCATCTTCCTCTTTCCTACGCTATAACACAACAGGGTGGTAATGAAAAGGAAGTTTTTTTTACACTGTGATCTTCTAGAATGGTGTGAACACCTGTTTATTTACCCTCTGTATCAGTAGGTGTGTGTTTGACAGCTAATTATTATTATAACTTAGTTCTTCAAGTATTTTACTGTATACAGTTCTTAGTTGGGAATCGGTGATGTTTGTATTAGTGATGGCCCCAAAAATGTATTTGGATGCCTGAAATCTATGTCATTGAATTTGTTTGAAGCAATATTCTTATCAGACTCATTGAATAGGAACATGATGTTTCAATGAATGAGAACAAGTGTGATAATAAACAGATAAGTAAACAATACATGAATATTGACTCATTTCAGACTAAAGTTGGCCCGGTTATTTTGTGTGCTTTCGTTGTCTGCCAACATTTCCAAAAAGAGTCAAAGCATAATTTTGATCCCAGTTGGTTTTACAATTTGCTCTTTCGTGCATTTATGACATTCATGCATTTGAAGTGTGGCTTAAGTGTCCAAATAATTTGGGGGGTTTTGAAGTGTGTCCCTGAATTGATGTTTGGAATATGCTCAGTTATAAGGAATGCAACAACTTTCTTATTTAATGTATTTTTTTACTTGTGTCTTCTGTTTCTCATTTTTTTCAATTCCAATAATTTTTTGTCTCTTCCCTCATTCGTCATGTCCTTCTCCATCCACCTCCTCCTCCCTCTTTACTTTGAATTACCTTCCAAAATTGTATAAAATTCACAGTGTAGTTTATTCCAAAGGTGTCACACGTTTAACAAAGGCATGTCAATTTTAAAGATAAACATGTTTGTTTATTAGATTCTCTCTTGTGTGAGCGATTATTTATATATACAATCTATAGTGTATTAAATGTGATGTTGTATTAATTCATTTTTTAATTTCCTCTCCAGCTTCCATTGTACTGCAGAAGTGGTGGTGCCAAATGCACCCGTGTTTGGACGGCGAGGAGTGTAAAGTTCTTCCGGATCTCACCGGCTGGTCCTGCAGCACTGGCAACAAAGTCAAAACCACCAAGGTGAGTCAAACTGGTATCTGCATGCCCCAAGGTGGGGTTTCTGAACTCAAATTACAGCTGATGTGTTATTCTGGGGGGTCTAAAGGACAAATAACCTCTCTTATACACCATCCTGATTAAAGGCTGGTCACAGCCTGAAGGCTTCTGATACTACGTTTTAAGTCCAAAAGACCCAGGTTGGCACAAAAAGTGTGTATTGGCCATGGTGCATTGACGGATAAAGGGATGTGAAACCTTCTTGGTTCGCATAAAAGACCCTTAAAACAAACCTGTCTAAGAGCTATTATATATGCCATCAAAACACACCCTTGGAGTATTCTCACAAGGGTGTTGCTTTTTTGAGAAACCTCCCTCCACGGGCCTTTTCTCTGGCAAACCATTGTTCAAAGAAGCGTTTTGTTGAGGCTCTACTTGGATAACAGGGTTCTCTGAAGCCCCGGAGAGTACAAGGAACAATATGTTCTAAAACTCTTTTTTTTGTTGCTAACTATAAAGTGATATATTTACATTTCAACTAAAAGCTGAACTGTTTACCTGTTTATGGGCATTACAGCAGGGATGTAGACACCATCATACCTGTAAGATTCACTTTTTGAGTGTAATGAACATTTCTCAAAGGCCACTTGTGAATCATTCCTGCACCCCAACATTACAGTCAGACACATCGATCAAAGTTTGTAAAAGAGACTTATTAAAGAATGAGCAAGGCTTGAAGATAAATAAAAATTTCAGAGCGACTCCATAGAGCGTGTGAACAAATCCCTGAAGACCTGAGGAGTCATACAGAGAGAACTTTCAAAGGCCAACAGAGATTCAAAGACCAAGCATTGACAAACATGCAGAGTCAAGATTGTTCCTTCGCACTAGCTTTGACTCAATATTTGAATGTTTTGTTTTAAAGATGCATCTTTTGTGCATCAGTTTAGCTTGAATAGTTCAACATGAATCAAGATGTCTATATTGAGGTTAAAGGGAAAGTTCACCCAAAAATGAAAATTCTTTCATCATTTATTCATTCTCATTTTAATTCAAACCTTAATGATTTATCTTTTGGAAAACACAAAATAAACTATTTTAAAGAATGCTGGTAACCGGACAATGACGGCACACATTGACTTCTGGACACAAAACCAGTGCAAGTCAATGGGTACCGCCTTTATTTGGTTACAAACATTCTTCAAAATAATTGATCTTCTTTTGTGTTCTGCAGAAGAAAGGAAGTCATACAGATTTAAAATGACAAGAGGGTGAGCAAAGGATGGTCAATATTGATGGTTGAGGTTGGTGAGATTACGTTTGGCTATAAAAAGAAATAAAGAGAGCAATTGATGAATTCATAGATGACAGATTCCATGTGAAAGAAAGCTTTTCTTTTTAGTGTGAAATTCGCAGTGACTGCTGTTTCTCTGCAGGTGTGACATAAGGTGACGTATTAAAAAAATAACAGTGGCAGAGTACATGCAACTGCCATAAGAATAATTGCTCAGAGTTATAAAGAAACAGCAGAACATCTGTTGTGTTCATTAAAATGCATTATGGCTACGGGCTCCACTGAGGCCTTCAAATTAAGAGTTCTAATTAAATTGGTAGGACGGGAAACAAAACAACGAGTAACGGCTTTGGGTCCATTATATATCGTAGATATCGCTCTTGATTGGCTAATATTACTGTTATTTGGCCACGCCACGCCTTCTGCTTCCTCGGAAACCAATGAAGCGACTCACAGGTAGTACAGAAGGCGACAGGGTGTGACTTACTACCCCAGTGAGCGTTACATTTTTATTTTATAGCAGCAGAATTGGAACAGTAACTGGCAGACTCCAGCGCACGTCAAAGGAGATTGTGGCGATAAGCCAGTATTTGTATTTTGTGGTCTGTGTGTCTTTTCATCTGTCTGCTTTTTTAATGTCTTCTAACTTTACCATCCTCTTATTCAATATATTTTCTTTATGTGTTTATTATCCTTCCTCGCTGTGAGCCTTTCATAATCTCCTGTTTGAAGCGAACCAATGTGTCCCTTTCCGACACTAAAGCATCTTGGCGCGCTCAGCTCAAATCATCCATTTGCGAGACCACTATACCTCTGGCACTGAGATTTATCACAACACAGTAAAAAATAAGCTTTTTAAAAATCTGTATCTTTTGTTGTTTTACAGCAAATGTTTTACAGCAGTATTCTAAAAACAAGATGGATTTACTTGAAATAGTTTTTTGTTTGTTTTAGACATACTGCTAAGCTTATTGCTTGGAATAAGACAAAACGCTTTTTAAATTAATTAAGTTATTTATTTAATAAGGGTGTCTTTTTACTTGAATACAAAAATAATGGTTGATAGTAATTCTTTGCAGGCAAATAACAAAACCAAGTAGATGCTTCCCTTAAGAAACAAAAATACATTGGAAACTACTGAAAAATATAATGCATCATATCAAATAATACATTTCCATATATTGGAACCCAGTGCCTATTTTTTGCAATATATGAAAAGTGACAATTCCTTATGTATAATTCAATATATTGTAATATATTAGCAGTGTATTATTCTATATATTTTAAAATCCATGTTAAATGATTTAAATGGATTTCACCTTGAAATTTTAATTCTGTTTTGAATTACTTATCCTCAAGTTGTTCCAAACCCGTATTAATTTCTTTGTTTGGTTGAACACAAAGACATTTGGAAGAATGTTAGCAACTGAGATTTCTGGGGAACCACTGACTATCATAGCAGGAAAACATATTGTATATTCTGTTCTGTTAAACACAAACAACAATATTTTGAAGAATTTATGGAAAACAAACAGTTCTGGGGCACCATTAACTACCATTTTTTACCACCCCAGACATGTCAGTTGCCTGCATTTTTCAAAATATCTTTCTTTGTGTTCAAAAGAACACTATTGACAGATTTAGACTTTCTATTTAATATAAAGGTAGGTTACTTCGGAAAAAGTAAACAAAGCTGGTCCAACGCTATTTCAGTTTTTAACACTACACAAACGTTAAAAAACTAAATACAGCCTAGAGAACATTTATACCGAAATAGCAAGTGAACTATATATGTAAAATGATACATATGATATATATGCTTTTGGACCAGTCTCTACATTTTCCGAAGTGGTCTGTATTGATAGGGAAATATAGAGGAAAATATATTCTCTTTGCACGAGGTTTTTCCACATTTCTAACGATAATACAAAGATCAATCTGTGTTATATGTTTCCTTATCTCTGTCTCTTGTTATTACTAGGTCACACGATAGCAAGAACATCACTACCCTGCCAAGAGGAGTCTGAATTTTCGCTAACCCCCTGATGAAAAAGGAGACCCTCTTGTTTAAGACACTGATATCACAGAGGATTCTGTCAATGTGATAGATGGACATTCTTATCGTAAACTATAGATGACTGCATTGCTTTGTCAGAAGATGAGGATGGACAAGGATCTCTTTATATACCTGTGGTGCTATGCTCGGCGCACTGCAGATGCTAGACACCACAGGTGCTCATGGGAAAGACTGCATCAGTCAGCTGAAAGGAGCTTTTTGGATTTCCACTGGCTGCGGCTGCTCTCTTGTGTGTATGCGCGTGTGCTTGTGAATAGGAGAGAGGTAATCATAACAGGCTGGGCTTGAAGGACAAACTTTCCTTGGACGTTTCAGACTTGGCTCGGAGCATTTATAGATGTATGTTAATAGAACATGCGTGTTAGTTTGTAAAGATGCTGACGCAGCAGCGTAACTCCATTTATCCGCTTGCCAACACAGTAAACTTTTTATTTATGTGTAAGGAATGGGATTGCTCTTAATGTCTGGTCTTCAATTTATTGACAATTTGCTCTTCTGGGTCACGCCATAACTATAAAATTATTTCATTTTGCAGTGCTAATTAGAGTTTCTGAATAGAATCATAACAACAAATTAAAATTTCATGTAGAGTTATTTTGCACTAGGTAACATGGAGCTGTTTTGAGTTTTCTAGTTGACATTAAAGAGAGGAACATTAACAAAGTTTTCTTCCACAAATACAAAAGTAGAAACGCAGTTTGTAAGTGATGTAGTCAGCAGTAAAAATGCTTTTTGAATACAGCACTACCTTGCTGTCTATTTTATATAATGTGAGCAATATGAATGCAACCCTCCTTCAAAACAAACGGTCAAAAACATTGTTAATAGATCAACAACTTAAAGGTGCACTTATAATTTTTTCAACACCGTAATAAGGTTTTCCACCTAAATAAATACATTTGGTACTTTTGGTAAATACTGTATGTTAAAATAATGCACACTCTAGGGCCCTACCAGAGCCATTGAGAAAGAGTTGCGTCAACTCTGTTAACTCCAATGGAACAGTTTTTTTCACAGAAATAGCGGAACATGGAGCCTCTCAATAGTTCCCGGAAGTTACTAGAAACTTGGAATTTGGTTTCATCATATATTCATCTCACATATAGTATGTCGTGATTTTGGCACATTCATATTTAATTTATGTGTAAAATTAAACTGTGCTGGTTAAGATGACTCGCAGAACACGGATTTGTTTTCTTTGAATAACAGTAACGGGGGATGTCTCGGGGAGCTAATCAGAATCAAGCATTCCAGAGCGCTGTGTAAAATTAACTGTATACTACAGTTTTTTTGTCAATTGACTGTAGTTAATCCTACAGAATACTAATGTAACGTATAATTATTACAATATACTGTAGTATTTTTCTTCATGATCGGGTCAAGTTAACCAGACTTTTATTTTGGCTGGTCATCATTTTGTGATGCTGGATCATGCTGAGGTGTCAGTTCAATGCCATTGTCTCATCTACCAGCAACACATAACCAAAAATGTATTGAGTGCACCTTTAAACAAGAAGGCCTATCTGTGTTTTTTTTTAACTTTGCTGCCTGGTTATACTGTGAAGCTCTCAAAAAATCTGTCAAGTTCAGATCACAGGCTAACAGTTTGTTGACCGAGATTGTGAACATCTTTTAAGATCCAATGTGAAAAGGCATTTCTCCTGCTCATTACTGCAGTCTAATAAAGTTTGAAATAGAATCAGCTCCGACATTCATCATTGTAAGATTATCTAATCTAACATACTTTGTCCGCGCACTCCAGCTCAACCTCAACTTTAATTCTGAACTCTAATTGTCCTTTTATTCACTCTCGCCCAGCTTTACCTTTTCCAGCGGAAAACGTGTTAGATTGAGCGTGCCAGAAAGGATGGGACCATTGTCTCTTTATCTCTCAATGTCTCTCTCCGGGCTGCGATGGCTTGTGAAGTGTTAAATGAGGTTTCTCTCTATAAAACAGCTCTGTATGGAAGGCTTGCCCTGGGCCTGCCCAGACATCTTCCAGGTTTCAAAGCCCCTTCTGACTCCAGCCGTCTGCTTTGTGAGCTGTGATGAATGTATCAGAACCACTGTGATTCCAGTGTTGAGCCTTGGGAGATGGGGTCGAGAGCCATCTTGAATTCTCATTACTGAAGCCCAGGATACTGCCAGAATTCTCCTGGGATGGTGTGAGTGTATTTTTAGGTCTGTTGCTATTGGGAGAGGCTCAACATCCTGTTCTCTTTTCTAATGGTCAGCTGGAGGTACACGCATGATGAGAAGTGTGACAAATGATTTGGTCATGAGTTGTGTGTGAGAGATTCCACAGACAAGAGCAGACATGCATGTTTGTGTCTGAATGATTTCTGTCATCTTAAATGTAGACGTTTACAGAATATTCCCTCTTTCTCGTATTATTAATTTGATATGAAACAGATCACAAGAATGTCTCAATGGCTCACTCACAAATGAAGAAATGTTCAGCTTAAATGTGTCAAATCAAATGATTTCTAGGACCAATGTGCAAGTTCTCTCATTTGTTTCCATGTTCATGTCTCCCAAGGAATTTTCGTAGTGATGTAAGATGAGGTTTATAGCTAAAAACTCCATTTAAGCTATGGAAGAGGCTTCTTTGAACAATACAGTATCCTCTGGGTATGCTTATCTCCACATCCATGTCCGCAGTTAAAAAGGTTTTGTTGTGTTATGACGTTCTCCCGGGATGCAGAAAGCCACTATAAATCCTGATGCGTAAACACAATGAAGTCTATTAGCTTGTCAGCCCTCGCCCCTAGAGGGCGCTGTGCTCTGAAGTTGAACCTGAAATATGGGCTCACTTCTGGTTCAATTCCCTCATTCCCTTGTGGTAATGGTCTTCCACTGCATATATTTCCATTGACAGAGAGAAGCAAAACGAGAAAATGAGAATCACCGATAGATCACTGACATTTAAAGGGACAGAATGAAACGAATGAAACAAAATGTTAAAAGGACTGTTTGAGTTTCATTGGCAGGTAATAAATGCCTGTATCTATATTCTGTACATTACATAAGTCCTGCACTTTAAACAACCTGGGAGGAAACATGCCATGCTTGTAGGCACATGCTTGACCTACAGCTTGGATTGGTGGATCAATGTTCTGATCTTCCAGGAAACATAAATCTCAAGACCAGCTTCTTGTGAAAAGAGACAGGAAGTGTGCCAAGACAATGAGTGTAAGATTGCAGAGAGATTTCATAAGAGACTTGTCTGTTTGTGCTCAAATCTATCTCTGTCCCAAGAGCCCACTTAAACTCTACGGGGTGGCAAGTAGAATTTCTCTGTAATGAAAATAAACCAAACATAAAGCAAAGGCAAACATAAGCGGCGCTGCATCTACTTGCCTGTCGAGTTTTATTCATATTCAAATGAAAATTTCTCACGGCTGTTTGCTCAGAATGTGAGTTAAAACCTTGATATAAACAATTGATTATGAGGGAGCTGTTGTAAACACTGGAGCTGTGAAATGTTTATTACAGGCACACATGCACTACGCTCAAACTCTGATGGGCTGAATTTGAATGTTATCTACTTTGTGAATTCTTGTGACTGTCACCATACAAATCCAAAGAGTGCTACAAAACATGAATAATCTAGGACATAAATGCTGGGTTTGAATCATTTATTAATACTAGGCTATGAAATAATGAAAAGTAAGTATGAAGAGCAAATGACATCTCAACGAGACTTTGAATAAGAGTGATGTGATGCCGGGGTTTACTGCTGAAAGGAATTACAGAACATGACAACCAGCTACAGTCCACTCAGAAAGTACCAATTCTCTTTAAGGTATTTGCTATGAAACTTTGAGGACACATGGGAAAAGTTTAAAAGATAATTGACATCGATTTTTTATAAGGTTGAATGTTAAAGTTGTTAATCATAACATTGTTTTCAATTTCAACAAAAGCCACATGAGGTCTTTGTACAGTATACATTTTCAAGATTAAAACTTAATTTTGTTTTATAATGAATCTTTCCGAATTCTAATTGGGGAACTCTGAACAAAGGGAATTTTGCGACGGTCAACTTACTTAATTTTAACAAGATAATTTAACACAATTAAAAAATTGTCACAATATAAAATTCTCACGTCCCATGTTCCGGCATCTGAATAAATTTATTAAAGTTGGGACTACATGAACAATTTGTAAATTGTTAAAATAGAATCGTTTGTTTAAAACTGCATTTGGAGAGTAATTTTCTTAATTGTGATATTTTATGTGTTTTTAAATAAACAGAAACAATTTGTAGTGTTCAATGTTATTTTATCTTTAGGATTGAGAAGAGTTTGTGTTTCGTATGGGATTTACCGACCAATAATTGGCCAATTGGTCAAAAAAAGCAATTTTTCTCACTATTGGCTACTTTAAAAACAGTCGATGATCAGTGCTGATATATCCAGTCAATCAAAAGAGGACAGGAAAATGAAATGATTTTGAACTCTGTATACATAGAATATGTTAAGAAACATCACCAGTTTGATGTTCAATATTAATAGTCATTGCATTATAACATTCGAAAAGAAAATAAACATTAATTTAATCGTAAGATTCTGAATAGATCTGCAGATATCATCCTGAAAAATCGGTTTTAGACTTAATAACTTTTTAATAACGATAACAAAAATGTCAGAATTAAGAACTACAATATGAACGTTTAACAGTTCAACATAAACATGTACAACTTTCCTATTACTCAGTGTTTAGAGAATGGCGCAAGCTACGCCAAGGTCATGGGCTTGATCCCAGGGATTGCACACATGGATAGTATAATGCAATGTAAGCCGCTTTGGATTCAAGTGTCTGCCAAATGAAAATGTTAACAAATAAAATACGTGTTCAATTAACAAACATAATTTGGGCAAGTGAGCATAATTTTAACATGTTAATCCAACAGATTTTGTCAGTGTTCATCTCTTCTTGTTGCAATAAACAAAATCATGTTATCTCCTCAAACCAATTAGGCACAATAGTACCCTGTGTTGACCTCAGTCTGTGCTGATGATCTTGGGTCCAGGAGCACTATTGATTCATTCTCCTCATCTACAATCCCACCTTTCACTAAAATGTGCCAAGGGAGGTTCCAATGTGACCAAGCCTGATAACATACACGCCTGTTGGCACCCACTCTCTCTCTTAGCCAGGGTGCTAGAGCTGCAGGCACATTGTCATGGCACTAGAAGTGTGTCGGATGGGATTGAAGCACAAGGTATTGCCACGTTTGTTACATTCGAGGGCTTTGAAGAAGAGCTTTATGGAAGAACCGAAGAAAGACAAACAGTGCTGTAAGTGCATATGTGAATCTCTGAGCATGCAAGTGTTTTTAAAGTTATATCTAACCTTGTGTGATGTTTATTTTTTATGTCATCTATGTGTGTCTGAAGATCAGGATACTGTCAAGAGGATAGTGTGTTTGAATGGATCAAAGTGTTTGCGTGTGTCACTGATAGGTTAGTGTTTGATAGCAAGTTGCAGTAAACACTATCATTTTGTTTATTTTCTTTTTGCCTCTTTTTAAATTGATGAAGCTATTTCCATAGGCAGTGCTTTTTTGAGACAGCATCCTAACTCCAGATTATCACACTAATATTGTATAAAACAAGACATCGAATTAATATTGAAAGTGTATTTATAATCAACATTCTCCTCATTTGATAAATTGCTTTATTGTATCCTCACTCTTGTAAGTCACTTTGCATAAAAATGTAAATGTTAACGTAATTCTTGGATTTCTTTTCATTGCATTCTGAAATTGATCTGGATAAATGCAGATCAGTACAATCTGGATAAGTGCACATTTTAAAAACTGGTCCATTGGAAACTATATGCTTTGGAAAATTGTATATGTATGTCCCCTCCTCCCTTTGGTTTGACAACAGCGTGCACAAAGAGAGCACATTTCTCACTGTCGCATCCGGCATAAACATAGACTAGCAAACAACACTTCATAAATCACACAAACAGACGCCGATATGCTCAAAGACGTGTAACCACATTTCACGGAAACTTTGCAAGGTGATGTAATGTGATATGATATGATTTGATATGAAAGACATGTTGGCCAGCACAGCCTTCGGAGTATGTCTTCTAAAAAGCTATTTAAAGAACTTTGCCCCCAAAAAATCATGGAAATATGATTTACTGCCTTTCTTAATTACTGTCAAGAAGGCAGCAAGCAGGATAAGATTTAAAAACTGCATTTAGCAAATGACCCGTGGCAACATTTGGGTACGCTAAACAACTGCCTGGAAAAAAAATTGTTTCTCTGGCATGGAACAAGTGTTGATAGTTTTTTGTTAGCAGAGTTTTTTTTCCATATCAATCATACATAATTCATCATTCATGCCCAGAATGCAGGATTTGTAACCGTTTAAAAGATTAAGGGCTTGTTTACTTGACAAATTGTGTCTGATTTCATGGGTGTGAGAGGGGAAAAGCTTAGAAATGATTTGGAGCATTAAATGAACATGTTTTTGTCCGAAGTGTGAAACAATTAATATTGTGTGAAAAACAAGTTTCATGAGTATGTAAACTGGCTAAATGTCTTCATTTCTTTTCTGCTCATCTTAAGAATGAACTAGATTTTCAAATGAGAGATAGTGAATGAGAGAAAGAGGACTGCATATCAGATGTTTCCATTATTTGCCCAGCTGATTAGAATCCCAAAGTATTTTTTTCTTATTGTCACACAGTACTCTTATTGGAATAGGAATAAAGAAGAACAAAAATGAAGTCTTGATTTTTTGTATCTGTTGCTCTATTTTAATTAATGCATGCATTTAATTCTCATGGATGTTTGTGTTTATCTTGTAAATGTGTCTCATACTAATTGTTCAATTGTTCATACTAATTCTGTCCCAGTTTTCATTTCTCCAGAGAGGTAAATCTAGAGGCTCTGTGTGTATCTCGCTTTCTTTTATTTTTTATCTCTCTTTCTCTGTCCTTCTCCAATGTGTTGTGTCACGTTTAATGTCTCTCAGCAGAAGAAGTGCATTTAAGTTTGCAGGGTGTGATCAAGATAAAGATCTTGAACCGGCTGCAGAGCCAGAGTGCTCGCGAATGAAGACCTGAGGTTGGACTCTGTGCTTACATCACTGAACAACTGATGGACTGAATAAAACATGATGAATCAGAGCTCACAACGGTTTAGGGGTTAGGAGGTGGTCCAATGATGATTTATAGTGAAACTGAAAAGATGCTTTGCACAATACTAACCAAGCATTCATCAAAATAGGCAAGAGAGGCTGCAACTCAATATATTATTATCATATCTGAAAAGTCTTAACAAAGTTTAATAGTTAAATTAGCCGATTTTTTTTTTTGTGTGAGCATGTGTTAGTTTTTCACCAAACTTGTATACCTTTAAAAACTTTTTATATGTATGGCAGATTTTTATATTTTAAACGATATAGATGTACTTATTTTTAACATTAGATTCAATAGATTGATAAGGTGTAAATGACAACAGGACAAAAGTATATTCATAACTGTGACCATACCCACAGAATGCATTGTGTATTTTGATTTAAATTGTTTGACATAACATGTCTTTTTATTTTTACACAGGCCATTGACATGTCTGTTTGTTTAGTTCCATTACAATTCCAGTACTGGTATTTTTAAATATTGATATCACATTTGATGTGTTTGTCAGTTTGTACAATACTGTTATTATATATAGGAATTACAATCAGGAAACTTTAATGTAGTAGTTCACCCTCAGATATAAACAAATCTGTCATCATATTTCAAAAAAATCTTCAAATGACTCTTTCTTCTGTGGAACATAAAAGAAGATTTTTTGAGAAAGGTCTTAATGGTTTTGTGTACATAATATGGAAGTAAATGGCGGTCAGTGTTGTTCAGTTACCAACATTCATTAGAATATAGTTTGTGTTCTGCTGAAGAAAGTAAAATGCAGTCATGCAGGTTTGGAATGGCATGAGGGTAAGTAAAAGATATTTGAGTACATAAGTATTCATTGTGGTGTGAACTATCATTTTTGGGAGAGATTTTCCTGGGGGGTGATATTGTTGATGCACTTTTTGGTAATTTGGGTTAATAAGCGTGATTATGAAAATAATCAGATTTTACAAGTCCTCAGTATTTTCAATAAATCACATTGAAATGACCATGCTGACCAAACGTTTGTCCTGAGTGTAGCTCGGTCTTTTGCAGTCTTTCCCAGAACTGTAATAAGTTATTTCCCTCATGCTTACCTAAACATGTTCAGATGACAAAATCCCACAAATACCCGGATTTCTGTTGGCTGTGTTCCCGGTTTGTGACATTCAGGCAGGAATAGAGGGAACGTGCTTGTGTGCAGTACACAGACTATGCCTGACTCTGCCACCTGCTAGCTGCCTGTGAATGCCAAGGTGCCTCTGGGCATTTGCAGGCAGACCACTGATTCACATGTTTCCCATCCTGCCTCTGTGTCCTTTCATTACCACCAAGGTAGGATTTGGGAAGGGGTGTATCTCTCTCCCTCTTTCTCTCTCTCTCTCTCTCTCTCTCTCTCTCTCTCATCTCACCTCCCTCAGGAGGAGACCTCCGCATGTCGATGTGACAGGAGCACAACTCTGGTCTCTTTCCATCTGTGGACTACCGTATGCTGCCAACCTGTTGTGACCTTTGACTGTCTCCAGGAGTTAAAAGGCAAGGGCAGCAAGTAAGGGTCAGTCTTTGCTCTGTCAGGGGCCTGGGGTGTTAGAGGGAATGTGACAGCGGAAGGAGGGGTGTGTCACCGTTACCGTGTTAGTGTGATGGTCTACAATGGTATCTTGGGTCAGGGGAGTCTTGTTAGAGGCGTGAATTATATTGAATTAAATTTATCTTAAAAATGATTATTATATATTTAAACTTTATAATGTTAAATAATATCTTCACTTCAAAATGTAAAATAACATTTTCACTTTATAATATAAAATAAAATAATAATATAATGTATGACTGCACACATTTAGAACATGAAATGAAAAAAATGTCATTTACTTTAAATGCTTCATACGCTTGGTGTCAGTTTAATTCTAGATGACTGTCATATTGGCCATTGAAACCTTAGCAAAACATTTTTAAGTGCACCTTTAATGTTGCTTTGACTGACAACAAAAATACTGTCCCAAATGCTATGCATATCAACTACAAAACCATGGAACATGACGAATAACACAAGTAATTGCTTATCTCAGTTGACATGAAATGGCATCTAAAACCCATTTTGTGTTTAGAATTGACAACGTTTAAATATAATTATAATCGATGTAAAAATGTAGAGTGGGACTTGATTTCAGCTTTGGGGGATGGGATATGAAATAAAAGAGCTTGGTATCAATTACATTTTGATGAAAGACTACAGATAGAAAAATGATCTGTTAGCATGAATACTGATAATTAATAAATCATTCACATTAAATTAAACTAAAGATATCTTCTATACTGTTTGCCACACACAACAGTCGGTATCCGTATTTTTTTTTGCATCTGCATCTACTGTCCCAGATGTCAAGCTGTGCAGGAAATGACATGTCCCACAGCAGGCTGCAGTATTCCAATCTCACTAATATGTCTTTGTCACAGTCTCTCTACAGCCTGACAGTCCCCACAGTCACTGAACCCCAGAGACACAACAACAACTCTGTGATGCACATCATATCTACACACACCTTCCAATCAAACATTAGACCTTTTACACATACTTCACACAGGCAGCCAATTAAAGTGATTCCTTCAGATTATCAGACCATAGAGAAAACTAAATGAAGCGTCTCCAAGGGAATCCCTGAATGGTATGAATTGTAATGTGTATGAATAGACCCACCACTGAAACAAGTATCAGATAAAGCGGTTAGGGAGACTTACAGGGATCAGTTAGGTCTCAAGATTCATTAGAGACACTTTAATTACATTAGGAAGAATACTTTGATAATTACATTGTCAATAATGAATTGACTTTAATGTAGCAAAAGCAGTGCCGACTGAGAACAGTTTTATATTATGAAATTGCTGATGATATCACCTCAGTAATAAGCTATTAGCAATGCTATTAGCAACAAACTTGCACGGCAAACTATAATGTATAAGCATAGTTCAACATTTCACACTTTACTAATCATTTCATTAAATAATTGGTTCTGAATAAAAACGTCAAAGCTGTTGAGGTAGGTGACAAACTTTTCTTTGTTTTCTGTATTGAATTTCAGATTGGATTATTTCTGCTCCACAGGAAACTTAAAACAAATAACCGAGTGGCAAAAATAGTTTCTTCAATCAGTCATTGCGAAGGCTTGTCAGTGTTACAGCTACATCTCTGAGCATTTCTACCCTTGTCTCTGGTTCTGGTTGGATTACCCTGTTTTTGCTTGTACCCCTTTGTGTTTGTTTGCTCTGGTTGGACTGATTTCATGTGTTTGGACTTTTGCCTGTTTAGGTTTAGGATTTTGCATTACCCTATCAATAAAAGACTGCACATGGATCCTCACCCTGTGTGTCTCTGTGTAGCCTCGTAACAACACCTATCTATCATGCTAATTTACTTTATGTCTCTTAGTCTCTGAAAAAATAATATTCTTATTTAGTATGTTGATTAAACATCAATGTACAGTTGGTACAGTACGAGTCTTCGAATTAAATATTTCTGACACTCGTCCATTTCATGAAATGGTTTAAATTTGAAATAGCTGCTAAGAAGTCACTTTTTGATTGAGAATCAGATTTTTTTCAACAGTTAGGATCAGTAATATCCATTTTATAAAAACTTGATACACATACTTGCTTAATAACATTATGTATTTAAAAGTCTTATCACTAAATATTTGACACATAATTTCCTTTGCTTTCAAATATCTCCAGTGTCTAGTATGTATTTACAGTGAAACTGCAATTGCAACAAAGAACATTTGTGATAAGATCTATAAATTGAAATTACATTTCAATGGACCATTTTCACGTTTCCGGGTTTCTCAGCAGCGGACGTCGTCATAGTTGGGTAAATGTCTATAGTGGTGAATAAGACCTTTACCATATATATATTTTTGCATTCTCATTTGCTCAAATAGTAAAAGAAAAACTTGATACTTTTTTCACTACTTTCAACAGAATAAAAAAATAGAGATAGTCTGATAAGAAAAGAGAGAATGATGTCAAATTTACCATGACTTCCACATACATTGTATAAGAAACACCCTTGCATTACCTACTTTTTTTGTAATGTTTTGCAAAGGTAATATGTGAACCTGGACAACAAACCCGTCGAAATATTGAGAAAATTGGCTTTTAAGTTGTTAATCATGGGCACTGTGACAGGCCATCGACTCACAATAGATTTATATAGACACAATAAATTATATACAGTGGAAAGAAAAAGTATGTGAACCCTTTGGGCTTACTTGGATTTTTTCATAAATTGGTCATAAAATGTGTTTTGATCTTCATCTAAGTCACAACAATAGAGAAACAAAGTCTGCTTAAACTAATACCGCACAAACATTATACGTTTTCATGTTTTTATTGAACACAACATGTAAACATTCATAGTGCAGGGTGCATAGTAAGTATGTGAAACCCTAGGCTAATGACTTCTCCAAGAGCTAATTGGAGCCAGGAGTCAGCCAACCTGGGGTCCAATCAATGTGATGAGATTGGATGTGTTGATTAAAGCTGGCCTGTCCAATAAAAAACACACACCAGTTTTGAGTTTGCTGTTCTGCAGAAGCGGTGTCTGATGTGAACCATGCCTCGCACAAAAGAGCTCTCAGAAGACCTACGATCAAGAATTGTTGACTTACATAAAGCTGGAAAGGACTACAAAAGTATATCTAAAAGCCTTGATGTCCATGTGTCCACAGTAAGACAGATTGTCTACAAATGGAGAAAGTTCAGCACTGTTGCTACACTCCCTAGGCATGGTCGTCCTGTAAAGATGACTGCAACAGCACAGCGCAGCATGCTCAATGAGGTGAAGAAGAATCCTAGAGTGTCAGCTAAACACTTACAGAAATCTCTGGCACATGCTAACATTTTTGTTGACAAATCTACAATAAGGAAAACATTAAACAAGAATGGACTTCATGGGAGGACACCGCGGAGGAAGCCACTGCTGTCCAAAAAAAACATTGCAGCACGTTTGAAGTTTGCAAAAGAGCACCTGGATGTTCCACAGCACTACTGGCAAAACAGTCTGTGGACAGATGAAACCAAAATTGAGTTGTTTGGAAAGAACAAACAACTCTATGTGTGGAGAACAAAAGGCACAGCACACCAACATCAAAACCTCATCCCAACTGTGAAATATGGTGGAGGGGGCATCATGGTTTGGGGCTGCTTTGCTGCCTCAGGCCCTGGACGAATTACTGTCATCGATGGAAAAATGAATTCCAAAGTTTATCAAGACATTTTGCAGGAAAACTTAAGACCAGCTGTCCGCCAACTGAAGCTTAACAGAGGATGGACGATGCAACAGGACAACGACCCAAAGCATAGAAGTAAATCAACAACAGAATGGCTTCAACAGAAGAAAATACGCCTTCTGGAGTGGCCCAGTCAGAGTCCTGACCTCAACCCGATTGAGATGCTGTGGCATGACCTCAAGAGAGCGATTCACACCAGACATCCCAAGAATATTGCTGAACTGAAACACTTTTGTAAAGAGGAATGGTCCAACATCTCTCCTGACCGTTGTGCAGGTCTGATCTGCAACTATAGGAAACGTTTGGTTGAGGTTATTGCTGCCAAAAGAGGGTCAACCAGTTATTAAACCCAAAGGTTCACATACTTTTTCCACCCTGCACTATGAATGTTTACATGTTGTGTTCAATAAAAACATGAAAACGTATAATGTTTGTGCGGTATTAGTTTAAGCAGACTGTGTTTCTCTATTGTTGTGACTTAGATGAAGATCAAAACACATTTTATGACCAATTTATGAAGAAATCCAAGTAAGCCCAAAGGGTTCACATACTTTTTCTTCCAACTTTATTTAAGGTAGGAGATTTTCTAAATATCTTCATGGAACATGTTCTTTGCTTAATATCCCTAATGATTTTTGGCATAAAAGAAAAATCGATAATGTTGACCCATACAATGTATTTGTGTCTTTTACTAAAATGTTCCCGTGCTACTTAAGACTGTTTATGTGATCCAGGGTCACATATAATACAAAGTGTAGTGTTAAAAATATAAAAGTATATATAAAAAACTTTGGAGGATTTGAACGCTGACCGTTGAACAAGTCTTGTGAAAATGGTCCATTAAACTGTAATCTAGCTTGAATTGTAACTTCTTGGCTCAGTTTGGTCGGTTTCTCTTCTGTGAAGTATTTCTTCCAATAAGACAAAATAGACCCTAAAAATTCTCTTTAAACCTTTTTATTATGATGTCGATATATTAGACAGTTACTATAAATCAATTAATATCTTTCCTGTGGCTCAGTGTTTAGAGCACGACATGTCAAGGTCATGGTTTCGATCCCAGGGGACTGCATTCAGTACAGTGGTGAAAAGTATTTGAGTAAATGTACTTACATATTTTCACAACTGTATTTTTGGCTTTGTAGTTGTACTAAAGTATTAAAGATATTATAAATTTTTACTTTCTACTTAACTACATTTCTGAACACGTATATGTTCTCTTCACCCCACTACATTTTGCCTAGCACCTATCTTTTTTTGGCAGTAGTTTATTTTAGCTACAGAATAATCATATTAACATTTAGAGGGCATTGAAAGTACTATATCTCATGGACTTTGCCCTAACTTATTAAAACTTGTCAACATGGCTTCTTAATGTGAATACAAGTTAAATTTCACTTAACATTATTTTATTTATCCGTTATATTGAAGAGACCTTTTTGAAGGAGTTTGGTTTATTATGAGCCCTTGAGCTCAAATGAGACTTGGGTGTTTGTAATAGATGTAGGTTATGGTGTCAAACATAATTTTTCATGCAATTTTGAGGTGTTCAGCCTTATTATTATTATTTAAAAAAATAAATGTGATTGCTCTCTTGAGGACTAGTGCTTCTTTGAGCCAACATTCAGTATGAGTGAAATACTCAAGTACTGATAAAATTCAGTAAAAGACGTTTTTGAATTGGTGACTAGTAACTTGTAATGGAGTAATTTTTTGCTGGAAGGTATCTATACTTTTTCTTTAGTGTGGTTTTCAGGTACGTTTTACACCTGTGATGGTCAGAAACAAAATGTGTTATACAATGCAATGTAAGTCGCTTTGGATTCAAGCGTCTGCCAAATGCATAAATGTAAATGTAATGCATTGTATTTTATCTTAATAGCATTTGTTTCATTTTAGTTTATCTTGAGGAAGCAAAGCGTTCATTCCTCTACTCTTTCAAAATGCCCCTGTTATTACTATATTTTCTGACTTGACAGATGGGGGCAGATTGCCTCTCATGTTTGAAATTGTAGAAAGCACTGTTTTACTTTAAGATGTTTGGCAGGGATATATGCAGGTCTACATGCTTGTGCATCTAGGCAGCCTGTCTTGTACCTCTGACATACTTCACAGTGAGTAATTTAAATTAAAATTCGCTTTCTGGCGAGTATGAAATCTGCCATGTTTACCCAGGCACGTCATGTTTCCACCCAGATGAACATTCTGAATATAATCTTTCTGCTTGTTGCTCATTCTGCAGGAGAATCCGTTGTGATTGATGAGTTTCAGAAACAATGATCTGCTTTCAAAATCCCTGATTCACATACACACGACGACTGATCCTGAGCGGAGGATGTGCACATAAGCAAAGGCAACACCCACACATGTCTAGTCTTCAGTAGTTCACATTAATCACATGCTTATTAATGTCAGCCATAATTTTATTAGTCTGACTCCTGTGCATTTATGCAGACTTCCACAGAGCATTAGGACGTCTCCACAGGGCAAATTCTTATACATGCATTTGTTATCACACATTTAGTAGAACACACATGACAACACACATAGATAATTTTGTCAGACTATAACCGAGTGCTTCTAGACCCTGTGAACTGAAAGCACCCTCACTAGTTTATACTTCACAGAACCATTTTACATCTTTGTAATCTTTATTAAATCATTTTCATTATATTCCGAAATGTGTAGTGTTGAGTCAAGATGGAGAAAATTACAATTTGACTGGAAATTACCCAAAATGAACATATTCTTCATGTTTTGAACTTAATCCTAAACATGATACTTTATATACAGACAATATAATTTTTGAAAAAAAATGTGTCAAAACTCTTATGTGTCAAAACTCTTATTATGAAAATTACACTAAACTGTGCACCAGACATTTATATAAAAAATTGTATACATGTTTTTATACAGTGAAATTAGTGATAATTTCTGTGATAATTGTTTAAAGTCTTTGAAGTGTAATAATATTTAAATTATTGATTTTCTTTATAGATTAAAGTTTAATTGAGAAGTTCAATTAAATTCATACAAGTACACTTTAAGTAAATATTAGACAATTTAGAATCAACCTTGACATAACAAAATATTAAAGAAGAACTATGATATCAAAATTAAACAGATTTTTTTTACTTCAGATCATTTCTTTATGTATTTATTTGAGGCTGCTTTAGTTCTTGCAGACAGATTTCCCATTGCCCCATTGTTAAGTAAATTTATTGTTCTTTAAAAAGCTAAAATGGATATGATGATCCATTTGGGATTTAAAGCCTCAGTGAAGGTCTTCCAAACCTATACCTGTTCATGTTTTATTAATGTCATATACTCTTGGGAATGAGATCTTTTAAAACAACTCACCAGTTCATCCTATTTGTTGTCACAAATCAAATTAGGCCAGCGAGCGATTAATCTTCCTGTCCAACACTCTTTGAAAGGAGTCTGACACCTTATTCGTTTTCTTAATTAGATCTCTTATTAGGTGTCACAGTCGTGCCCGTTAATTACAGCCTTCTTTGACTCCTGCACTTTTAAGCCAGCTATGCAAACTGTTTGCGCAATATAAAGGCTGATGAATTGGATTAATGTTGTGAAGCACATGGTGCATTAGAATGACATGGGTCAGTGATTTATTTATGGGCATGTAAGCAGAGGCTGTTGAATTTCAACGTGTTGAATACAAAAACAGAGACAATGTGTAGCATACTTTTATTGATAATTAAAATAAGAAACTACTTAAAGTATATTTGTTTCAATAAAAATCTTTTTTATTTTTTACATTTCTTTGTGTCATGATTCTGCCATTTTGTCATGTCTATTCTTGGTCTTAGGGTGGAGTCATGGCATAGCCTTAGGTTGTGTGTGGAGGGAGAGATTGCTTTACTCTCTCTCTCTCCGGTCCATGTCTTTGTTCCCGCCATCTCGTTTCCTTGTTACCTTCCCATTAGTGTTTCATCCCCTACACCTGTTCCTTGCCAATTATCCTGTGTAGTTCTCCCCTTTAAATAGTCCTCATGTTTCATTATCCTGTGCTCAGTCATGGTATGTGCTTCCTGTGTGCTACTATTGTGCTACCCTTGATGCTTACGGTGATTGCATGTTCCTGTTGCTACTGTTGCATGAGTCTTAGTAAGTGTTTAGTTTAGTTCATGTCTAGTGTTGTTAAGTTTAGTGTTAGTTAGTCTAGTTCCTAATCGCTTGTTTCCTATTATTGTCTTGTTTTACCCCCTTGTGGGCTTTTTTTTGTTCCTGTCTTTTCTTGTTTAAATAAATTCTTTGTTAACCCCTTTATCCCCTCGTCTGCCTTTATTTGGGTTCTTCTGTATAATTCATGACGTCTTTGTCTCTTTGTTACACAGGGACAGGTTTAGTGGTAGTTGAAGGTTTAAGGGGTCAACATTGTACAGGGGTCAATTTCATCACCATGATTTGATTGCTGTTTGATTCCTGGTGATTACTGTTCTCTCTGTAAATGTTGATTCATTTTCTCCGGTTGCTGTACGATTCAAGGAATATTCTATTTTATTGCACACAATTGCATGCTCATGCAAATGTTGAGGCAAAACGTGCCTTGCACCCAAATTACAATCAGTTGTATGCCTTTAGCAAGCATTAAATGTAACTAACCACCCTTTACACAAATGTTGTAAGAGTCCAATACCCATAAAGGTACTAAATGATTAGTGAACATTCTCAAAAATGCCAAAACATGAACAAATTATTTATACATGATTTTTAAAGATGTGTAAATAAGGTAAAGTCAGGTAATTTGGGACATATATTTACAATCAAGATAACGTTTCTAATGATTGGTAATTGTTTATAAACATTTACAATTGATAAATAGTTTCCACTTTAGATCTAGTACTGCAAAAACATGAACAAATAATTACTAAATGATTTGCTTAAATTACAAAATAGTAGAAGTCTACTGTCATGATCCTGCCTCACCTTGTACATTTTTTCTTGTGTTGTGGAGGATCATGACAGTCCCAAGTGTTTTGTGTGGAAGCACTTGGCCATTGTTATGATGAACATGTGCTCTCCTGTCAGGTCGTGTCTTGACCCCGCACCCTCGTTTCTTCGTCTAGTTTACCGCCTTAATGTAGCCTAAACATCCCTTGTTCGTTCCCCTATTTAATGCCCTTGTCCTGTGCTGTGTAGTGGGTTTTTGCCATACTAAATATGGTGGCGCAGTTGACAAATCGCAGCAACGGAGCGAAGTGCCAATGCAGTGTCTGTAATGTCTATGGTCATAAGGATTTTGAGGACCGGGAAATTTTGAAGAGCGCTTACAGGCTTACAGTGCAAGAAATAAACGCAAAGAATATAATTACAGTTAGAACAGATAGTTTGTTTTATTATTTGAAAAGGGCAATGTTGATTGAAAGAATACACATATTTGTTGGTGGTTGGATATATTTCTGATCCACACCACAAGAAGCAGCAGCAGCAACTTGTATTAACTTCTATGTAAAATACAGCACACAATTTTTGAACTCGAACATGGAAAAAAAATGAGTTCTTTCTCGGCTACAGCTTTGAGAATTTCAGCCAATCAAGTTCATGGTATGATGATACTGGCCAATCAGAGGCATTTAAATTATTTACCAGCGAAGAAGAGCTGTGCTGAAGTGCTCAACACTCACAAAGTTTATCACTAACAACCACGTACGATACAGATATGACGTAAGAAAGAGATTCATTAGAGTAGACACAACCTGAAGTCCTTGTGTGTTTTAGTGATGTTGGATGTTATATATATATATAATATATATGTTTTTTATATATTTCCCGTTTGAACAACTGATTTTTATGTTCCATAGAGAATCAAAACAGCAATGAAACAGCAATTAAATAATTCATGAATGCTTTTCAGCTTTTTTTGTTGCGTCATGTTTTTAATATCTATAAGTAATAATCAAGATTACAAAATCAAGGTAAAAATTAGCATCAATGATTTTATATTAATCTTGCAGTCCTATGAAATGAGTTTATGTTTTGTCAGATATGCTGCTCTGATCCACACCGGTTTAAAGACACCTCTGGTGCTCCTTTGTTTCTATTTAAATTAAACAAGTTATCAGGGTTAAACTATGTTTTCAACATTTTCATTATTTATATTTTATAATTTATTTAATCTACATACATTTAGAATGACATTAATCTCATTACGTTGTGCAATTCTTTTGTATATATTTGTCACATTTGCGACAAACTCTGGGAAGTAAATGATCACTTGTACCTATAATCTTGGATTTATTTTATTTATAATTCGATGCCAGGTCAGGGTTACACACAGGGCTTTCTTTTATGATCTGTGGATCCGCTGAAGTAGCCTTGACACCCCCTGGCCACCCCATGTATAAAACTCTAGCTGGTTTAAATATAGGATGCTTCCATTCTTTGAATGGGAATCCATTGCCTTTGCTTAGAGCATGAAACTTTTCTACTTTTGTGTTGAATGGGTAAATGAATGCTAGAAAAGGCCAATAAAAGTGTTTGGCCGTCTGTCAAGAGTGAATCTGATTAGGCAGTAGTACAGTGTTGACCTGAATTTTAATGATCTTGTATTGTGGGATTGTACGATGACAGCCGCAGATGGCGTAAAGCCAGTTTAAACAGGGGTTTGGACATTTTTATTGCTTTTAGGCGGTCCGGTGAAATAAAGAAATTTGTTGGTACATATTCAGCCTAGACGGCATTAAAGATGACAGATGCTAAAGAAATCAAAGCTTGTGGTTTATTTGTTTGTTCTGCACCTGCTCCCTAAATCTTCAATCAAACGACCAAGACTGCATGTCCATCTGAATTTTTTCATGATATATATCCAGTGTCTATATCGTTCCTGTAGAATTTTTAACATTTCACAATGCTACAGTAACATGCAAAAGTCTTCTTTTTACTGTCTATTTAAGATTCAGTTGTGTGTTGTTGGGGCTCCATTTATAATATGAGTTCTTGAAATGAATAAAGAATGTTTAGTCAATGTCAATGTCAAATAAAAATATTAATAAGTGAATAAATAAATAAATAAATAAGCAGAATGAAAACAAGAAAGGCTTATTGTGTGAGTGTTAAACCTGTCAAGTGCTAGAAAAAAATATCACGACATCTGATGAAAGGTTGTAGAGAGCATGAGAATAAATGATGGGTGAACAAAGAAATGTCATGATGTAACATGAAAAGAATATTCAAATGAACTCCATTAAAGTTTTCCCATTGGTGGAGCTTTTGATTAAAAATACTTCAATAAGACCTGTAATAACATATTTACTGTGTCAAAACCAGCAATACAAAGACTGCAGCGTTTTTCAGAATTCTCCATAATTCAGTCATCAAAAATGTATGCACTGATTCTGAAAAAGAAAATCGAAAACGCTGTCTGTGTTTGGTTATAATATAGATTCTTTATTTATTTATATTAATATTAATTTTCCTTGATATTTTATTGGATATAAATTTGCATTAAATTAAAACTACTCAACAGTTATTGATTCGTGTGGACGTCAACCAGAGGTTAAGTTTGTGCCACATAACATTTGTTTATGTTGTTGCAGCTGAAACCGTTGGTATTCTGAGCTAAAAAATGAATCTTATTAAAAGATGAAAGCAATCACAAGCTGTCAGATTGGCCAACATATTTCATAACAAACACACAATGTGTAAACAAATCTCATTTACATTGATGACAACCAGACTACTTTAAATCCTGTTAGTTTGGCTGGCAATGATGGACACAAATATTAACTTGCATTTAAAATTTTGTGTATATATCATCTGTGGAGAGCTGCTAGCCAACACTAAAACAATCTGATCAGACATTCACTTAACCATTTTGTATATGAAGAATACTGTACATCTTCAATCTTTCAAATTGCATATCACTGATTCTCTGTGAAGCCTGTGGACCTCAGGGATAATAGGATGGAGGAAGGTTGAAATCAAGCAAGACACAGCGACAGCAATTTTCAGGTGTGTCCCACAAGAGACAGAAGTTGACGTGTATAACACAGAGCCACTCAGCAAGACAATGATGGATTTCTTAGTTTGGTCCGTCTCATGCCTGTGAATTTCATATTTAGTTTGTTTTTAGGTATTGCAGGTGGGAGAATAAACCAGAAAGAAGATGTGTTATTATGACCATAGCCTTTGACAGTCCTGAACGTTAATCACTGTAACTGTGAAAACCATTGTTAAACATTCAAGAATGAACGTTCATCAGAATACCATAATTGAAATAGGCTAAATCTCAATACAACTTTATGTTATAGGGGACATCTGAAAATGTTGATTAAATTTCCATATGCATTTCCCATCTTGTCAGTAGTTGGATTTGTTGCAGTCCCAGTAAACTTGTGATGTCTTAAAGGTCCGGTGTATGAAATCTAGTGGTGTGGTTTTGTATTGCAACCAACGGCTCACTCCACTGCTCCACCCTCTCTTTTGAAGCAATGCGGAGGCTCACACAGAACAAAGATGTCATATTTACGAAATGCACTCTGTAGAGCAGTTTGTCCATTTAGGGCTACTGTAGAAACAACATGGCGAATTCCATATAAGGGGACCCACGGTGTATGTAGATAGAAATAGCTCATTCTAAGATAATAAAAACATAACGCTTCACTGTAAGGTCTTTAGGGGTAACCCAAAAGCAAAATTTGGTTCCGCGTGCATCATAAAACTCGACCTAAGCAACACAGATGTCAGCGGTGGTAAATGCATCTGGTTATCTATGCAGCGGCACCTCTCCCTCTCAAACGTAACAGGACTCTCTCCACAGCGAGACACCATCATTTTTATTCAAGAAACAGATGCATGAAAGAGAATTTAAAGCTCTTCCTTAAGCATCCACCCAAAGCACCTTTTAAGGCCCATCCACAATAAAACCCTGAATACACAGTGAACAAAATCCCTTAATTTACATAATTTTTTCAGGATAATCTCACCGTTCTGTCTCAGCCACAGCATGTTGTTAAAGGTCTGCCGCTGGATCTCCGATTCCTCCAACGTGCCGAATTCACACCGAGACTCTGAGCAGCTCTGTATCCTTTTTAGATGGATAAACAACAGCAAAATGAGGGAACGCCTCATTGAAGAGCAGAAAACACAGCTTTTTGTTTGCTGTTCCCCGCCTAGCAATCCAGGAAAACTGCTGGGAGATCGATGTAGCTGTCAATCTTGGACCCTCTGTGACTTTGCTGATAAAAAATCACTTGAAACATAATGAAACAGATTTTTCCATATTGGATGATTAACAATCTGGTACTTTTTGAAGAGAGAAAAGAAACCTGAAGAAGTATGGCACCCCGGAAGATTCATTATGAGAGTCAGATGGGAATAGTCTTGGCTTGGAACTGAAAATCTGTATCCTAATTGAATAAGTTAACCAAATGGGCAGTGTTGATAAATGCAGTGGGCCACAGGGAATTGTATAATTCAAAGATTCAGTTATGGAAGTCTGTATAAACAGAATGAATACATTGCCCTGTACGCAATGCTGTCATAGTAGTGAATATGAGTACCTTTCTACCTTTTTTCTTCATTAGAGGTTATATTAACATGTGAATCTTATCGGCAGGCATGGTTTATACAGTATATTATATAACAGCTCAATGATATACAAATTTACAGTATAGCCACTTGAAAATAAACACTAAAATAGTAAAATGTAACAACTAGTTGTAACTGTGTGTGAAATCCAAGTCTATGAGATAAAAACATCAAAATTCATTTTCAATCAATACATTTCGCTATGACTTAAATTTTTTACTTGGTCTTCCTCATCAGTATTAAATATATCATGGCTTTATTTCACAGAATGTTCTTCACATTATGCGTAATGAATTTTTGTAGAAAACAGGAAATCACAAAAAATGACTTTTGCTTGAATTTCACAGGCAAAGTCACTATTACAAAGGCTTCAAGCTTTGTAATTTTACTGTTTTGTCTCTCTGATATATATTTCTTGAGTCTCCACGTTGTACTTTCTTTGTTCTTTACTTTTTACAGTTCTCGCAATCTTTGCACAATTACTATTTATACTGTAATTTCTCAACTGCTATATTGTAACACTATTTTATACAGCTGTGGGGAAAACGAAGAGACCTTTTTAATCAGCGTTTCTAGATGTATCGTGGGCATTTCAGTCCAGTGTCAAACCTCACAAGTCACATTGAGTCATCCAACGGCAATGTGAATGACTGACATCATGACAAGACACATACAAACTGTGATAAAAATCAAAATTAGGTTATCACATAAAAAAATAACTTTTCCTAAACATGTACAAATTTTACTATTGTATTGATAAAAGTGAATATGAACTTGTTTTCTTGGCAGGTCTGAAAAAATACAGAGCATATTCTGCTATATTGAACTTTTTCTCCAGTTTTGGGGAGAATTAGTTCAGTGGTTTCTACCGATTTCACAGAATGAAATAAAAAGGACCCGTTTACCTTATCACACACTTAAAAGTAGTATATACAGAAAAACATTATTGAAAATTATTGTGAAATGGTCTCTTAATTTTTTCCGCGGCTGTATGTACAAAGCAAAGAAGTCTCTGACTTGTATCAAGAGGACCTTTAGAAGGCTAAACTTACCTCAGAAAATGTCCTGCCTTTCAGTTTTCCCACTTAAAAATAATATGTAACACACAGAACAACCTTATGTTGCCCAAATGCATGGATGATAAAAATGTCAACAACTTAAAGTGAAAACATGCAAATCAACAGGGAACAAAATTGCTGGCAGATAAATCAAAGGTAGACAGAGTGTATAGAAAACCTTTTAATATTGATCTGCTTCTGATAAGGCTGCACGTTTATCTATCCAGGACCAGGGCTACTGTAGATGTAAGTCTAGACTGATTCCAGTAAAAAGAAATGAAGCCCTTAACTTCCCCATAGTCTCTTTCACCTTGAATAACACATTACACAGCAAAGCAGAAACACTTTTAATGACAATTACAGTGTTTAACAAACGCTCATTTCCCTCTGAATTAATGTGGAGGTACGGTAGATCATTGAAACTTACACGTTGTCAAGCATTATCAAGATGTTATTTTACTCAAAAATTGAACTCAGCTGCCCCAAGCTTTGACAAACTAAAACCTTGAGATCTATGTGAGAAAGGGCTTCTTTTATCTGAACTGAATCATGTATCGGGCCATTGACACAAATCCAATGTTTATCGTGTATATCTTTTACAACTTGAATGTCTTCTATTGTGTTGTATTCGTGACATCTACACAAGCAAGATGATGCCTATTCTCATAACAGCATGGAACAGATCGGTACATGAATTAAGGTCGATCTGCCTACATGTACGAATGGAAATGTGTTCCAATAAGCATCTGTGGGCTTTTTTTTGTTGAGCCGCAGTGTCCATCAAACTTCTGTTTTTTAATATCATTCTTATACTCTCATTCTAAAAAAAAATACAGAATGTCCATTATGACAAAAGAATATGTATTTTTTACAGACAGGTGATTAAATGTACTTCTTGTTTAAGGAACCAGAACCATGAATACAGTCAGGAATTACATTGTCTCAAACCTATTCAACAGGTTTTAAGGGCATGTTAGGTCTTTGTATGACATCTTTTAATATGCATCTATATGTATATATACAGAAATATATACAGGTACTTTCATAACAAAGCTCCCACGAAATACACAGAGCATGCCGACAAAGAAAGAGATATCTTGTTGGTGTAGACAGTGAGGTGACCTTTGACCCGGGATGAGGGAGGATCCAATTGAACAGTGTGTGGACTCAGTGGTGAGCAGTCAACTCAGAAATGAAATAGCGGGGATTTCGCAAGCTTCCAGTCTATAACCAAAGCCAGCGTAGACAGCGAAGACAAAACGATGAAAGAATAAAGACATCTCCTATTGATTTCCACCTCATTTTCTCAGACCGCCGCTTATTATCCGTGATCCTCCAAACAGTCATTCACAGCTTATGTTGGGATCGTCCAGTTTACCTAAGGTTTGGCAAAGTCTTCAAATATAAATTGAAATCCAGTAAACGTCCCCAATAAGCTGTTTGATTTCAATACCAGAGGACGCCGGTCGAGAGAAAAGAAAACGACTGAGACAACTGGACGAAGCTGTCGGTGTCCGAGAAAATGGAAAAAACACTGCTTTATTTATATAACTTTTATTAATATTCCTTGGCATCGGATATGGAAAACCTATCTTTATCTCCATGAAATGTTCTCCTTTATTGTTTAGTCACAGGTAATCCAGTCAAATACCCCTTTAATGTAATGGTTTCATCCATTCTGACAGAGAATCCACATTCACTGCCTGTGAAGGAGCTCTTTGTTAGGTCCGGGGATGAATCTAAAAAGAGAGAAAAAGGGAGGGGAAAACACACAAATGCATGCTTAGAATAAAGGTCAAATGCTTGGACGATTCCCAAATGGGACGACTGAGTTTTACATTTTCAAAGCCACAAGGAGCCCTCATTCGAATTGTGAAGCCATTGTTTGTGTATGGATGACACTGTGTACACATCTGTAGGATACCAGATTGATATCTGACTGTCGCCATACTATAAAATTAGTTGCGTGTGTGAATGCGTATCCATCGCGGTGGTCTTTTGCACATCATGGCGCTAGCCAATCACATCTCAGCATCATCCCTGTTTACTTTGCAATGAAAATAACTCGGCAGCAAAGCCAAGAGGGAAATAAGATTCTTCCTCTGTTTCTCTCGGTGAGTTCACGGACCCCTATTAAGTGTGTCTGGTGAGTGCGTCCCGCTCTCCGCTCTCCAACTTTCCTCACACTGGAGGAAATGCATGATAACAAACCAAGTCACTAACAATTTACGTCAGTGCAGACCTGCTTCTCAGAAAGCAAACATCCACCAATCCTCATATAATGAATGTTTAATATGATCTTCTCAGTCTGAGTCTCTCTCTCATGCACATAAACACAAGCGCTTGTTGTGGGTTCTGTATCGGCAAGTCGTGATGTCATCAGTACAATGAAGCTAATTAAAGGCTCAAGCCGGTGGCTTCGCCCTCAGCACATAAAGCATACGCTGACATTTCCCAAACTAAGTGTTCCAGGTGTGAGCTACAGATTGAGAGAGAGAGACCGGGGACAAAAATTAGAAGCACCCCTTGAGGCCCCTCGTAACCCAACAGACAGACAGCTATCATGCGGCAATGTTACGCCCCACGTGTTCTCATCATTATAGGCACGGCCCGGTAGAGGTAGAGGAGCTGTCCATCATATTGGATTCCCTGGAGAGGAACCAGTTCACGGCAGTCATTGCAACTCGGATGGCTTCCGTGAAGAAATAGGGCATCACTCAGCTAGCCAATGACATCACAGCGAACGCTGCGTGACTAACCTCAATGATGAACTGAACTTCCATGGCGTTCCAGCTAAATTAACACGGGACAAGGGAAGACGGATGCTTCTTTGACAAAGAAGGCAGTAATCTCTTTGTTTTAAATAATCCGTTTTGCCGGACTCAAATCCTTACGTCCACTGACAGCATGTAAACTTTGGCTGACAGCTCTGTCCCAGAAATCCATTTAGTGCTAAACCATTTTTTTGTGCTATGCTGAACATTCCTCATTTTTCCACAAGCCTTGCATGCGATTTCGCATTTCCCAGCCTGCGCATATTTTACCAAAAAGTACCATAGTGACCCTGATGCAATTTGTCTTCAGCTGTCTGCTGGCATGCACGGCTCTGTCTCTCCCTATGCGGTTTGTTGCAATGAATTGAGGTGCTATGCAAATGTTGTCATATTTCTCTGCATCTCAGCTCAGGTGACCTCTGCTGTCTCTACCGCATCCGCCATCGGTCCGGATCCACATCACATAAGATATTGTCGTCACGTGCCTTATTTGCATTCTAATTCACAAATGACATTTAAATCCGTTTTGCATCACAATTGCCCCATGCATTAAAAACTGTAATCTGGTGTAGATTTGTCCTGACGTCGAATGACACTTTTAAATGAGGATAACATACAGCAAGACTCCAGACAGCATGAATGTGTTAGAATTAATTTAATGTGACATTGACAGCGGCAAAGAGATACACATACAGCAAGGCACCGGGTTCAACAGGACCCTTGGGAACTGACTTGATAATCATGCAATTTTACCGCATATAATCTTCAGCTTCATCACTTGGCATATTACTTCTGCTCCGAAAAGCCACCCAGATGGGGTTTTGTTTTTCACAAAGCACAGGTATCTGGTAAAACGCCTTCTGTTATGAACATGTGTTTCAAAGACATAACTGCCCAGTAAATCTGACTCGGGATGGAAATGGGAAAAATGACCAGAAGATGTTGAAAACTGAACGGCATGTTGCCGATAGGAGTTTATTTCTCTGTGGAATGTGCAGACTAAAGTTTGCACGATTTATGACATAAAATAAAAACAAAACAAATGGTTTAGGTTAAAATTTCCCAGGTTTCTAACATTAAGTTACAACATATGTAACCATATTATTTAAATGCTCTTAAAGGAACAGTTCACCCCAAAATGAAAATGTTGTTATTATTTACTCACCCGCTTGTCATTTCATACCTGCATGACTTTATTTCTTCTGCAAATACTTATTTTGAAGAATGTGGTTAACTATCCAACAGCGGTACCCATTGATATTGCATTGTTTTTTTGTCCATACAAAATACAAAGTGATTGTTTTGCAGAAGAAATAATTTAATACAGATTTGAAATGACAAGAGGCTGACTAAATAAAGACAGACTTTTCATTTTTGGGTGAACTATCCCTTTAAGGGCTTTTATTCACTAATATGTGCATGTAATAAGTGCATGTCGCCTATTTAGGTGCACACTGTTGAGCGAATAAGACCCATCACCATGGCAGTCCGTGTCTCCTCTCACACGAGACACATAAGGATGGAGGTATATGAATTGGGGAAAGCTGTAAGCCTTTTAAAGCATTGAGTTTAGTTGTATATAAAGAACCGAATGCTAAAGCCATTAGGAATCGGTAAAAGAAGGTCTATGCAGGGCAAGTCTGAGGGTCTCTCTCAGCCTCTTGCATTGTGTGCCTTCCTCAAAAGAGGCCTGCCTTGTCTGGAGCTACTGTACAGGCAAGGAGGGGTTCCTCTCTGTAAAACATAAAGGAAAAAAGAGAAGAAACAAGGGTGTCAGGCTCACGCTTTGGCTTCTCTAACATGCCAATTAAAAAAAAAATGAACAAAAAGAATGGACGCCGCAGCGGCGTTTGTGTGTTGTGCTTTTTAAAGAATTGAAAATACTGCTAGGATTTAGCATTTCGTTTTGTTTGCTCATACTCCCTCAATGGGGCGGAGTGCCTGGAAAGCATCGGGGAGGGGGTGTGGGGTTGGGCGATGGAGGGTGACAGATTAGAAACCAGTGAGACGGTCAAAGGTCTTAATAGAAAGCCAGTGTGGGTGTATCTACTTATTCTCCAGTGGGGCGGATCAGCCATACATCAACCCAGACTACTGTATATGCAGGTTACACAACACACAAAACACACAGCTATGCTGATCTAACACACACATATACGGACAAGCCCTGCACAACTCAAATAAAGGAGGATAATGTAGGGAACCCACAAACACTGTAATCAAATCCTTTCCATGCTCAGGAGCTTACAAAACAATGTTAGGCTATAAGGAGAAAAACATGAATTCCAGCGTTAAGGACTTATTCAAGGCTACATGGTCACGGATGAGTCTTTCCGGGTGTGTGTTGTGTGTACGGTCATTAATTTGAGTCCCTCGTGTGTGTGGCTGTGTATCTGCGTGCCGGCAATTATGTTGCATTAGCACAATGGCACAGTATGTTTTGGAGTGTAGGACTGCACACGCCAAAGACGGTTCTCTCGTGCATCTGTTACTTCATAACTGCATCGGTCTGTATTCAGTAATTACCGCGCCGACTGCCGAGTTCACATTTTTCATTTTGTTTGTGTGTGCGTGTGTTTATAAATTACGTTGACAGGAGAATAGACACTGGAGGAGGAATATATTTGTGGCTTTTTAATCACGCACAGCATATAAACACACTCGCAAACACAGACTCAGCAATAATTATGTTTTGGAGTGTAATGATGTTGATGAGCAGTGATTAAAATGTGCAGCCTAATCATATGGCTCAAGATGGTTAAAGAAAATAGAAGGCAAACCTTGATGAGTAGACGGACGCCGCTGAGCTTCGGTTGAGCCTCTGTGGCCCTCGGAGCTAAAATGTTGAGTATGGCTGCGTGTTCTGAGAAGGAAGATATGAGGAAAAGAAATGTGTCATCAGAATGAAGTTTTTCTTTTGTGTTTACTTGTATTTTAATACTCCTTATCCACCAAAAGAATGCTGGGAATTTTAGAGATGGGTGTTGTCCCATCTGCTTTAAGATCTGACCCATGTTTCTGAAGATGTGAGAACCGAATGTTTACATAACTGAATATGTTACTACATAGCCTGTGCACAAACTTGCCATTGCTGTAATGTCTGTCTTTATTTAAGATTTTTATTTGATCTTGGTTTTAATGTTAACATCCAAGGTAATTGGATTCAGTGTCTTCAAGTAGTCATAACGTGCTTTAAAAGCAACCGACAGTTGCAAATTCAATTTGTTAATGTCATATTGAGTTGCTGTTGTTTTCGAAAAGTTGTGTTGTCATTGTTTTGAACCCTGACATCTGGTGTTTCAGACTTTAAGACTTTAAAGGGATAGTTCACCCAACAATGCAAATTCTGTCAACCTCTTGTCGTTCCAAATATGTATGCCTTTCCTTCTTCTGCAGAACACAAAAGAAGATATTTGGAAGAATGGTGGTAACCAAACAACAATGGACCCCATTGACTTCGATTCTAGGCCTATGGGGACAAAATCACCAAAACATCTTTTTTATTTCTTCTTTTGTGCTCTGCAGAGGAAAGTCATATACATATTTCCAGGGGCGTAGCCAGAACATTTTTTAGAGGTGGCCAGGTAAGACCCAGTGATTTTAATATGGTGCCCAAAAAAATCCTTACAGACAAAAATTCTTTCTTTTCTACCATTTACACCAATTCTTCACTACACATAGTTTGCTGATCAAAAACACACAAAAGAACGTAAAGTAAGCAATTTATTTGCAAAGCTTTCATAGGTCTTTTCCTGCTTAGTCTTAAACATGTTTGTTTTTTGTTTGGCAAATTAAAAATTTGCCGTACAAACAGATAACTGTTGGAACATTACTAAAATATAAGATGTAACAAATTACAAGTACATTAGTAAGGTGTTATATGAAACAAAGTGTGTAAAATCAAGAAACTGAAGTCATTTTCTGTTATCAACCACATGTACATTCTTTTATCAATTACACATATATTATAGTGCTGTATATGCACTTTTTTAAATCAAGAAAAATCGAACACCTTAATTCTTTGCAAGAATACATGGAACTGAATTATATAAATCAAATGACATCATTGCATTTCTACAAAATATCAGTACACAGACAGTAAACTGTCACGAAGCGGTTAGCAGCTTTTCAGCTATAGCGCTCAGACTGTTTGCGTCAGTGCGTCAGCGTGTGACATCATATTAACGCGAGAGTAATGTTTACTTTCAGTGTATACGTTAAATGATCTGCGCAGCACTCCGTAAAATCCGACACATTTTAAAACTGCTTCGCACAACAGAGGTGGCCAGATAGGTGGCCATCCATCATTCAGGGGTAGCCGTGGCCATCCATGGCCACCATGTAGCTACGCCCCTAAATATTTCGAATGACATGAAGGTGAATAAATTATAACAAAGTTCCTGTTTTAAGGCCGGCAGATTTTTTCCTGTCCAAAATAACTATTTCTGGAAATTCATTGCGTGCTTCTAAACTGGCCACCAGCACTCTGTTGGTGGAGAAGGAGCATCATTGGTGTTTTTTCCAATACCTTCTTTAAAAAGTATACAGGGTTATTTTTGACTATAGGTTCTTTTGATTAATTTCATTGACAGTTAAGCGTGACATTAACCGCCAGAGGGTTTTATTAAATCTATTTATGCTTTTGCACATATAATGCCAGAGATGCTTTCTGTGCTTCATTGGATTTGTATGCATGATCTTACCTTGGAAATCTCGAAATTCATCCAGGCAGCATCGGATTCCCTTAAGCAGGGCTTGAGATAGTTTAAACACGGGAGGGAGTTGTGAAGATGCCAAGAAGGGATCTAACCCCTCCAGTGCTGTCTCCTCTCCCATACAAATCTCTACTTGTTTATCACTTAAAAATCAGGCTACAGTGTGCCCCATCATGATAAGGCTGGCTGTCACACAACCCCTGATGTGTTGACTTACACATGTACGTTGTAAATTGTTCGTTTATTTTTGTATGACTCAGAACGTGTCATCTAGAACTTGTTTGTTATATTCTTGTTTTCTTTAGCGCTCCTCTTTATACCTCAGCATTAAGATAAATGAAGATGTGTCCTCTGAGCACGAGCTTCCATTTGTAAGGAATAAACAGGTTAGTGAGATCCATTTTCACACAATTTCTCTCTCGTCTCTGAGACACTATAGATGTAGCTCATATAACCAGTTAAGCTTCTTGTAAAGCTTCACAGATGTCTGAAAGGTTGAATTTACATTTAATTACCATTTTGATTTAAGTTTGAACGCACTTTAAAGAAATTCCCCTTGGAATTTACACAATTTCACATGAAAATGTTCCATACAGATGAGACCGCATGTGTTGTTTTAACCAATAAAGCAAAACGTGATGTTCACTGTGTTGCGAGTCCTCACCCTCGTGGTCTTGATCTTGTTCCCAGAAGAACACATCCAGCCGGAGTTATCAGGTAGAGTCTTACACTCCTCCCCCTCCAGACACGGCTCCATCTCACACCACCACTTCCCAATCACGATAGAAGCTGCACACAACACAACACAAACACACAAACAAAAGAGTGTTTCAAATACATGGAAAAATTATGTAAATAATTTGTGTAGTTTAAATAACTGATTTAATTCATCTTCTTTACTTTGATGAAATTACATTTTTCACATTCTTATAAAAATGTTCAAGTTTATAACCAAGTCGAACTTGCAGAGGCACCACATTTCACTGTTGTATTACATTAAATTAAAACATATTTTATGAACATGAATATAAGCCAAATGTGACATTGTTATGAGTAAAACAGCTTTGTTTACATATGTAGGAATTGACTAGATTGATAAATGGATAAAGTCAGACCTTAATGCAGTTGGATAAAATTGTAGTGTTGTCAGAATAAAAACAAAATATTTTCAGAGGGAGAGCTTTTAATTTGGAATAACAAGCACCGATGAATCATTCACAACAAGACTAGAAACGTATATTAATAAAGTAGCTTATGTAATGTTTCATTTTATGTATACAATAATTTACAATGTAACATTTGCAGAGTATTTCCTCTAAGACAAACAAGCAATACCCACCTCTACTCAGCATATGATATGAGTGTTTATGTGAATGTCAGCGTGTATTCACTACTACACACGACAGAGGGAGGAGAAACAGAGGAAACATGGAGTCAGAAATGGAGGATGCCTCAAGTCACTGTGTGTTTTCCCCTGACGCAACCTGTGCTCTAAAAATGTTTCTTCTCTTAGTTTCAATATGGTTTGCATTCCAAATACACCAACATCACAGTGGGATACCATTTCAATGAGCACATAAAATGCCATATACGTAAAAGTGTGAAACGTGATTTTTCAAAGCCAAGAGTTTCAAAGGGCTACTTTTGCTTCCCTACATGTTGAAGAAATCTGAGGATTTCAATTCTCATGACACTGAGAATCCTCTAGCCACATGTGCAGACTTCTATTCATTTAGAAAAGTGAAATTATAAGACTGTATATGAAATTAAATCTGTCTACCGTCAAGCCCTACATTTTCAACCGTTAACTGATATTCATCTCAATGCTGTGAGAAATCGTTCTGAGATAAATTGTTTAGCATTTAAAGGTTACAAGTTCAAATCTATATTTATCTTTGTGGGCTCTGCCACCAAGGTAAAAAGGTTTAAATAAATCAATAATAAAAAAAGAAATCATAGCTCACCACGTTCCTCTGAATCTCACTCAAACTTACAGTTTCAGCTCACTCCTTTACATCATCTCAATTTGAACTTCAGACTTTAACACTTTCACTCTTTGCAAAACTCCTTTTTTTGTTGAACTTTGTCTCTTTGTTGCACACATCAACCAATAAAACACACACTTCTCAAACACAGCTACACTACAGAGACACTGTCCTAAATGCCACAGAGGAGACCTCGACACGGCGGTGTTAGTCGTCCCATAATTCCTCAGTCTCATGTGCAGTGCACACACTAGCCCAAGGTTCATTAAACACTAAAGTCCCTTTAGCCTGGACCGGATGGAGAATGATTATCTCAAGCTCTTTTTTCCCTTTACCTGGCACTTCTGAACAGCTCAGTTTTACTGTGTACCTTCTTAATCACAAAGCAATTAGCGGTCGGCGGGAGTTGGTGGTGAGGTTTCCGCACTATTTCTACATTTAAGAAACATGGCTTAGGAGTTGGAGTGCAACACCCACAGTGAACCTTTCCTAAAGGCCCGCAAGTGAGATCTGTTGACATTGAAGCACAAATGCAACTGGCAGCCTGAATGGTCAAACTTCTGGCAACATTGTGAAAAACAGATCAGAAATGCAAAATAACTTGCTCTAAAATAGTGTGATTTCTTTGTGCACAGGTTCTCGTATGAAATGTTCCTGAGCACGGAGAGTAAGCGGAACCCACAAGACTTTTTCATTACAATTCTGGGAAAGATTTATATTCATATCCTCTAAATGTTGAAGCAATTCGAAACCAAAAATAGTGAGGTAATATCTGTAAAAAGCAAAAAGCCATAAAATATAAATTCCATCGTACAGAGGGATGATGGAAACAGATGCCTAGATTAAAACTGTGATGGGGACTATGAAATGTGAGTCCTGAATTCAACACTTAAAGTGCATCATATTTACTTGCGATGGAAGGAATAGAGTTAGATTTGCATATACAGTAGGACAATTCAAGTTTTTTGGATACATATAATAACTGAGAAAGGAGCTGTCAATGATGCATCAGTACGATAAATAATTTTTCCAATTGAAAACACACCAATGACAATTTTTTTTAAACTAATTTAAATTTTGTTAAAATAAACCCAAATTTCTTTCAATTTGTACTTTTAAGTTCCTCCATTTAAAATGACTTCTTCTGTGTTAAAGCAAAAACCTACTAAATATTTTTGTCAATGCAAACCACATTTTTAACACTGACTGAATTAAACACACTTTTCCTTTTATCACTTTCATCATTTATTGGCAGTCTCTTAACGTGGATACAGCAAAGTGAGACGAATGGTGAGACGCGTGCCTCAGCAGCGTTTGACCCGTCTGACAGATGGGCTGCTCTATCTTTCCATCTCAAACTTGGCAAGCGGGAGAGAGCTCACGAGAAAGGACACGGGGTCGGTGCTTATGCTCCGAGACTTTTATCTGGCTGGATTCACTCCAGACCCCTTTCAGGTGACTTTCCCAGCCTGAAGACAGGCCTTTCCCACTGGGTCTTGATCCGTTTAAGGTCCCTAGGCATCGGACCTCTTCCGGATCCTCCCAGCCATCACAAAATCACAGCTTCAGCAACATTTTTGCCATTCTAGCCTCAGCATGGTTTTGCTTCTCCCAGGAAAGTGCAATAAAAGTGTATTATTTGAGCACCGCAGGACCCCAGGGGCAAAGGACCTTACTTTACTGCTCATTGGTCTTCTTACGGACTCACTACCACTTTCAAAGTTTAAGATAGAGGTTGGCTTTACCTGATTTGAGATCAGTTTATCTAGCTTGTCAGTTGTAGTGTGGATAAGGGTTAGTTCATCAGTGTGACTGGGAGCAGGTGTGGTAAGCTTGTAGGTCTGTGACCCTGAACAGCATGCAGGTTGGCAGAACTGTCAGGTTTCACACAATTCTGGCCGTCTCCTGCCTTTAGATAAATCAGGCTGTCCATCATTAACATTTCGCTATGTTGTCTGTCACTAAGGATGATACACAGGTGACCCTCACAAGCATACACAGGGTCATCACATAAAAACGGGAATGACAAATGGTCCGTCAGGTACCTGTGCTTGGGAACATCATGAAAAGAGGAAATTATATTCATATGACATGATTGTGGTTTCAGTAAAAAGGAGGTTTAATAAAATAAAACATGTTTACCTAACTTTTGATTGCATGACACAATTATAAAATAAATAATATTTAAGTTTTTGAAAATTTACTAATGCTTTAGAGAATATTTTGTTTCATAAAATGTTATTTGAAGTGAAAAATGGTTATTCAGATTATAATAAAATAAGAACATGTGCCTCATATAAGATCTTTTATGTAAAAAACAACTCAGTGCACTTCTAACAAATTATTTGTTTATTTATATAGTGTATTGCATTGTATTTTATATCATAGAGTATAAATCATTACATCCTTTTTAATTATTTAATATAATTATCTAATAAATAATAACTGTACACATCAGTAATAACACAATCTATACATTTTTTATAACTTAAATTACACCTTTTTATATTCAAAAATGTATATTTGTGTTCCTTTTCAACTAAGTTTATATCCATATTTATATCAAAACAATTCATTAAATAAAAAAGACTTAATTTCAGTAAAGGGGATTTCCAATTCCATGAAAACTGTCCTAAGCCTTTAAGTGTCTAGAAAACAAAACAAAAATGTAAATGATGTTCAAATATTTTGTGATTCCGTCCTGAATTAACTTACAAACTTTAATGCTTAGAGTCAGTGCTTACAAACCCAATCCACAACATTTAAGGTAAATTGCTGCCTGACGACCACTACAGCTACAGCACCTGAAAACGTTCCTGCAAATAATGTTCAAGCGCCTATCAAGATTAGAATTTTATATAACACAAGGGACTCCTCGATGGATTCTGAAGCACACCACGTTTCTCCCGACGTCACTCAATCGATCTCTCCCAGCAGAGATTAAGAGCGTTAAGCAATTACACTTTAAATTCTCATGCTTTCCTCGCAGGTGTTAATTCAGAGCGCCGGGGTCTGGATCGATACATCACAGAAGATAATGGTGAACCCCTCCGGCCCCTCCCCCTGCTGTCCCGCATGTCATCAAAATGAAGAATGTACTCGCTGTTTAAATCCACTCCAGTTTCTTATCTCATTTTTGTCTCGCTCTTTACTCAAACAGCAACTCTTTCTTTCTAACGGTCCGTTAATGACCGGATTGATTAAATAAGGTGTGTAAATAAGGCTTTTGGTGTGGAAGGATCGACTGCAAGCCGCCTCAAAGCTGGATAAGGTCAGAGGGCGAGCCGAGGAGCTCTAATGAACCTGGTATAATTAACAGAGAACTGGGATCAGGAGTCTTTCTGTGGGTCAGAGCTGGAAGAGCTTAGAAAGGATAGGGCATCAAGTCAGTGTTTTTCTCTAGAGGAAGATTAGACATTCAAAGAGAGATGTGAGGTCTCTCAATCATGACTCCCTCATGCTCTTCACTCTTACTGAATGTCTCTTACTGACTTAAGAGTCCTCAGCCTGTGCTGAAAAGATCTCTACTGTGTGTGTGTGTGCTCCTAACAGAGCACTCGGTCTCAGTCGGCTGTTATGACAAGATCATTGTCTGGCTGATTGTGATGACAAACCGTCCACAGCTTTAAGCAAACGCATAACACAATCATTGAATATTTATAGGTTTGGAACATTCTCGACACATAAATTATCCTTTGCTAAACCGAAACACACTTCAATTATCCAGATGCCTGCTGCTAATCTATTTAGGTTCAAGAATTTTTGTCTTGTCTCAGGCACAATATGCTGCATTCCTAGGTTTATTTTTATAGTGTGGGGGTGTACAGTACAGTCAGGTTAAAGAATTTAATAAACTGAGGTGATTTATATTCATTAAAAACTTTTCCCACAAACTTTTATGGTTTGAATTTGTGCTGAGAATTGATGGACAAATAGCTTGTCACATCATGTCTAGGAAGGATGCAGTAAGATGTGAATTGTATATAAAACACAGTTCGATTAAATGGGTTAGGTTAATTTTAGAAATGCTTGTAATAGATAATAAAAAAATATGATATTAATAAAGACAGTAAAAATTAAAAGACCATTCCAAGTTTCATTCAGTAGGATTCGGTGTCCTAACAGTGATAAAAATTATTTTTGAACCTTCCTGAATACATGAACAAATATCACTGTTGTATTGCTTAAAAGTGACTGTGAACTTGTTTTCTTTGCAGCATTTGTGATCTGAATAAAACTGCATATTTTTTGTTATTTAGACCTGTTTCTCAAGCAAACAAATGCAAACAGAAACAATATTTTTCTATGAAATGTAGGAGAAATATTGTAAGTGGTTCACAGAATGAATCAAAAATGATCATTTTACCTAAACACATACAGTACCTACAAATAGAATGGTCAATTCAATAAAACTGAAAATGGTCTTTGAAATATTCTCTTATTTAATTTTCCCTGTATATGAGAAAGCATTTGAGACTAGGAGAGCAAGTACGTGCGGAAGTGACAGAGCAGAGGACGTTTATTGGTTTTATTGGTGCAGAGTCGCCCTAATCCTGACCCGTCCTCTCTGTGGGCACCTGCCTCACCGGTGAAACTGTCTCAGAGGTCTAATGCCCTGTTCCTCTGAGGAAATGAGCTCTGACAGTTCTGTCCATGCAGGACACCACTGATGTTTTTTGTCTGAACATCAATGGTTGACTGGCACTCGCAATATTTATTTTTCCTCAGATTAAGCGCTTAAAAACACAATTGTTATGAAGATGAGAAATACATGACGCCACAAGTCTGGAATTCCTCTAAACCGGGGCAAAGTTTAATTGCAAATAAACAAACAAACAGACAGAATGTGCAAAAGAGAAAACATGAGAGTTGCAGGTGTAGTTATGAAGTTACACGTAACTGTAATAAAATGCTTGTATCTGACAATGCCCTTGATGGTTATACAAAGTGCCGTATGATACCCCTCCCAACTGGTTCTGTGTATGAAGATGTGCAATCACATGCCAAATGTCTGTAAGAAAAAGCACAGAAATAATCTTGTGTGCGTTGTGTTTGTGTGCATGTATTCCGCCAGGCCTCAGTAAAATGCTCAATGACAACCTGTCATGCTTTATATTAAATGCCCCCTCCAGCAATATTTTTATAATAATAAAAATAATAATAATTAGTCGCATTTTCATTTAGCCAAATAACCATTCTTCTACTTGTAAACCAAAAGAATACTGGCTAGACACACTTTGAACCTGCTAGCTTATGTAATTGACTTTTGTTATTTCTTTTGATTGTTATCAGAAATAATCTACAGGGACTCTATCTTTTTTGGATCTGTACTGGAAGTTAAGTTTGGGATGAAAGGTTTCATGCACAGTAACGTTTGTTTAAGTTTTTGCTTTGAAACCATCTAGAAGACATGTTTATGTATATTTGAGTGCGTAAGAGAAAATTTGGCAGAATAAAAAGGAGAAAAAAGCATGAAAACCTACAAATAACTTGTTCTAATATTTACATTACTTTGACCACTCTGCACTAAAATGTGGCTGAGTTATTTCGTCCCTTTGTATGTGACGGGCCCCGTATGTGTATGTGGTGAATTAAACCCCACATTTGACATATTTAAAAAGATGTTCTTTGGTAAGAATCGTGTTGGGTCTGACATAACTGGGACAGAGTTCTCCTTGTCAAAGCTAATAATCAATTCCCATGCTGAGATAATCTGACAGCAGACTTCCACTAACTGCCACTGCGTAAACACGCACTAATAAACAATCAACCACCCACCCTCGTATCTCCCAAACCAATAATTCTCCAATCTAACACGAAATTAGCCAATCTGTGTTTGCACCGCCTGTTTGAAGTGGATCATTTACACATATATTTAAGTTTTTTCAAGGAAGAGGATTCATAATTTTGTTTGTTTACCCTTCATGTGAAAAGAGGGGTTGATTTTTCTTGAATGCACAGAAGTGCCTCCAGTGGATTTTTATAGCAAATTTGTATTTTTAATAATAAAATTGAACGATTATTGTTGGTAATTAAAATGTTTGGAAAAAGCGATGCTGCAGGAATCAACCCTTCGGATGACTAAATTTTAAAACTATATTTTGTTTGTTTACCCTCCGGGTTGAGAGACAGGGAATGTTTTTTATGTGAATGCCCATACAACTTCATCTGAATGCCATTTAAAAAGTATAGTGACAGGAGGGCCCAAATTTAGCCACTTTCACTTCGTCGTGTGTGAAGGATGTGAACCCTTTCAGCGAGTTCTGACGGAGATTAGTATGGCGACACAAATTTTGTGACATTGTGTGTGTGTGTACTAGACAGAAAAGTGGTGTTATGAAGTGTGTGTCTGCTGTTTGCGTGTGTGGGGTGTGACTGTGTGAGCAAAAGCTTGCTCGTGTGTGACAGCAGCAGTGTGTTCAAGGCCGTTCCCGCAGGTTTTCCCTCAGGTCTCAGTCAGGCTCACCTGACAGAGTCATTACTCATGACAACAGTATTACTATCAAGCAGAAGACGAGTGTGTATCCAGGCCAGAGCACACGTGAAGGGAGCAGGAATTTTCTCCACAACTGTATAATCACTTGTCTTAAGTTAATGGACAAGAAACAGCCCACCTTCATAAATCAATACACACAAATGCAAACACACCTGCAGCTGTTTGCATTTAGCACTCTGATGAACAATAGTATTGTGTATGTGTGTGTGTTTACACAAAGCTGATGGTTTTTATAAAAAGCAAAGCAGTTAGAAACATTGTTGCGATTGCAGAGGTCTGTGAGGAATAATTATTAATACAATGTACTAAAATTATTGTATTGGATTTGTGCAAACATTAAAGAATAAAGCTGACATAATGTCCGCCACATTGTGACTCAGTGGTATATTAAATTATTGAATTGTGAGATTTTTTGTCTATTTGTAAGCAATAAAGTACAAGAGAGTATAAATCAGGCATTAAGCTAACAAACAACTCAACTTCTTGCTTAACTCGTGACTAGTTGTTTTGTATGAATCATGAGCATGAATTACTTTTTTGACATCAGTATCTGCTTATTTACATTTCAACATCGCTAAATTAGGGCAAGATATTAATTATTAGTCATTTGGATTACTTTAATAAAGAATTTATGTTATTTCTGGTGCTTCAGCATGTTGTTATAAGATGACAAAACTAGATTTTAATGTAGAAGGATTAAAGGTCCAATGTGTAATTTTTGACAGTAATGCAATATAATAAACATAACAATGTCTTCAGAGGTGTATAAAGACCTTACATAATGAAGCGTTATGTTTTTGTTACCTTAGAATGAGCTATTCATATCTTAATACCCTGCAGGTCCCCTTGCATGGAATTCACCATGTGCAGTTTGTCCGTAGCTATAAATGGACAAACTGCACAACAGAGCGCGTTTTGTAAATACGTTATCTCCTGAAAAAAATTAATCTTTGTCCTGTGTCAGCCACCGTAGGTCTTCGAAAGGGAGGGGTGGAGTGAGATATTGGATGTAATTCGCAACCTCACCTCTAGATGCCGCTACATTTCATACACTTGACCTTTAACGAAAGGAAGTCATCTGGGATGGCATGAGGAATAAAATCTTCAATCATTTATATTTTTGAGTGAACTATTCCATGAACAGCGTGTTAAAACATATAGAGATGGCGTGCACATCCAGACAGTCAAGCCCACACATCCCTGTCCATCATCTGTCAACTTCCTTCTTTATCTCACCTGCCCACATAATAAGCTGCCTGGCTTGATCGATAAACTAGCAGATGTGCAGGATTTGGTCCTCCTGCAGGACACATACACAGAAGCATGAAGTGTAAAAGTTTCTTTATGCTAGTACACACAGATCACATCAGTATGCTGCGAAGAGACGGACAGCGCTCGCAATATGTTTAGGACCTGAGCGGGTGAAATCACAGTATACAAAAAAGACAAAAGGGGTGAAATCACAAAAAAGGGAAGAAGGAAATGTTTCTGTATTCTGTGGATAGGGGTTGGAACTCAAGTGCAATGCTAATTTTTGAAATCTTATGAAGATGTGTGTGTCTCACTCTTTTTAAATGCTGCTTCCACCATGAAAGTTTTTCACCTCAGGCTTAAATATTCCATTGAACTTTAAATGTAACTCACACAACATATGTACACGTATTTCTTCTAAATATTTGTTTAGTTATACGTTGGCAGAGGATTATCTTGATTTAGCAGAGAGGTCATATTTGCCTTTGGCATTTGCATCGCATTTGAATAAATCCAGTAAAATCAGATCAAAGTGACAGCTGAAGCGAAATGTCACCTGAGGAACTCTTTAAAGGTCTGTTATCCTCCATTATCCTTGTCCACAGTTATAATGGCTATTTGGTTTTGCTGTGACTCACAAAGAATTTCTGCTAAAGCAATATTTACACATACATTACCAAAGACTCTTAGAGATAAAATGACAACAACAAGATCCAATTTTTGTGCACACCATTTCAATGCAAACACCTGTCTTATTAAATAAACATTCAGTTCAACCGGCACAATCTGTTGTCATTAACATTTACATTTAGTCACTGTCAGTCTTCTCAAGTGCAAACATTCTTCCTTTCTGTGTAAATTAGGCTTACTACAGATTGACCATTAAGAAGAGTGTTATCGGACGAGTGTAAATGGCAATATATCCAGACACGTGTATTTTTGGCATTTTAAATGGCCCGGTTAAGGTGTCTGGAGTCTGCTGCATTCCCATTACCTACTGTAGCATAGAAACAGCCTGATGGAGACATAGAATTAGGTTCATTGGGTTTTAGGCATGTTTTGCTCATTAACCTATTTGTTAAATCCTAAAACGTGCCAAGTCCATAAAGTGCCAGAAAATGCCGACAACACGTGCAGATAAACAAGGCAAACAGCTGGATTTATTAATTCCTAGTGAGTTTCCCCTGAGCCTTTATTTTCACGCTAAACTGTTGTTATCTTTTTAAAACATTTCCCTGAATCAATTTTAGCATTACAAAAATCTGAAGCGTCATCCCTCTGCCTTATGTTTGGGTGTGAAAGTGGACTCTGGATTCCTACCGTCTACACAAGAGGGTTTGTTCCGTGTAGTGCCGGCCACTTTCCCTGGTAAACATGAGCACTTGACCGTCTGCGAGCGTTCCTCGATGCGGTTCTTGTTGCAACATCTGTGTGCAGCGATGACCTCACATGTTCCTCCCTCTGTAAAAACACACACACAGGTATATGTTACACAGATTTTACCTTTGGCATAAACTGAAGGTGCACATATTTCAGTTTGTTCAACAGCATCCAAGGTAGTGACTTGTATCCAAAAAGAGATATCTTACATATCTATCTAAATTCAGTGATAGAATAATAAGTTGTAAAGGAATGTACTGTAGAGAAAATAGATTGGAAACACAATTGACAAATGATTCGTGCGTGTTTCTTTTAAACATTGTGAAAGACACGTCAACCCTATAATGAAAAACAAAAAGAACATTGGTGATATATTTTATGGGTGTACTGCATTGTTTAATCTGATGTTTATTTACATGCTATTATAAAATACAGATGTTTTATTTCTTCATGTATTATTTACTGGTTATTTATTTTTGCCACTTTTGGGCCGAATTACAACCTTTGGCCACTTTTAACAATGTTGAGAGATTCTTAATGTAAATATTTAAGGCACATCTTAAAATGTTCAAAACACGCAGTTTCCACTTCATAAACATTGAACTTCTGCACATCTTTATATCCAAGAAGCTGATAATGCCAATCAACCTAAAAAGCCCACAGATGTGAAGCGTCTGCTCTTTAATTAGATTAACTTCCACATTCATCACTTAAAACAGCATTAGAGCAAATGGCCCTTGTAAAAAGCCTCTAAAGAGAAAATTATAGGCTCTTCCACAGACTCTGAATGCCTGCTTTTCCATGTAATTACCATGTATTCTTTCTTTTCTCCACTTCGCAAATTACCCTTGAAGCATGTTGATTATCTTATCTCAATGCCGAGCCTTTTACCCTGGAGGGACTTTTATTGAGCCCAGACAGACGATGGCAGTGTTGTGAATTATTGTGTATAATTAAAATCGTGGGCAAATGTACAGTAGACATATACGGTATTGTCCCGACTGAGAGGGTCACAATCGTTCGTATTGCTAGGTAGTAAGAAATCATGTGATATATCAAGCCCTTATTGTCATTAACACACTTCCTGTCCTTCACACACACATTTACAATATATATATATATATATATATATATATATATATATAATTATATACACCGCCCTTCCAAAAAATTTTGAGATCACCTGGATTAAACTAAGCAGATAGGTAAGAGACTCCCATTGGATTGGAGGTCTAGGATCAGCAACATTATGTGCCCAAAAAATGAGGTCAACTGACTACCTGAATATACTGAATGACCAGGTTATTCCATTAATGAGTATTTTCTTCCCTGATGGCACGGGCATATTCCGAGATGACAATGCCAGGATTCATGGGAGTCAAATTGTTAAAGAGTGGCTCAGGAAGCATGAGACATCATTTTCACACATGGATTGGCCACCAAAGAGTCCAGACCTTGACCCTATTGAGAATCTTTGGGATGTGCTGGAGAAGACTTCGCGCAGCGGTCCGACTCTCCCATCATTTTTGGAGGCAAAAAAAAATAATGCAACTCTGGACGGGAAAACAGCAGCTTTATACTGGACATTGCAGTAGCTTTTCGAAACGATGCAATAGCGAATGCGGGGAGTATATACTGTATACTGTTATACAATGTGCTGCGGCAAAAAGGACCCCATTGTGACAAAATGATGATATAAAAAAAAAAAGTTCAGAATGCACAAAGCAACTAGCAGGTCACTGTAACAATAGAAAGCCCCCGAGTGAGAGCTGGGGGGAGTCAGGGGGCTGATGGTAGGTAATGGTGTACCCCTCTAAGCACACAGCATCAACCCTGAGAAAGGAAAGGGGAAGAGGTGGAGAGAAGGGAAGAAGAGGAAAAGAAAGGAAGGGAGAGGAGGGAGGCAGCTCCCTCGCTGGGTCAGGCTGGGCCGGTTGAGTAATGACAGGGCTGTTGGAGACGCTCCTCTCACACAATTATAAAGCGGCCAGGTAATTCAGCCAGTGGGGTTGCTGCAGAAAGGCCCTTCATCAGATGCTCCCCGTTCCCCAACACCCGCGGAAACCCTCTTTATCTTCCCCTGACAGCTATCCGCCTGCCCGCTCCCACTTCCCACAATTACAACAGAACTCGTGCGAGGACATCAGGGAGAAAGGCTCACCATACTGACTGGAGCGAGAACGATTGTTCCCCCTATTCCAACAAATTTAAGAGGCAACACATTCTCACAAACTGTTCTAGAGGACTTGTGCGGATGCTAATTTATGCATGCGTTAATGTACACATCTGCCAACGTGTTCAATATAAACCTGTTTTGTTTAGGCTATATACAGAAATGCTTTTGAAACCAATTTGAAAATAATGAACCTATTTTTTTGTTTAATCTCTGTACATCTTGATAGATATAAAGTTATTGCGTAATACTTTAAAATAAGGTTGTATTTGTTACATTGGAGTAGTTCGCCTTCAAAATGAAAGTTCTGTCATCATTTACTCACCCTTATTTCAAACCTGTATGACTTTCTTTCTTCTTCATAACACAAAAGAAGATATTTTGAAAACTGTTGATAACAGAACAGCACAGCCCCCAATTCACTTCTATTGTAACCAATCCTTGTGAATTGGGGGCTGTTAACAATATTCTTCAAAATATCTTCTTATATGTTCTGTGGAGGGAAGGAAGTCACAAAGGTTCGAAATGACAAGGGTGAGTAGATGAAGACAGATTTTTCAATACATTAGCTATTATAATTAACAATACTATATAAGGCATGATAGTTATGAGCGGTATTATATTGTTTACTACTGATATTAAAAGTTTGCATTCCAAAATCACCCATCCTTGTGAATATTGGAGCATTTATTTTCATACCCAGAAGAGAGAAGCCGTGCAAGACAATTTCACTTCCGGACGGTGTAAGTGTCAGCGAGGAAGTTAGTGAAGATAAAAGTTTCTCATTGCACTTCAGGTCGTCTTTCCAACTCTTTCTGCTTCAGCGTTATGCAAGAGTGTGCAAAGGAGAAACGAGCAGGCTTAAGCGAGCGGAGAACATGATTGCCGTCTCGGCGCTGTCATCCGTCCCGTGTTCCGGCGTTCATTTGTCTGAACACGTCTGGCAATGCTTTTTCTCTGCAGTTCTGATGACCCATTAAAACATCCATCCCAACAACCAGCTGACAGTATGACACAAAAAATATTCCCTGCCCTTCCTGACAGCTGGCTGCTATACTCTCAGTAAGCTGACTCGATGATATATCTTTGCCCGAAACCACAAAATGCCAAGACAAATCCCTCAGGAGTCCATATATTTAACCTCTTTAAACTGCTTTAAATGCCTTATCGACCATTTGACTATTTCCTGCTTTCTAAGGTTGTCTGAGGCCGACGGGATAAGATTCACACGCTCTTTCAGTCGGTGTAAATTATTTCTCCCAACGGTGTTCTTTGAGGACGCCAGTCTTAGATCCTGGTCATTATTGAGGAAAGTGGATTTCCATAAAGATGGGATTGGCTTGTCAGGAGTAAGAGGCTCTTTATGGCTTGAACTAATTTCTCATTGTTCTGTCGAAGAAAAACAACTAAGCTATTAAAGAGACTTTACCATTTGGGATATTTCTTTTCTATGAGACAGACTGATGCATTTACTGTAAGGTATTGTCACACTTTACTATCTTGATCAAAATGGCTGGCCCTGAAATCACTCTTTGCTGATTTTGGTCATTTATCTTGTATTACGTAAAATATAAATCAGGTCCCAGCACATTTACAGAACATTTATCTAACAACATTAAACACTGTTGCGGTATATCTGTTTAATTCGCAAGCTGTTGGCTCAAATCACAAACGCTGTGACACAGAAAGGTTAATTTCCTTCCAAGGTGTCTCATTGAGTTTGACAGTAATGACTTGTGGCGAGCCTAATGGAAGCTAATAATAGGTTAACCTACCGCAAAAAGTCTTTCATTGGGATTTAAAGCTTTTTACATCTCGTGGCAACATAACCAGGCCTGAGTGAATTTCGTTGGCTGATATCTGTGTGTGTTTGTGTGTGACCGTGAGGGAGAGAGAGGAGCTGGGGAAGCTGCGCTTTATGTGGCCATCAGACAGGTGGACGTTAAACCATCCTGCACTGGCACCATCTGTGCCCAGAATGAGAGGATTAATGACACCTCAGGACTGTGAGTTGAGTCTAATGCAGAATTTCTTAGAGGACAAATGACCACTTCAGCTCTGCTGCTGAGGCCAAACTCATGCACACCATGTTTCTGTTAGCTACAGGTAATCATCGCTCCAGTAACTGTGTGTGTGTGTGTATGGGCACAGATACATCTGTTCCCTTTCATAATAGAGTGACTGGGTGTTGAGCAAGATTTATTTAAGTAATATAAGGATGCCCCATACCAGTAAAGTTCTCTGAAGTTCTGCTTCTTGTCCAGAGTCCAAACTTAACACTTGCCAAGAACAACAGGCAATTTAATTAAGCTGGCAAAATAAACACAGTTACTCACCCGATTGGTCATCTGTGGCGAATTCTAACAACATTTACCTCAGTGTAAAATGTGATGAGGTTATTCACAATACCACGTTTCTTTTTTCATTGTCAAATTTACAACAGGGCTTTTTCATGTTTTTGTGACAGGTGCGGGTACACAAATGTTGTATGATGATTCAGGTCGCAGAACATAGTATGATGTACTCTCATTATTACCAAAGTTATTATAGTTTGCTAAAACATTGAACTATGAAAACATTTCTGTTTATTGAAAAATTAAACATAAATATTATATTAATAAACAACAAAATATATATTTTTAAACTACTGAAAACTTATATAAAGAATTTTGCCTCATGAATAAATGTTTAAACATGTTTAAGTTGTGGCAATAAAATTAACTGAAAAAAAAAACTAATCTAAACCAAAATAAATATATAAAATAAAATAAACTCATCTGAAACAGCAAAATAAACATATACATAATAAAATGACACAAGCTCATAATAAACTGCTAAAAATAAACAAAATATAACTTAAAAAATAAAAATATATAAAATAAAAGCTAAGTTAAAAGTATTATTGTAATTAATTATTATTTATTTTAAATAAATAAATCCCGGTTCCTGATTGCATCGCTGCCGGCGGCTAGTTTGTATCCTCTGACACTTGCTTCACCTCACATTTGTTCTTGGTCTTATTATTAGTGTATTTTACTATCGTTACATATCACTGTCGTTGCCGAATTATTTATAACTTTATATTTTAAACCTATATTCATTGAAACGTAACGCCGCTAGCATATTAGCGTGTTAGCTTGCCTTCTGTTTACATTGTGGAATATCATCTCCCCCTATTTGTCTTGTGTGCTAACTGTTTCTCTTTTTAAGTGTATATACTAAGACTCATCAAGCAACCTTGGTAAGTTAGGATTGCACTTCATACCCGGTGAGTTATGGCTTCTATTCCTATTGTTGTTACTTGCACCTCATGTCATATGTTTAGTTTAGCCTTCTCTGTCAGCGGCGAGGGTTTTACATGTGATAAATGCAGGGAAGTAGTTAGGCTGACGGAGAAGATTTTAGAATTAGAGTCTCGCATCCAATCTTTATTTGAGGATAGTAAGAGTGTAAGAACCGTAGAAAACACTTCGGATGCGAGCAATGTTAGCGCACACAGCTCGGTTCCGGTTGAAAATCCCCTGCAGCTGGGAAACTTTGTGACGGTGAGACGGCATAGTCGCAGGACAAAACATCACTCAACCGTTCCGATTAAAGTCTCGAACAGGTTTGCCCCGCTCAGTGACGCACCGACTGAGAAACCTGCTGAAAGTGCCCTAGTGATCGGTGATTCTATTGTCCGGAACGTTAACATAGAGACACCAGCCACAATAGTCAAATGTTTACCGGGAGCCAGAGCGCCTGACATCAAGTCAACTTAAATGTGCTGGCTAAGGCTAATCGTAAATACAGTAAGATTGTTATTCATGTCGGCACAAATGATGTTAGACTCCGTCAATCGGAGATCACTAAAGATAATATTAAAGAGGTGTGTGAGCTCGCAAAAACGATGTCAGACACTGTAATATTCTCTGGCCCCCTTACTGCTTACCGTGGTGATGAGATTTATAGCAGATTATCATCACTAAATGGCTGGTTGTCTGAGTGGTGCCTGCAGAATAATATAGATTTTATAAATAACTGGAAGAGTTTTGAGGGCAGACCTGACCTGTTGAAACGAGATGGTCTCCATCCCTCCTGGGATGGGGTTTCCCTCCTCTCTAGAAATTTGGCACACAGTCTTAATAATGCTAAAGTCTGACTACCTAGGGCCCAGGTCAGGAAGGAGACAGAATGGCTTAACCAACTGTCTGCTTGCCGTCTCGCGTTACAGAATACACAAAATATACAACATGTAATAATCCCTTCTTACAAACAACATAAAATAGAGACTGTGTCTGTCCCCCGGATTAGCAAACATAAGATATTGCGTAAACCTCTTGAAAGTAATTTAATAAACGTTAAACAAATCAAACATGAACAAAATACAGATAATCAGCTGTTACGACTCGGATTGCTTAATATTAGATCTCTCTCAAATAAAGCACTTTTTGTTAACGATTTGATAATCGATCATAAAATAGACATGCTTTGTTTGACAGAAACATGGCTAAAGCCAGATGATTTTATTACTCTAAATGAATCCGTTCCCCATGATTATTACTATAAACACGAGCCTCGTCTAAAAGGTAGAGGGGGAGGTGTCGCTGCACTTTACAAGAATTCTTTTATTACCTCTCAGAAGTCTAATTTTAAGTACAGTTCTTTCGAAGTCATGGTACTTCACGTATCGACACCTAATACTAAGGACAAAACATTTTTAAAATTTATTCTAGCTATTGTATATAGGCCTCCAGGGCACCACACAGATTTTATTAAAGATTTTGGTGGGTTCTTATCAGAACTAGTACTGGCCGCAGATAGAGTCCTTGTCGTCGGTGACTTTAATATCCATGTAGACAATGATACAGATGCCTTGGGACTGGCTTTCAAAGACACTCTTAACTCCATGGGCGTTAGTCAACATGTGTCAGGACCCACTCACCTTCGTAATCATACTTTAGATTTAATACTTTCTTATGGTATAAATGTGGACGATGTTAAAATCGTTCAGCAGAGTGAAGATATTTCGGATCATTATCTGATATTATGTTTGCTTCAATGGCCTACGGCTGCAAATCAAACTCCTTGTTACAAATATGGTAGAACGATTACTTCAACTACCAAAGATGCGTTTCTCGATAATCTGCCTGAATTGTCTAAAATATCCAGCATGAGTAATAACGTTGACGATTTTGACACTACTATTGAACATTTTAACTCTACTTTCTCGGAAATATTAGACACAGTTGCTCCTCTGCGTTTAAAGAAAATTAAAAATAGCAGCCCAACACCGTGGTATAATGAACACACTCAGACTCTAAAAAAAGCATCCCGTAAAATGGAGCGCAACTTTAAGAAAACGAATTTAGAGGTATTTCGTATAGCATGGAAGGATAGTACTCGAAATTACAGGAATGCAATAAAAACGTCTAGATCCGCCTACTTTTCAACACTAATAGAGGAAAACCATCACAACCCTAGGTTCTTATTTAACACCGTGGCTAAATTAACAAAAAATAAGTCGTCATCGACGTCAGATTCTGATTATCAGCATAACAGTGATGAATTTATGAACTACTTCACAAGTAAAATCCAAGATATAAGAGAAAAAATTATAACAATGCAACCTGTAGTGAAATCCGCTGAACAAACTAACTACAGCACCCCTAAGGAGAAATTGCAATTATTTTCTACAGTAGATCACGATGAACTGTCTAAAATCATTAAATCATCTAAATCATCAACATGCATGCTAGACCCTATACCTACAAAACTACTGAAAGAAATGCTCCCCGAAATTATAGATCCTCTTCTTAGTATTATTAACTCATCTCTGACATTAGGACATGTGCCTAAAGCATTTAAGGTGGCTGTTATAAGGCCTCTTTTAAAAAAAACCAAACTCGACCCCAAAGAACTAGGGAATTACAGGCCTATATCGAATTTACCTTTTATATCTAAAGTTCTGGAAAAAGTAGTTTCAACTCAATTATGCTCCTTCCTCCAAAGGAATGACATTAATGATGAATTCCAGTCTGGATTTCGAGCATGTCACAGTACAGAGACTGCTTTGATCAGAGTTACAAATGATCTGCTTTTAGCGTCTGACCGTGGCTGTATTTCGTTATTGGTGCTGCTAGACCTCAGTGCTGCATTTGACACCATTGACCACAGCATACTTCTACATAGACTCGAAAATTACGTCGGCATTAACGGAATAGCATTGAAATGGTTTAAGTCTTATTTATCCGACCGTTTTCAATTTGTAGCAATAAACAATGAGGTGTCCCGCAAATCACAAGTCCAGTACGGTGTACCACAGGGCTCAGTCTTGGGACCCCTGCTCTTCGCATTATACATGCTACCTCTAGGAGATATAATAAAGCGACACGGAATTAGCTTTCACTGTTATGCTGATGATACTCAACTTTATATTTCCTCGATGCCTCATGAAACCCAGCAGTTTCATCGAATAAAGGATTGCATAGTTGACTTAAAAATGTGGATGAGTAACAATTTTTTACTACTAAACTCGGACAAAACAGAAGTGTTACTTACTGGACCGAAAACTGCTATGCGTAACAACCAAGAATACTGCTTAACGATTGACGGTTGCTCCATAAAATCCTCGTCATCAGCTAAGAATCTTGGCGTTGTATTTGACAGTACTCTCTCATTTGAAAGCCATGTCGCAAACACCTGTAAAATTGCATTTTTCCATCTTAAGAATATATCTAAATTACGTCATATGCTGTCACTGTCAGATGCAGAGAAATTAATTCATGCATTCATGACATCAAGACTAGATTACTGTAATGCACTTCTAGGTGGTTGCCCTGCGGGCCTATTACAAAAACTGCAACTGGTTCAAAACGCGGCAGCTCGAGTTCTTACACGTACAAAAAAGTATGAGCATATAACCCCGGTTCTGTCAACCTTGCACTGGTTACCTATAAAGCATCGCATTAACTTTAAGATCTTGCTTATTACCTATAAAGCCCTACATGGTCTAGCGCCGCAGTATTTGAATGAACTTCTATTGTATTACAGACCACCACGTACATTACGCTCTAAGGGGTCCTGTCAGTTGGTAATACCTAGAATTTCAAAATCAAGTGCAGGTGGTAGATCCTTTTCTTATCTAGCGCCTAAACTTTGGAATATTCTTCCCTGCACGGTCCGGGAGGCAGACACACTCTGTCAGTTTAAATCTAGACTAAAGACTCATCTTTTTAATCTTGCATACACTACACCTCCATAATATTAATCCTCAGAGGATTTAGGCTGCATTATTTAGATCAACCGGAACCAGGAACACATCCAACAACAAATTATGTACTTGTTGCATCAAAGAGTGCAGAACAGTACTCTACTCTCAGCCAGTCTTGTCTCTTTGTTCCAAGGTTACCGCAGGATGCAGTTCATGCCCAGACCTGATGGCAGAGCTGAGAATGGGAAGCGGTGACCTGACAAGTGCTAAGAGGATAGAGCTGGATAAAGGACGCGACAACTTTGTTTTTTTCTACAACATTTCAAATGCTATTAGATTGTTAATGATAATCTTTAATTTTTATATTTTTATTAAGCCTTGTTGTGCAAGCACTGATGAGCTTGTGCAGAGGCAGCAGCTTTTGCCAGAGGGGAACTGGAATCCCCTGGTTGGGCCTGGGTTCCCCTGAGGTTTTTTTTCTCGATGGGAGTTTTGGGTTCCTCACCACCGTTTGCATATTGTTTTGCACTATCTGCCTGGCCGGGGGGGCTGCTTTAGAATTCATACTTGTATTAAATGTGTCTCATGTACAGCTGCTTTGTAACAATGAAAATTGTAAAAAGCGCTATATAAATAAAGTTGAGTTGAGTTGAGTTGAGTTTAATAGTGAATAAAACTACAATAAAACTATACAAAACTATTCTAGGGACAAACAATTGCCTATATATGAAATATCCTATAAAAATGCAACTGTACTGTACAGCATCATGACCAATAAGAAAGTTCTTCCCCGCCATTGTCACACGTTGTTAATTTCAGACATTGTTTCCTTCTCTCACACCCCAGAGGTTATTTTGGAGGTGGGTTGCATCAATCAAAGCAACACTGGTCATTCGTCCCATCAGGCTTTTGTGGACCTGAGGTCATTACAGTAATGCACATAGAGATTACCTTTAAGGGAATCGATGCCTGCTGTTTTTGGTGAGTTAAAGGCTAATTAAAAGCACAGTAATGAAGGAGTGTGGAACAGAGCGGCCAGGCGAAGAGATCAGAGTAATTAAAATAACTCTCACACATTTTACCTCCAAACAACCTGCTTCCTGCTACTGTATGTGTGATGCACATTACACTTATTTTTGCTTGTGTAAACATAGTTAATTTGTACATAACATGACCCACTTGTCACAGGCTCTTTTTAATGGGGCCTACCATTGATAAGCTAGTAGGCCTACAAGCCTTTTGTCAAATTTTTTGTCAATGACTCAACTCAACTCAACTTTTTTTATATAGCGCTTTTTACAATTTTCATTGTTACAAAGCAGCTGTACATGAGACACATTGAATACGAGTATGAATTCTAAAGCAGCCCCCCCCGGCCAGGCAGATAGTGCAAAACAATATGCAAACGGTGGTGAGGAACCCAAAACTCCCATCGAGAAAAAAAACCTCAGGGGAACCCAGGCCCAACCAGGGGATTCCAGTTCCCCTCTGGCAAAAGCTGCTGCCTCTGCACAAGCTCAACAGTGCTTGCACAACAAGGCTTAATAAAAATATAAAAATTAAGGATTTAAGATTATCATTAACAATCTAATAGCAATGAAGCACAAAACAGTCCATGTCACCATGATAGCCCCCTGTTTAGATTTTCCTATGTGCTATATGACACTTACTAAAATAGTTGCTCATTTGTAAGCCTATACAGTTCAGCGATAATGAGCCATATGATATATGACAAGACTAATAACAGAAAGAGATGTGTGATTCTTCTACTTTCTCTCTTTTCCCCTTGAAGTGTCAATAATGCAATGTGTCATATGCTGTACCTGCAATGTAATCGCATCCGTGATTTATAACAAAGACAATTAGCCAAGTCTCATATCTATCACAGGATTAACAACAGGTATTCATAACGTGATAAGGCCTTTAACATATGACATGTTTCAGAATATAGAGAAACCATGTGATGGAGAAATACTCAAAAGCCAAGCATTCAAACTGCATCAATCTGCCTAACCATACCTATGTTTCCCATGAAGTTTGCAAAATATTTAATCTTTTTCCTAAACCTAATTGGTAAGGAGCTCCAACAGAAGTAAAGAAATGAAACAAGAACATGACAAATGATAGAATTTCAGTTTGAATCCAGAGGATAGAAAGTAAATAACTGCTCCTCATTCGTCTCTGGTTCATTGAAGAGAAGCTAATGAAATGAAGATAAGAAGATTAGAAAAAAACTTCCTTAATCCCCACAGACAAACACAAAATGTGTAGAATAAATAGAGCAGAATAATAACAAATATCTAAAAGATCAAACATTATGTGATTTAACATTATATAATAAAAAGATCTTAATATTAACCGTATTATCGTAAATCTATAGAACACACAGGCATTTATACGGAATTGTTGTTGATTTTAAGGCATTCTTCCATCACATTAAAATTTTTAAACAAAGGCTGTTCTCGAGTCAGCAATTAAACTTTTCATATCAACCAACACAAATCTCAAAATCAAGACTTTGAATGAAATTTGTGATAAATTCAACTGTGACTTTCTTTACTGATGCTCCTTCAGATGTTTCTCTTATTGATTAGCATCAAAAATTCAAATCTCCCGACAGCACGCAGCATCAAAGAGAATGAGAAGCAGCTGTTATAATGCATTTATGTTTAATAGCACCAGCTTTCAGGGCTGGCAACAGAAATCAAGCTTCTCATCTTTAAATCAGGGAGGACGCCCATCTGATGTTTAAAAGAAGTACAAATGCATTTCTCACCGCTTAAAATGGAGCAAAGATTATTTTCCTGATCTCTGTGGGATCATCAGATAACTCCAGACATGTTGCTCCCTCTGGGCTGACATTAATTTAGCTCACATGACATATTTCTCTAAAAAATGTGTAGGGAAATGAAGCGTGAACGGTACAAAGACGGAGCGTGCGGCCGTCTGCAGCTATCTCGCAGCTCGCATTGGCCGCCGAGATAAACACGGATCATTCAAACTGAGGACTCCTAGGGGGATATTTCTTTCGGTTTTGTGAATATCTGGTTGCCTTTTCTCATACCGCCAAAGCATATCATTCATAATGCCATGTGTTAAATATGTACTGTTGCTTTTTGTGGATAATGCACTATTGTGAAATATAATGCACTCAACATGCAGACTTGGTCTCTCGCTATAAGAGCCTGTTATAGCAGTCAAGATCAGGAACACGTTGTGCCCCCGCTGTGTCCAGGTCATGCACAGGTGTGGTTTGACACCATACTTGTCTGGTGTGTGGCTGCAAAAAGTTTCCTGACACTTTGCTTGTGTAGGCTTGTGTCAAGACCTTGTGAAAAATATGTGGTCCGGGGCATTTCTGACACTTTTCACAAAAAGGATGCAGAACCTAAAAGTCGTGTTCCCGTGTACCGTGTAGTCGTTTCTTCAGTGAAATACAAGAAATTATATTTTGAGAAACATCTCGGTGGTTTTGTGCCAATACAATAGAAGTCAATAGGCCCAATGTTGTTTGTTTACAAATATTCTTCAAAATATCGACAAATAGAAAGTCATACTTGTTTGGAATAAATGTGAGTAAATGATCAAATAATTTTTGGGTGAACTAGTCCATTAATGGGGTCATATGACACGGCTAAAACAAATATTATCGTTTATTTCAGATGTAATGAAATGTGTATACACGATTAAAGGTTACAAAACGCATAAAAAACTCATTGCTCTGAAAAGTGAGGTGTGCTATGATTGGCCAGTTAACCAGTGTGTAGTGATTGGTTGAATATTGCTAGCGTGTGACGGAAATGTAACACGTCTTACCATATTTGGAACATCAGGTTCCAAAGCAATTGTACTGACAGGTATGCCCACCTTACTTGCGTATACATTTGGGTGGTCTTATCATACCACGAACTGAAGTAGATTTGTAGGGTTTTGGTTAGACGAGGCGTTTCAGGCAGGCTGGGTGAGCATTCGCTTTTAGAAAGACCTTTTTCAAACACTTTAATTTTTGCAATTTTTCGTGTCTAAAACATGCATGGGCAACTTATAACACTCCAAAGACACAGAAAAGCACGTGTTCGCACCATATGACCCCTTTAACTCATTCGCCGCCAGCATCTTTAAAAAAAAGTTGCCAGCCTACGGCTGCGTTTTTTAACATTTTCACCCAAATTTGATGGCTCACAGTAAATTTTTGGTAAAGAATATATGGACAAACAATATGTCAAATGAAAGAACAGAGTATCAGCTTTTAAACAAAAGAAACCATATTCTTCTATATTCATTTGTTTGTTTTTTATCACTCCGTAGATGGGGTTAGGTTTCTTCAAAAATGCATCATTTTGATCAAACTGCTGAGATAATTAACGCTTTTTGTCACAGATTCTGCCCAGATTACGCTCAGAACAATCATTAAAAACCAATAAAACATATACGTTCTAGTTCTGGGATTCTGTTCTTTTTCCCAGTGGTGTGTAATAGCATCACCTGCTGTACAACAGTACAAACACTGATTGCCCTAAAAACTCGTCTTTGGCGGGGAAGCGTTTTTTTTTAAATGACGAGATAACTTGTCAATGGCGTTGAAAGAGTTAAGAAAGTGTTGACCGTCAGCCTCATGAGATCAAACATAATATTTCATGGATGGTTTTATTTCTGATTTTGAAAAGTGTTGTGCTTTTTGGAGGATTTATTGCCAAATGCATATACATAACTATGTCTGCAGAGGTGTGACATAATGAAGCTATAATTCTATCTACAGTATATACACCACGGGTCCCCTTGCACGTTTCCACAGTAGCCCTAAACAGACAAACTACTCTACAGAGCGCATTTTGTAAATACGTTATCTCCTTCAGGAAAAAAGTGAAAACAAAACGACATCTTAGTCCCTTGTCAGCCACCGTAGTGCTTCGAAAGGGAGGGTTAGAGTGAGCCGTTGGCTGCAACACTGGCACCTTCAAAGCCTGTGAAGAATTTTGGAGCTTCTAGCAATAAACCATAAATAAAATATAAAACATTACAGACATCCAGCTTTAACCATAGTTATACATTTAGCCCACATTAAAAAGGCTGCCATGGGAGAGATAAAAATATTTAAGACAAGTAGTGTGTAAACCTGCTTTTCCTGTTTGTTTAATAATTGCACACATATAATGGTTCTCAAATGGTTTGTGTCTCTAACACCATGCCTCTTGACTCTAAAATGTAATGGCAAACCAAATTATACTTTATTTGTGGAATGCGCCTCTTGCCCATTTGGGCATTCGTGAAATATGGTGCCGCACTGCCCAAATTCACACGCTGGATAATCTCCAGGAGCTCTAAAGAGCCCAGAGCCATGAGAGTGAATCAGCATTGATTCTGAGTCAACACAACATGTATGAACAGCCAAAGGGTCCATTGATAACAACATTACAGAGGCTGTTTGAGGCTAAATAGAGTCCATAGTATCAACAGAACAGCCTGCTGCGGATTTACCGCCTGTCTCATAGCACTTTCATGATGGATCTCTTCAAGCAACGTGCAAACGAACATGACATGCGGCTCTTTCTTGGATTTTCCCGACAGCTGTATAGCATACATGTTATTAGACAACACGCCCACTCGTGGCCTCTTCTGAAAAATTTCTCTCCACATCTCTGACCTCGTTTCGGTATATATACCCACAACCCCCACAGCTGGGGTCTGCGTCCCCAGAGAGGCAAACCGTGCAAAAAAAACCATACAAGTAAACACACAAGCTAGTGGACACACGCACCAGTGGTGCTTGGATCAGAGAAACCGCACGCACACGTACAAACATAGCCCGCGGCAAATAGAATAAGAGAGCGCAGAGAGCTTGGATGTGTTTCAGATGGTGCGGTGACCTCGCCACAGCTGAGTAACTGAGCAACAGAAGTCCTGCCTGTTTATTTACACATAGCCATGAAAAAATAAGAGAAATTCCAAATTTTTATTCAATCAGCATTTCTAGATGTATTGTGGCCATTCTAGTCCAGTCAATTTCAACAAAATTAAACCTCGGGAGTGACATTATGTCATCCAACAGCATTGTAAAAGACAGACAGCATGACAAGACTTTAACTGTGATTAAAATCGAGGTTAAAATAACTTTTACATTTTTCCTAAAATGACTGTTGTATTGCTTAGAAGTCCAAATTTAAATCTGAATTCTTTGCAGTATTTGAGGTCTGAAGCAAGAGCATCTGTTATTATGAAAATAGAAATAAATGCAAATAGAAACAAGATTTTTATTAGAAATTTGGGAGAAATATTGTTAGCAGTTCACAGAATGAAACAAAACTGATAATTTTACCTCAACACAAGCGGCTGTATTTACACTTATCTCACAAAGTTTTCCTATACAGTAGTAGTGCAAAAAGCATTCACACAAAATGTGGAATGTAAGCATTTATCACGAATGGATATTTGAGTCTGAGACATGGATTAAGTTGAATAAAAATATATTTTCCTGACAGAATGACTAAATGCATTTCATGACAGAATGGATAAGAGAAGAGAAATGTACAATTTGCATATTTGTGAATTTGTGAAGTTATGAAGGTAAAATCTTAGAAATAGTATGTTAGGACAAAACGCAGGGAATAAACTGTCCAGCAACAGGGTCAGTAAAACCATAACCTGCACCATATAGAAAACTATTACCTTAGGGATCTGAGACCTGTACTCTTGACAAAAGACTCAATTTCTGAGTTAGATGTCAAAAGCTTAACATATCTGCCGCTTATATATGGAAGCTTGCACGGTCGCACTAAAGCAAGACGAATAACACATTACTTCCTTTGAAACACATGCATTGCCTTGCCAGCGGCCTTTTCCACCTGCTTATTGAGCTCTAAAAAATGCCTTGTGTGTACACACAGTCCCTGCTGTGTCCCGACCAGTCGTAAAAAGTAATGGAAGTGGTAATTACACCAAAATAAATGGGCTCTATCAATCCTTAATGAGTGTCACAAAATAGCTGTACATGGGCACGTGACATGAGCCCTGCTGTCGCACTGAGCCCCCAGCACCCAAAGTTACTATCAATACTAACAGTAGCATGAAATTACCTCCGCCTGCTGGGAGTTTCACAACAAGACTTATTAAGAAAACTGCAGAAAAGGGAACAAGACTGATATCGCTTGCCTGTAAAGAGAGGGGCGCGCACCAAATGCACATATACGGCAGCGTGTGTGAGATCACGTAGAGGTGAGTAACTGGTGGTGCATTATGGGATACTTGTGAATGGAATTATACCTCGGACAGGGACAGATGCTTCAATTATATTGTTCAGGTGCAAAATGATTCAGAAGACAATGGAGACGGTATACTGTAATGACTGTAAGCATGAACTCCAGAGCAGGTATGGAGAGATAATGTGGTAATGGGCCGGTCATTACGGAGCATGTGGTTTCCCGGTCAGCAATAAAAGTAAATATATGTGTGTATTTAAAGGAGCACTTCACCAAAAAATGAGACTGGGTTCTCTGCAGAGCAAAACGCAAAGTTTCTCAATTATGGGGTGTTTTCAAACCGAGCCTTCTTAATCTCTTTAGTTCATTTCCAAAAATCAAGTGGGTGATTTACAATTTCCTAAAGGACGGATTCCCGTTGTGAAACGCTCAATAATGGTAAAATGGGCTTCTGCCCTTTTGATTGGATGGTTGAAAAAAAATCCATCACGGTTTGAAAAAGGCCCTTTCGTTTTCGAGATCTACATATTCTTTTCTCATTCCAAACTTGTGTTATTTTTCTACAGACAACTCCGGAAGACGTAAACAACGCTGCTCCAACGCTGGTCCGGATTCACATTTTCAGAACTTTTTTCCATTTCAGTTTTTTAAAACTACGCAGAACATTTATAACCAAAGTAAAATGTTAAACAAATATCTTAAAGATTTAGTTATACGTATATGTGAGATTGGTAAAAATAAAATAAAAGTGCTGCTGGACCATGGTTTACATCTTGCAAAAGTGGTCTATAGAGCACTAAAGTGGACATTTCTGAGGTATGGTTATGCATTGCCAGTTCATAGCGATATTGTGACAGTTTCGAGAAATCCTAATCAAAAACATTATTTGCTAATGGTTTGTGTGAGAAACCAACCAATATGTAAGTCATTATTTATTGATATCCTTTTCCTCACACAAAAGCTTTCATATGGCTTCAGAAGTGTTGGAGTCGGTTAGACTGTATTTATGCAGCTTTTTGCCTCTTTTGGAGCTTGACAGATGTGGTCACTTTGAAGTGTCGTATGGCACAGGCAAAGCTGTGATTATTAAAACATACAATGTTCTGTTCCACAGAAAATAACAGCATATATGATCTAATATACAAATGCCTTACTTTTGGACTCATATTAAAATAGTATAGGACAAAATACAACATAAAAAAACAACCTTGCATTTTAAATGTCAAACCAGGCCAAAGAGTTTCGGTATAAAGAAAATACAGAAAACACTTCCTTACTCCAATCAGCTAAGCAGTTTTTCATAGTCTCCTCCAGCCTGTGCAATATGTAACTATCAGAGCTCTGGAATCACACACGCTGTTCATTTATTAAACGGCATAATGCTTCAGCTGCCACTTATCTGTTCCAAATTATGCATGCATGCTAAAATCATTGTATGTGTCTAGCGAGTGAAATATATAGACAGAAACAGAGTGCGAGCAAGAGAGAGAGGGAGAGTAGGAGAGAGACAGTGCTGTGTAAAAAGAATAATATTCTATTACAATGGCACATTGGGGTCATGCATGAGTTTGCATAACAGACCTCCATTTCCAAACTACGTCCATAAGCTCCAATTTATTCTGCCACTTGTTTTTCATGTTGCCTGTTCTTTTAAGCATTTTCGAAGCATTTTAACAAGACTGGCTTCACTCCACATGCGACACGTTGTGCAGTCTCTCAAGTCATCTTCTGTCTGCCCGGCAGGCATCAACACTAGTGTCATTACACAGCTATGCATGATAATACTCTTTTGTCATGCTTTGTGTGTAATTGCTTGTGACATTTGTACTTGTGTTCCGTAGTGGGGGAGTGGAGGTACTTTGCCAAGCAAGGGTTTATCATATTACTGAAACCATCCTTACATGGCTTATTTTAGCCTTTCCTTATTTGCCATGGAGTCTTGCACACATCACTTTGGATCAATCTGCCACTTGTGCTAGGAAAATACATCTCATTCTGTCTGATTAGCCGTAAGCTAAATAGATGCACCAAAAAGAGAGGCGTCTTTTATAATGTATAAGAAAATGTTGAGCTGAATGCAGATTCGGTGTGGTCAGAAACTAGGGCACTATATTTCCGAGAATTGGTAGAAGGCAAATTTAGCTGGTTTAATTGTAATTTTACCCAGTTATATATTACTTTTTAATAATTCTATACTGTAATTTTGGTTGACAACAAATAAAACAAACGAACAGGAATTCGAAAATCACAAAAAGATGAATGTCAGATAACAGATTAACAGCCAATTTATTGTCATATTTCAATCACTCCTTAAATTCATTTCAAAGACTTTGGGCAAGCTTTACTAACAGCTTGAGGCGGAGCAAAAACCTCTTTTGGCATGACAGGCAGACACGAAGTGAAAATTTGTGTTGAAATGGCATGGACACAGCTGTTTTAGCAAATGACCTTTTTGCATATGAATTAGTAGGAGTTTCATCTTCCGACGCAAACTTTATGGAAGGAGAGTATTTATGATTTACGAAATTTTGCGCCTGTCTTTGTACTGGTATTTGCGGCTATATTTAAACCCCCAAAACCATGTCTAAAACGCTGCTCTTAGTAGATTGTGTTGGTCATTATGGTAATGAGATATTGCACCTTAATGTGCGCCTTGTTAGTAAATCACCTGAAGGAATGTCCCATCTGCACTTTTTAAATTGCGCACTCAAGTTTTTTTTGCCCAGTTAAGTAAATTTGGCCCCTAGATACAGTATACGGGATAAAATGAAATAGGCTTTGCAGAATCTTAAATGAAGAAGATCAGATACGTATATTTGTGTTTAGCAACATGCAAATATTATAAAAATATGATTACTTTGCTATTTAAATTGAGTTTGCATAAAACATTTCATGTGATGTCATTTAAACAGGAGGACTGATGAATGTAAAAAGATGTCTGCACAGAGTGATAAAGGAAAGCGAAAAAAGAAACTTCCTTTACTGTTGACAAGCATGCTGACAAATAACCGATTCCCATAAGGCAACCTGAGGCGTTTCATTTTCGGCCATTTTAATGGCAACACAGACGCCTCGGCTGAGATTAAATGTGGACTGTGCTTTTCTAATCTGTCTGGGCAACACGCCTTTAAATTTGATTTGTGCTATCAATGCAGACTGTGAAATCATGCGGCTACACATCAGAGTGTGACTGGATTTGGCCAGCATGTTAATGTTAAGCAGGTATGTGTCCTTTGTCTTAAGGAAGGTGACTTTTCAAAGCACTTTTTCAATTCTAATTTCGTTTCACTTCGGTTGTAACAAAAAAGAGACAGATTATATGAAATAAACTATATCTTTGAAAGCTTAAAGGGATAGTTCACACGTTATTAAGAATCATTCAAATGTATTCACACTCATATCATTTAAAACATTTATTTGGTTACAAAACGAAATATTTTAAAGAATGTCGGTAACTAAACAACACTGGCCTCTATTGACTTCAACTGTATGAGAATTTTTGTTTCTGAAAATATTTTTTTGTGTATTCCAAAAAAACAACATTAGGGTGTCTAATGAAACATTTTATTTTGGGTATAACTATAATCTGACACTTTATGGTTTGTAGACTAATATAATTTAGGATTGTATATAGTATGTTAGATTGTAGTTTATGTCTCTAATAGTATGAAGCAAAAGGAAAAAAATCCAAATAATTGTTTATGGTTTTAATCAGAAAGTACAGAATCATATTGTTACACCATTTTAGGCAGTCTGTGTTACCGTCCAACACTCTTCGTCCTCATTTGATTGTTCTCTCTTGGTCACTCTCATTTTTTGTAGGTAGGTCAAAAGAGAGATCCACTCTGCCAGCTCATTGCTCACATTGATGAAATCGCTTGTTAGTAGAACCCTCTCTTCTTTCTCATTAGACCAAGCAGAGCTGGAGATAGCGGTCCATGGAACGAGTGACCGGATTGAACCCTGTCATGTCCAAGTGGGCCGGATCATTCTAGAGATGGGTTCTCATTACTCAAGGTCAGGGTCTATAGACACCACTGGTCTGAGGATGGACGAAAACCACACAACATTGCTTCAGAGATGGCAGTCAGGGCGACAAGCGCTCTATCATGTTAACTACATTTATAATGTGAACAAAATGGTTTGTTCACTAATAAAACATAACTCAGAAACATTCAATATATAAAGCAATGATTATTAGAAATATTGGAAAGGATTATTCAGTAATATCAGTAATAACATGCCTGTAACATCCATACCCAAATCTACACTCATTGATAATACAAGATAGGTTAGGATATTTAATATATTTACTTTTAGTAATTTTCTAGGGCTGTTCGACTCTGATTTTTTTTGGAGTCAATTCCCATTCCAACTCCTGGTTTGGTAATCGAAAGAATCGATTCCAAGAATCCTTTGACAGCTTTAAACAGACGTCCAAGTTATGTGTGCATACTTATATTAGCATTGTGTGTGCAAACAAAGCTTTTGCATATATGGATGCAGAATATTTTATGTCATTCCACAGCTCTAGATTTCATCCATCAGGTTTTTCTGAAGTCTGTACTGTTTTAGACAAGAAACTAATTTAGTTGACCAATGACATCAGCTAAGGGGCGGGGCTTGTGCTCATGAACGCTCTTAAAGAGGAGTCGAATCCTTTAACGGACTCTCGATTCTCAAAACCTTGGAATTGAATCCCAGCCCTATCATTGCAAATATTGCTATGGCAATCATCACAATTTACAGCCACCATATCGTCAAAGTATGTGATATAGGGCCTTCAGTAAATAAAATGATATATCACAAATAGACTGTATAATAATCTTTCAGTAACAGGCGCACTCAGACAATTATTCTGCTCACAAAAGAATTACAAGCAACCGACTGAAATAAATCGATCGTTACGATTCACTTCATTTCAGACCATGAAAAATATAATTGTCTTTCCCTGCCATCTTCCGAGATGCTCAGGATCACGCAATTTACCGAATTATGGAGCAATTTGTATATTTATATTTTCATCATTGCACTGATTTGTCAACATCTATATGAACTAATTAGCAGAAAATATACTAATGTTATTAACTTGCCAGCTGTTAGGGACGTGTAATTTCATTTAGACTTGCACTCTCCAAACATGCGTATTCAGGACAGATGGCTTGCTGAGTGGTTTAAGGGCTTGCCACTCAACGTGCGTGTTTTTATACGTATATTTGCAACTGTTATTTTACTTTCTGGAAATTTGGGGTGGAGAGTAATGATTCTAGAGACAAGTCAATTTCTCCTGGTTTCAAACGTTTCTATCAAACTGGCAAATGGCCTCATCATTCAGATTCAGACTGCTGTTGTTGTCACAGTTGTCCTTGCTCGCACAACAACAGGTGGCTGAGGCTTTTGCAGCCCAAATGTCGGGCCTTTCAGAAATTTAATTAATCAACCTCCTGTCCTTTCTTTCAAAACGCAGCGTGCTCTCACTGGGTGTCCATGCCTTGGCTTTTATTCCTCTCTCTCTTAGATACGCACTTCTAAGTCTCGACCAACATCCTTTTCTTCACCGCTCTTGACACTCTGAGGGAGATTGGTGTGAAAAACTATGTTTATGGAAGGGAGGGTGGGTAATTGGCCTGAAGTGACCCTGTCTGGAGAAGCTATCATTACAGTACTTATGGCGAGCATATAGATCCAACACGCTTTTTCGGACACACACAGCCCAAAGTATCATGCTCTTGCTTACTGTGAGAATGTCTTACATTAAAATGCCCAAATAGACAATGCCACAGAGTTTACGGTAACAAAATGAGATCTGGCAAAGCCCTCAACGGGTTGACAGAGGAATGATTCTGTCATTATCTGCAACTAAGCAACCCAATCTGATATTAGGCTATACTGAAACGGCAGGGCGTCTGAGACTACGCTAAAATGAAACAGCAGGGAATCTGACACTACACTATACAGATGCAGCAGGGTGCCTCAAACTAGACTAAACCCTAAAGAGAGTCTTAAGCTGTATAAAGCCGTACATAAAATGTACATAAGGGATGAAACAGGATCAGGATGCAGCTCATCTGGAAAACTTTTAATTAAACTGCATGAAAGGACCCTGAAAACATTACACAGCTTCTACTTTTTTTTTAAATCTTTCAAACTTATATAGTTACATGGTTTTACAATGGTACCCATAGTCTTTCATTGCAGATATAACGTTGACCATACTTTACAGCGACCATATTTTAACCATAATAATATGTGTAGTAAAACTACAGTGATAATACATGACAGCAAAAAATGGTCTTACTGCAGTTTTGCTATAGAAACAATATATTTGTTTTATATTAGGGTACCTTTACACCCTGTCTACACCACATGTGAGCGGCGCAATGTGATGCGACCAAAGACAATAGAACCCATTAGAAATGTAGTAGTCATTTGACTTGGGCCAGTAAACAACAACATATCAACCACCCAGGACACCCCAGGAACTGCAAAGCAAAAAAACATCCTTACAACTGTATAGCAACATCCTGGCAACCCTTGTTTAGTGGCTCCTAGTCTCAGCATCAGACCGTTGGTTGAACATCTGATGCATAAAGCACGCTTTACTGGAAACAATTCAGCAAGAATGATTTCGTCATCTGATTGGTTGAATTCCACAGGATTTCTTGGAGACGTGAGTGTCACATAACGGTCCACTTGGAAATAACATGAAGCCGTCTGATCGAAGTAAGCTGTCGTGTTTACATCGGTTGCGATAAAAATTCATCACGATCGACTAAAGGCGGAATTATTTTATGCGAGGTTTGCAGCGTAAACTCATATATGATGTTGCTGTTAACTTTTGACACATTCGTGAATGTGCAGCGGTGTGTTACTGCGGGGACATTTTCACGTTTCTAAACATGATGCGCCACAAAACGAACCGTGATTGGTTGCTATACTATATCATAGTATATCATATATTGCTATATCAAATCATCCAAAAAGTTCCCAGACTTTCAGTATGAAGGTTTCGTGAGAGTAGTCTCTATCTGGATATGCAAGATCATCTATCTTTGAAGTGGCACACATAGTTCTATCAAAAAACTTACAGTGAAACTGTAGTAAGCTCCTGTTTGATTGGACTATTGAACTAAGAAAACACTCGGATTGAAAGAGCATTTTCAAGTGTTACATTTTAAGTATAGAAAAATTATAAAGACTAACATATATGGACTTAAATTAAAGCTTGTGTGAGCACTTTGCTTAGTCAGAGGTTTTGGGTGCATTGTGGCCCACTGATCTCTACCATAATTCATTTGGGTTGTAAGGGATACAGGCATATGTATGTTCTCATTAAGATCTCTATGTTTTCAGCCACAGGGAATTAGCTCCAAGCTAATACATTTGGCAGCTAATGAGCTGCAGCGAGTGGCTATGCCTCTCCCTTACACTCTGCTCTTTGCTCTGTCCTAAGAAAAGCAATATAATGTCCCTGCTAATGAATCAATCAACGCTCACTGATTAATCACTGCCAACATAATTCCGCGTTTCACTGTCATTGAAGATGAATCCTTTTATTTGGAGATAGACGCTCAGACCAAGAGTAGAACGCTTCGCTCACATGCAAAAAGTAATGATCACGGACAGAAATGTGATATGGTGTGGTGGAATAGAGCTGTAATACACTGCACGCTCCAGTGGCTCATTTTTTAAATTGCATTTCAGAGGGACTAGTAGATACCGAGTCACAGAATACAATGATGAAGTTGTGTTACACAGGCCATGTGGAGTATGATACATGTTGTAAGGGTCTTTAATGCTTTGGTGTCAGCTGTGTCTTTTTCTGCATTTAAATTAAATATTGCTGTTCATTTTCATGACGACTGTATGTTTTTTGTTTTACTGTGAAATGATTTACAGTATGTCTTAATGTACAGCCATTATATTAAATCCACTCAAATGAATATTCATTAAATTGTCTGTATTCAGAAAAGAAATATTAGAGTTTGGGGTAACATTATTTTTTGGTCAAAATGTTTGTTAATGCAAAATCTATGACACCCAAAACATCAACATTTCAAATGTCATTTAATCAGCATTTCTAGATGTTTTGTTGTAATTCCAGTCCAGTGTCTGTTGAATTTCAACAAAATCATCCAACAGCATTGTTAAAGATTGACAGCATGACAATACACAAAAAATGTGAAAAAAATTAAGGTTATCACATAAAAAATATTTAAAACTTTTCCCAAATAAATATTCAAATATTACTGTTCTATCGCTTAAGTTAATATAACCTTGTTTCTTTCCAGTATTTGAGGTACAGAGCATCTTTCCATCATTTTGATCTGTTTCTCCAGTTTTCATTTTCTGCAAATAAATGCAAAAAGAAACAAACTTTTTATTTGAAATTTGGGAGAAATTAGTTAAAATATTGAAACAAAAATTACTTTAAATACTATAAACTATAAATAGTGAATTCATTAAAACTGAATATAATTTTGTAATGGTCTTCTAATTTTTTTTCCACGGCTGTAGGTATTTATATATAAATTACATTTATTTGATTTTTTATTTAATAATACCCATATCTTTCCTATTTTCCAACGGAAATGTAGTAGAGCTATCTAAAAGTATATATTGTTGACACCAAAAACTATTTTTTAAATATTATGATTTCTGAAGGGCTGTTGTCGAAGTCTTAAACAGGCTGATCACATATTAGGCTGGTCTTCTGCTATATATTTATTTTAGTACTTAATTAATATTACATATAGGAATTTATAGTCTGTTTAATATTTGAACTGTGTTTCTCTCTCCCTTATCTCAAATGTGTGCTTTAAATGTTTAGCTTTGAAACAATGAAAATTGTAAAAAGCACTATATAAATAAAGTTGACTTGACCTCATATCTGGAGCCTGGATTTCCTGATAAATACACTTATTTATACTGATATCTGTAAATTGCTAAGTCATATAGTACAAACAGTACATATCAACAGGTTTTGTATTTTCTCACAATCTGTTAAATGCAGCCCATGATTCAAACTATATAGCCTGTTAGTGGATTCCTGGGGATAGAATTCAAATAAATAACTAATTGACCATATTTTTCAATCTGAAACCCCTATCCTGCTGTATCAAACACGCTTAACTCATTTTTTCTAGCCCCTCCGTGCACCCCCATTAAACTGAGAGTAATAACTCGCTTAATTATTTTTGCATGAAGAACAAAGTTCACAAATGAGCGTTTAAAGGGAGTCGTGGTGGAGCCTGTAACCCGCTCCTTATGACTTCATCTGATAATTAATTAAAAACAAATGAGATACTCCTTTGACTTAACTGCTGCAGAAACATGACCAGGATATTGGAGGCATCATTTAACGACCTGGGATAGGGCGATAATTAAAAAGCTGTCAGGGTGCATTACATTATCAGGTTGAGGTGTAAATGTGTGTGTGTGCTTGCGTGTGTCCTCCCTGAGATGTATCTCTTGACCCTTACATAAGTTGATATGCAGGTCTGGCTTCTGCAGGGGTCAAAGGTCTCAGATTAATTATGGCCCTGAACCTTCTTAATTTTCAATTATGATGCCACAGGGGAGCCCGTCTCAGGAAAGGACATGTGGAGGACGGGTTTACTGAGAGGAAGGAGGAACTCTCTCCCATATTTCAAATACATTGTTCGTGGGCAGCGTGGAATGCTTAGAAATATCCCAACCTGTGGGTTGAATTTTTTTTTTCTAAATTGACAATCAAAAATTCTGTAATGGCTGATGGGCGATTATGCCACTGTTGGTCAGCAAATTACAAAGTCTTCAATGCCACCCCCTGATGCCCACTACCAATGAACGAATGGATAATGGTGGTCTTACAACGAGGGATTCATACAGTATATACTGTTTTAATGTCTTTGAATGATGCTGAACATTTCCTACATGTCCCTTGACACTGTAAATCATAACAAAAGCTATCACACCCTTTCAAAAGGAAGTAGCCATTGACCTCCAAACACCAGGTGTTGAGTTCACCTTGAGCATATGTAATGAAATTATGCAAATAGTATATTCTTGTCCACATGAATGTTCACAGAGGGACGCTGGGGGCCTGTTGGGCGGTTTTACATCAGCCTGTTTGAAGCAGCAGGGTAGTTTTCCACTTCCTCTGGGCCTTGAAATGGGCTGACTACAATCCTTTAAATTTGTCTTACTTTCATTCACTCGGCTTGTCCCTAATACACACTTTAAACCTTCAGGGTCCAAGCCATTCTGGAGCCTTCCATTTGCTCCCAGTCATTTCCTCTTCTTCATTGGATATATGGCTCTACATTGGCCACCTTAGAATTAAGAGTTACATCTGACAGAACTATTGAAAAAAGGCCATTTTCTTCTTTTCAACTTTTTCAATCAAAATCTAACTCTGTGCTGTTATTTTAAGGTTGCCGGTAACATGCCAACATGAACTCATACTCTTCAATATACAGTATTTCTCTGCATTGACATTTCTTGAATAAGAAAACTGACCACAGAACCAACGTTACCATCAATGTTCGCTATAGCATCCCTGGTGGCAACACTGAGAATGCAAAGCAAACTTGTAGTCTGTCGCGTTTCATGAAAACTACATGCCCCGGTTCTAGCCAGATTCAAAATGTTACAATAATTAATAATTTAAAGACTAATTGTCATAGAAAAAATGGAGGAGAGAAAAAGCAGAGAGGTGTGGCAATAATATTCTTTCTTTCCCTATACTGTGCAATCTGAGATTTTCCCAACCGTATTTACAAATCCCTGTCGAGAGGGAAATTGAGAGACAGAGAGAGAGGAAGAGAGACAGAAAGTGAGAGGAAGAGTGTGAGAAAGAGAGAGCAAAAAAAACTCTCTCGTTTCAACCTATCACTAGTGTTGAAGATGTAACACTGATCAGTGCCACAATCACACTTCTGTGTCGCACCAGTGCTGCCTGTCATGACAATCCTGCCAAAGAACCTGAAACCTAGATTACTATGCATTATGAACATCATCAACAACTAATTGCTGTGCAAATAACTTGCTGTCAAAACGTTACTTAAAACTCACCAATTTTCAGATAGTTATATCTCATAAGCCGTTCTGTGTTTTCTGTTGCTCTGATGTGTTTTTTATTCTCTTTGAACTGTTTGCCTTTATTGTAAAGTGTCATTGAGCTCTGGAAAGGCGGCATATAAATAAAACAGATTATTATAAGTATTATAATTAAAACACCATTATGTGTATGTCGTTTCTGTGCAGAATTTAAATAATGTTTAAGCATAAACACTCCCAAAAAAGATGCTTCAAAATATTCTTCATAGAGTTGCCCAAGAAGGACTGTTTTTGTTCCTTAAAGAATAGAGATGCAATGATTTATTACCCAATAATCAGTATCGGTCTGTTTAAACAAAAACATAAGAAACATCACCAGTTTGATGTTCAATATTACTTAGTCAGTATATGAATTAATAATATTCAGAAAGTTAGGAAACATTACTTTAATCTTCAGAATCGTATGGACAGATATCCCTTTAAATAATCGTTTATGGTATCGGTGGAGAAATTTTGTATCTACATCTCTACAAACACCCCATTTACACGAAATGTCTTATAAGAACCGTTCCTTTCTTTTCTGAAATCTAAAGAAACAGAAAGGTTCTTTGAATGTTAAAGGATCACTTTGACCAAGCACGTTTCTTTTATGGCATCGTGAAGCACCTTCTTAATGTGTTTTTGCAGTTGAAAATATCCACGTTATATCAAAGGCTGACAAAAACACAGCTTTTAAAGTTTACTTTTACAGTCGTGGCACAGATCGCAATTTAGGGTCATTTTAGCTGTTAATCAGTCTTTTGTAAATACAGATTTCACAGCGCTATCCTGATATCCCTTACATATGGGATTAGTCCTGCCTTTTAATTCACTGGTTTTGGTAACATATAGACCCCATGAAAGCTGTTGAAGTGCCTCTTTATTGAGACTTTTATGTTGTTTAGGAAAAAAGAACACAAATAATTTGAAGCTGTTCCCCAAGGCTAGTGACCGATGTTTCATTGTTCTTTGTTTCTGAGCATCTGTTTTCTACTTTCACTGTTTTGGAAGCCGTTCCGAAGAGCTTAACATCAAGCATTTCCAGTTATTATTTCCAAGAAGCACTGTGAATATTAATCCATCCCTAGATTTTTCAATAAGGACACCTTGAAAATCTTTTTGTCTGTTTGTCCCCTTGTGGAAAGGAAAGGAAATAGTTTCGCTGAGAAACAGCAGAATCTGTGTGGTAGGTGTTGTAAATATTTTAGAGACCTTCTGGCAGACATGACCACTGGAAAAGTTTTTTTCAAATGAAGATCTGCTGTTTCACTCTTCTTCTACTGAGAGCTGGTGTCTTACACTAAGAACATGGACATCACCTAACAACCCAAGCCACTTTAATACCGAGATATAGTCATAAAAAACTCAACTGGGATAAAAATGAAGATCTCGATTAAGTACTCAAGATAATTTTCATGGCAATAACACAAACCAGCATATCAGTATGATTAAATTCTAAAAATAGCACTAGATTGTTTACTGTAAACTTGATTTTGCAGTTCATGTGCCAACATTGGTCCGAGTACAATGTTCCTGACAGCCGATCGGATTGTTGTTAGTTTGTTCGTTTTTGAGCAACTATTTGGGTTAGACTGAGGACTGAGGGTTGGAAGATTTCTTTGACAAGATTGTAGTTCCAAGACTGACAAAAGATGTTTACATACAGTACTCATGGTAATGTAGGAACATGGATACTCAGCAAAGCAGGACATGCAATTATTTACACACTAAAATATTATTTCAAACGTTATAAGAAACAATTATCAGATCAAATTTATTTCCATGGTCAATTTGGGATCTCAAAATTTTTGTTTATCATCCACAGCTCACCGCAAATGGGTAACAGCTGACAACAAAGGTGTTTTTACAGATTTGATTGTCTGAATAGCTTAACAGATCCTGTAGATCAATTTTTGATTTTGAATTTCACTGTAAGTCAGATAAAAGCACCTGCAAGGTGAATACATGTAAATGTAAAACAAAGTGTCCATGTGTCTCAAAGTAAACTGGTTACATAAATACTTCTATCCAGAAAAGACTCGAAAGACCCTCCATTTCCATCCAGCAATGACAATTCTGTGTCCTTTGGATTTTTTAAACCTACATCTGAAAGTCAATATAAAAGCCACTTTCTTTGTTACAGGTCAGTAAATAGACTCCACGTCCTGAATTAATTTCCAGATAAACAGTGTGTCCATAGCAACTTAGCGATGACACAAAACAGAAGTGGCATCTAAGATTGCAAAGTATGTGCTGCGCTGAGTGCACTATACAGACTCTCCCATGTGAACTTCCCGATGTACACCAAAAAATCGCTTTTTCAAGGGTACCGTTTTCATCTCACCCTCAGCTTCTGTTGTATCATGATTGATGTAAACGCTCCCAGCCAAGTGTGCATTGTTTTTAAGACCACATACCTGAGTTATGAATGTTGCATAAGATGTGCAAAAGCTAAATCTGAAATTCAAAAAGTAAGAATTGCCATAAATTGAAATAGGGGCCAGACAGATGTGAGTTTAATATTAATCCTGTATTTGTGAGGAAAGTCCAAAGGGATTATTCTAGGGTTGAAGACCATAAGGTGGTCAAGGGGCTTAATAAAACAGCAGATGTTACTTACTTACTCTCTTTTCTACCTCTTGCACATCAACCATCCCTACCAATCCCTTAACTAAAGGATAAACCAAACAAATCCATCTTATTGATGCCATGTACACGGGGAAGTTCTGAGATGCTGTGACAGCCCCTCGCTTCTGTTCACGGAAGGAGAGATTTATCAATATAACATGTGAAGCGCTGTTGCCTGACAAGCTTTAAAGGTCCCACAGCTCAGGCCGGGTGAGTGGGGAATTCTGGGACAGGCTCTTGGAGGTGTCCCGGTGTCCACTGGACTGTGAATAGTAAAAAAAGAGGGACCGAAAACAGAAAAATGAAACAAAAAAGCACAGGCTAACCAGAAATTATATTTTATAAATCGAATCAACAACTTTTCATCACAGGTTAAAAAATAATTTTCACAAATCAAGTGTTGTCTTATTCGCCGTTTATTTTTCACAGCTTTCACACCTAGTACACACATACAAATCAACAACAGCAAGAATATTCTCACCTATGACAGCAATTTTATTATAAATACACAAACTTTCCTTGAACTTCTAAGATTTAACAGCTGCGAGAAGTCCAAACTCTCTAATTCAAAGTCAACTACACCATCTACTTTTTTAATATATAAAATTTTAGCACCACTCTATGGTAGTCAATGGTACCCAAGATCTGTTTGGTTACAAGCATTTTGCCAAATATCTTTCTCTGTGTTCATGAGAGCAAATACATGTATACAGATTTGGAACAACTCGAAGGCGAGTAAATGATGACAGAATTTTAATTTTTGGGTGAACTGTCCCTTCAAGAAGTTAAACACATCACACAAATCTCAACACTGACTATTTTACATTCAGAAACTCACCCCAACCAGTCACAGTGGTAAAATACCTGAAAGAAGCTAGATAGATATTCTTAGAAGTTAGAACACCTGACTTTTTAAAAACATCCCTTATTATTTCAATCCAGCCACTTGCAGCATCACATTTGACAGCAGACTGTTTTGTGAACTTGTCACAATAATGAACGCTTTGCAAAGAGGCAGCTAGTAGAAAGATGCAGCAAAAAATTCACTGTAACACATCTGAAAATGGTATTTGAAAGGCACAGCAAAACGCTTACTTTGAGGGAGAGATACAAATGGTCATAGAACAGTTGTTGCCACAATTTTTTTTATCAAAATTCAAATCTTATGGTACTTTATTTCCCCTTTAAACTGATAGTTTCCCAAAAATGTCATGAATTACTCACTCTCTAGTTGTTACAAACCTGTATAACTGTCTTTGGTGGGACACAAAGAAGGATATTTGGAAATACGTTAGCAATTGACATTTCTAGGGCATCATTAACATAGTTGAAAAAATTAAAATGGTAGTCTAAATGGTAACTTTTTGCTTTCCAAAGTTTCTCAAAATATCTTTTGTGTTAAACAGTACAAAACAAATTTACAAGGCCTATATATGCTAAAAAAATCATATTATGGTAGTCTATGATGCCCCAGAAATGTCAGCTGCTAGCATTCTTCCAAATATCTTCCCTTATGCTTAACAGAACAAAGTAATTTATACGGGAATGGAACAAATTGATGGTGTGTAAATGAAGAGAGAATTTTCATTTTTTAATGACCTATGCCTTTAAAACATTACAGAGAGCGATGCAGAACTACTTCACAATTTCAGCTCAGTAATATACAGTAGACGTCTTGAGTTTTTGGGGAACTGAACTTCACTGACTGCTTAATGGACTTGAACAGGAGCCACGAGGGGCACATTGCCTGTGATAATGCTCAGAGTAATACAGATAGTATAGCGACAAAATTCTTTTTCCACATGTATCCCATATTTTCTGTGTAAAACAGTACTTATTACAATTCTACTTTTTTTGCGGGAGTCCAGTTGTCCAAGTATCTCTGCACTCTTACTATTGCCTGTGTATTTCCCCTTAGCAATGTAAGAATAAACTTATGAAAGCTGTTATAACAAAAATGGAAAAATGAGGACACCATTAAATCTCCTGAAGCCCCGAAAGAGCAATGTCTGAGCAATTTAATTTTTCTCTGGGATCACACGGTAATGTATTCACACCACAATCAGGCTACGGGGAAATTAAGGCCGCAAGAAGATGATTCTTGATCTTGTGATTCTTATTAAAACAAACAATCTCATGGAAAATGCACCAGGCTTTTTTTGTACATTAGCATGCAGCCTGTATAATGCATAAGCTCATAGATAATACACAACTCCAAGACACACGACAAATGAAATTATTTCAGAAATCAAAAGGGAATGAGTTGTTCAAAATATTTAGCAGGTATTGTGTGCGTTTGTGCGACAATGTGTGTTTCGCAGCTGTAAAAGTGACATCAGCTTGGTGGTGTTGACATGCGAGTGAATGAAGAGCAATGTGAGAAAGAACAACGTAAATAAGGTGCCATGTAAATAAGAGTCATGCAAAATGAAGGCGCTATCGCCATGTTTGGTCACAATGTGTTTTTAGTGAATAATGGTTTGTTAAACTTCATTCTGTTTCTCACAGACTTTTACTGTAGTAAATGACGACAGAATTTTAATCTTTGAGCAAAATGTTCCTTTCAGTTTCAAGCTCAAACTCAAACATAACCTATCAGAGCAGATTAGACACACGTGGTTTTGCAAGTGAATCCATGGCAGATACATGTGCAACTACATCCTTCTTCCATTTTCTGTCATCTTTAGGTTCCCCAGGAATAAGAGCACAATCCTAATTTTCTCAGTGAAAAGCTCACAGTCCTTTGATGGGTCTAGACGATGAGCAACCGTTAATACCTATGTGAACCAAAACGTAAGTGTAAAGCTGCCCTCTTGAAAAAGCATGACCAAATCGTTGTGCCGTTGAGCTGCTGGTTGCTCGAGGACAAGGGGCAATTTTTCAGCAGTTCTGAACACTCTATCTTTCTGCCCGCTGCCGGGGTCCCAAAAGGTCACCACGGCTGTATGGACATTATGTTTTGGAACAGCCGCTGTGAATTGACTTTGATTCAGTTGGCCTGAAACAAACAAATGGTGGAACTCTAATGTCCCTTTTCTTCAGATGGACAGAGCGAAGATATTTTTTCCATTTTATTCTTCGGTGAGCGATGAAAAATATAAAAACTACACTGCCTAAGCATTATTAATATAACAGGGACAGGAAGATGTACATGTGTGCATGTAGGCCATTGAAATTTCACAGCATAAACAATTCGACAAGGCTCGGTGTATGGACCTCGGATCTATATTTAGAGACATTTATAATCATTCATAATTCATCATAAATGATTCACGTTTTTTCCACAAAATATTGGTAGCCGAACAACGGCCGTACCCATTGACTTGCATTGGTTTTTGTCTGTACGATGCGAACCGCCATTGTTCGGTTACGGACATTCTAAAAAATATCTTCTTTTGTGTTCTGCAGAAGAAAGAAAGTCATTCAGGATTTAAATGACAAGAGGGTGAATAAATTACGACAGAATTTTCATTTTTGGGTGAACTAAAAGAAGGAGTCTCATCCTAATGGGGACATGAAACAACCAATATAGCAGAATATTTTTTCCTATAGGTGCATTCTTGATACAGCAAATGCATCATAGCGGCTTCATGTACCGTATATGTGTGTAGTGAGAAAAGATAGCCAGCGGCATCATTGAAACAGGGTACAGCTGCGCTCCACATCAGCTGAGCACTCCGCAGGCTAGTACTGTCTTCACTTTGCCTCTGGGGAATTAATTTAGAGGTAAGAGTTAAGCTCCTAGGGCTAGGGAAGGACACAGATGACTGATTGACACGGTAGAGTGTTACTCGTTAGAATACAGCCTGCGGAAATAATGGTTATCAAATACAAAAAGAAGAATGTAAATCTAAAAGATGCACAGCTGTTAATAAAAGATCGGACCCCCGTTTCCGTCCCCAACAGGTGTGATTGCATACAGGCAAAAGCACTGCTTGTAAATTGTCAAAGCAAAGCAGTTCACCTTCCTCATGAGATGGCATGGGCGGATTATCTCAGGTGTCTGTCCTGTGTATCCCTTAATGCTCGGTTACAGAAAACAATGGTGGCCAACTATTTGATTGCAGGCATTCTTCCAAATATCTATCTCGGTGTTCATCAGAACAAAGAAATTTAAACAGATTTGTCTCTTTGATAGAATACAAAACTTTTTTTAAATAATATTTTAGGGGCTTTTTGCCTTCAATCTGAGAAGAGAATAGAGAATAGACAGGAAAGCATTGGACAGAGACAGGGGACTGGGACCGGCCAATGACTCTTGAGACAAGAATTGAACTCAGGTTAGTCCTCAAGTGCACTGGCACTATAGTGTATGTCAGCGAAATAACCACAGGGCTATTGGTGCCTCTTTTATATTGTATAAAATTTTTAAATGAGCCCTTTTAGCAAATGTTTACGTTTGATTTGTAGTGTTATATTATTATAAAGATATTATTATATAATTCAATTACGTTGTATAATATTAAAATAAGTATTTCTCAAAATAAAAATCATAAAATCCAGAATAGATAAAATTTATGCAAATCTCAGCAAATCTTCACCTTTGAATTATAAGGTTTTCCCTGACATTTTTGTCTAAATTGAGTTATTCACATACAATAAGCTTATTCTTATTTCCTTTATGTGATGCTTTTTCTATACGTTGTGCACAATTTTAGAAAACAAAAAGGTTTTATCTAAAAAGTCAAATTGAATGCAAAAACTTTGAAGCTCAATATCTCCAAACTGCTCAGAATGCGGATAGTACCTTATAATCCTAAAGTGACAAAATATGAAAATATGTTTCATAGTAAAGTTGTTTATGATGAGTATCAATTCAACAGAGTATGTCAAAATGATCAAACTGTCCTTTATTCTTTTAACTGAGAGATGAGCAAAGATGTTTTTTGTACCTCTAACACTTTTGAAATAACAATAAAGTATAGAACTACATCAGTACAACCTCAAAAGACTCAGAGGTTTATTATAATCATATGAGTCAGTTTATAGCCTCCAAACACCCAGACTAATTTATCATACAGACTAAACACATCATCCAGGTTACATAAAGCTCAAAACAATACATTTAACCATATTGGACTGCCACGTCTGTGACAAATTGTGATATCCGCTCTGACAGTCTGATTGATGTTGGAAGATAAACATGGCAACATTTAACTGTAATGATCTAAACCCTGCATTTCCTGACAAGAAATACTCTTGTTTTTTTTTACTGCGTAAGTCTTCTAATATATGCACTGGAGCTCTTCGACATGCTCAGAAAAAAGAAGCCTGTCTTTATCATGATGGCCTGTTTTGGCATCCCAATACGGTCATAAAGCACAGGGGAAAGGGCATTCTGGGAAATGGATGACACATCATCTTCCTAATAACCGATCAAGTTCCATTCTGTCCATTGTGTTTAGCCAGAATGGAAACAAACTCATTTCCCCAGCAACCACAAACAGACTCTGTTGACAATGGGGTCAAAAGACTCAATTAACCCCCAAAGAAGAGAGGAAAAGTGTATTGTGAGAGGAAATAAAAGGAAAAATAAACCCTGTAGATCACTACGGTAAATTGAGCTTTGTTGATGCTCTAATTTCTAAGAGATGCTGTTCATGGCAGAAGATGGAGAACCGTGCATCATAATTGAAGGGGTTTGATGGGATTCAAAAAGCTCAGCGAGGCTTTTGTGAGGTTGCAACCACAAACCGCAAGCGACGGGATATTATTCCACATTGTTATCGCGCACACAAACACACTCGGCCATTCACGCCTGTATTATACAAATGCATTAATGCATATTTCAGGTTAGAAAGATGCTAAATTTCTTTCTTCCTAAGACACTTTTTAATTAAAAGTAAAGAATATTTGGAAATAAATAATAATTTCTGATATTGCTCAGTGTCTCCTGTATTGTGGTGTGTGTCTACTAAAAAATGATGCAAATATTCAGCACTAAAAATTACAGTGCAGTCAGATTTAATCAATCTTTTTTTTACAATTAATTGAGACCAAAGGAAAATATCTGGGTTTTAGTTAGACAATGTTTTATCGAGGTCAAAAGGCAATCTGCTCATGAATTACATAAATAAACACTAGCAAAATACATTTGGAATTATTGGAAGTGTATATGGAAGTCAATGCTCCGGTAATATTCACTGTATGTTAATCCTGCTAAAAGAAACCCTGCCCAAGCTGGTGTGTCAATTGTGTCAAGCAGTAAGACCAGCTCAAACCGGCTAAGACCAGCAAACCTTTTATCAACATTTGCCTACAGTGATGCAAAATATTTCAAGCAGTCACATTCACGCAGCCTGAAATTTATATTTGGTCACATAAATATGTCAATGCACACACCCAGGACCTGTTATTAGGGTGGCACACGAGGTTTCTGACTGAAAGTTTCTGACTGAAGTTGTTCTGCTCTATTCGGTCCTCTCTCAACACTATTTTTCAAAATTACCATTTAATTCTTCTCTTTAATGTCCACCTCTTTATGCACAAATAATCCCCCCCCCCACCAACTGCGGAGCCTGTATGTCAGATTGGAGCCTTTCATAGGCCACATCAGGTTTTAAGAGCTGGCAAGAGAGTGAGTGCCTAAACCAAGATGACGCCACTCTGACTACCTTTTATCCACCCCCTAAAGATTGCCTGGAAAAGCATTTCGGTATCAGTGTGCCGATAAAAGGGCTGGAACAGTTCCAAGAAACAAAAATTTCTGTGGACAATTGAAAGCTGATTTGAAAGGAGGAACATAGAGAAATGAGAAAAGGACCACGAGGTAAGATTGAAGAGAGAGAAAAGCAATGAGAAAAAAGAAGAATTTTTACATGTTACTCGTTAAGGTTAATGTGTCTTTTAAATGTGTCTTAGGTCAAATGAAACTGATTATATTACATGTTGGTGCCTTGCAAATATAAAAAAATGCAAATAAATGATTTTCCCCAAATGGTAGGTGTAAGTTGAAATGACTTGACTGCACGCGAGATGAAAAACTAAAGCAGCTATTTTGAAAAATATTGTTTTAATTTTCAATTGTACATTTTACATTGAAAGTAATTCTTTTTTTGCAGTTGCTTAGTATGAAAATGCTAATAATATGCAGCAAATATTAGTTCCATCTCTTTCCTTACCTACAGAACAAATAAAAATAAAGTACAGCTTACATTACTCATACAATAAAGTAAACAGAAAATCTGAAAATAATGTCTTTTGGTTTAAATTACCTAAAGGGTAAACCACTTTCTCACCATTGAACTGAGCAGCACCATGAGTTGTTCTCTCTCTCTGCATTTGGAGCTTTTCGAAGTCAGTGATTGGACAAAACAGAAACAGGCGGCACAGGTCTGGCAGTCAGCCAGTCAACAGACATCTGATCAATCACGCTCTCAAATTACCCAGAATGCCCTGCTGCAGTCCAGTCTGCTGAGAGCAAGTGGATCTAAATGTCCACCATCAGGTCACCTTGAATGAAATGGACATAAAAGCATATCACGACGTATCTGATGAATATGGTTGTCCATTTCATGTTCAAGCGGACAGATGTAAGTAACTTATGGGGCATGTGTTGCCCAGAGAACACAGATGGGGTTTCATGCACACATTTACTGCTGGATGACCCCGCTGGGTAATCACTGAGACTGGTGGAATTACTGGGCCAAACGTTGCTGACCACTAATCCACCTGTGAGTCTGTGCCAAACAACTGTCAGAATGGGTAAGGGAACTGCCAGCCTATTTCAGCATTGCATTCTGGCTCATGCCCACCTAAAGATGAGCTTGAATTCATAGTAGGGCATCCAAATATTTTTTTAAAGTGTTTTAAAGTTTTATGTATAATGTTCAATGAGTGTTCGAAATTCAAATTTGCTATTCATAGGTATGTGTTTAGAAATCATTTTTGTTTCACTACTGACAACATTTCTCGCAAATTACAAATACAAATATTGTTTGCATTTATTTACAAAGACAGAAAAGATGCTCTGTATTTTTTCAGACCTCAAATACTGCAAGGAAAATAAGTTCATATATACTTTTAAGCAATACAACAGTCATACTTGTACAAGTTATACATGCTCATGTGAAGTACACAGACAAAATTATGGGGCTGTCAGTCAAAAGTCTTCTGCACAAGCTGTATGAGTGAACGGTTATGTAAATAAATGTATGTATTCAAGATGTTGGGGGAACAGGACTGCTATAAATGATATAAGACTCATTCATTGTGTATATGCGAGTGGGTGTAAAAGAACATGTGCAACTGTGGGAATTCCTGAATGCACTGGTGTCCATTCATTCCTCTGGCTGTTTGAGTGTGACCTCCACTGCATACACTACAAGCATGTCCATTAAATCTGTGGCTGCTCAGGCTCCATCTGGCTTGTTAAAAGCCGAACATTCTCTACGGGGAAAAAAGACCGAGTGCTGAAAGCAGACTGTACCCACTCTCCATCAGCACCTTGAGATCTCGTTCATGTCGATATCTTGCTTATTAATAAAACCATTAATGGTGCACTTCCTGTTGCTTTTCAGCCCAGCACAACAATGGACCTCAGCTCTATGGGTCTTGGCCGTTTAGGGGAAATTGAAATATTCATCCAATTGTGTCTTAGCAGGCTCTGTGTTTATGTCCTATTTCTGTTACCATAGCGCCTTTAGAAACACCTGAAAAGTACAGTGTAACATACTCTCTGGCACTATCTAATGATTTTCATAACCTTTTATTAAGGACACAGATGAATCATTGAAAACAATTCCTTTGAAGTGTGCAATTAAAGAGACTCTTCAATGATACTCTGAAACCTGTGGAGTCAAAATTGTGCCCATTTAACAAATTTGATTCAGTATTTGAGTGATTCTAGAGGACATATTACAAAAACACCATTCATTTTTGCATACACAACACTTGAAGTAAATAATCAACCTAAATAGTAATGACAGCAACCATTTTGGTAGTGACAAGCATGATGTTTGGTGTGTTAGTTTTCATTCAAAACACAAAAGCTTTAAAGGGATAGTTCACCCAAAATAAAATTTCTTACATGATTTATTTAGTCACGTGTGATTTAACACCTGCAAGACTTTCTTTCTACCACAGAACTCAAAAGACCCCATTGACTTCCATTGTATGGCCTTAAAACCATTGAGACATTTCTCAAAATATCTTCTTTTGTGACCCACAGAAGAAAGATTCCTATACAGGTTGGGGTGGATTAAGGAATCTATTTTTGGGTGAACTATCCCTTTAAGAAACTGACATAACCACATTCTGTGTCATTTTTTCATCCTCCAGGACACACGTGTGACATCACAGACACAGCAGTTACACAATTCATCTTAACAAGCATTTTGAACAGAGCCAGAGTCATCATCAGTGATAGGAATGACCTGTTAATGTTAGACATATGCCTTTGAGATTCAGATTGACAGCTGAAGGCAACAACAGCACAGTAGTCTCTATGATGCAATGACAGAATCTTATTGTCTAAAGTTTGGTTCCCCATGTGACAAGCCACAGTAACGCGAGATGAATTCCAACAGCCCGAGTGTTCCTGTATGACGGAATCAAACCCTCCAGATCAATTATAAATGTGCAGGCTGGCTGGGTGTCTGCGGTTGAGACGTGATTTGGCACCCTAATCTCCTCTGCCTGGTCCAGATTTTGGCCTCATGCAGAATTTTGTCTCCTAAACAGGGAGAACGCTGTTGTAATTTTGGGAGGACAAAAATTCCCCCATCAGCAACTGACATTTACGCTCCTCAAATTCCATCACGAATGCTGATGAGCTGGTGAAGGGGGGTGGAGGAGTTGGTGTAAAGTTAAATTGTGTCCTTCAAAAGGGCACGTCCACCGTTGAAATACAGTTCTGCATCAAGAATCAATGCATTGTTATCAGCAGTAAATCAATACTTAAAATAATAAATAAACACGTCAAGGTCTTGAGCAGTCACAACATTTAAAACAAATTTAAATGGATCTTTTTTGTTAATATTTTGAATGCATACATACCGTTGCAGCTTATACTGTTGTTTAATCACCTATTGCCATGAATTAACAAAAATGGACTCACTCAACTGTATGCTGGGCTCTAATAGGCTGATTTGTATTCATACGTTAAAAGTATTTATTTGTAAAAATATTTTTAACAAATCAAATTTTAGTTTTCCTATAAAAGAAATGGTTTGCAATATATATATATTAAAAAAAACGTATTTACTAATGTGCTGTCCTTGATATGTCTGCTCAATATCTTGACAGCCAGCTAAACTTTTTCCCAACACCAAAACTCTGAAGACTGATTTTTGATTCCACAGGTTTAATGGAGTTGCAAGGAAAATAGTGAAACTGCAACACACACAAAGAAAACAACGACAAAATACACGTGAATAAAGGAAATTTGTACAATTACTGTTGTATTTCGTTTGTACTCATTTTAAAACTAATAAGAAATACATATGAACTACATAAAGGACATGATAGCACCTAAACTGTGCAGCTCGTTAGTACACGTGAGCGAACACGTGAGCGCTTGCATATATGCCTACATAGCCGACGTGCATACAAACCATCCTCAAATTACACTAACAAATTAAGATAGTCAAAAAATAACTAATAATACTTCCCGAATAATCCCACAAAACAAAATACACATACCGACGATGCCACGTCAGAAATGAGAAGAAGACAGAATGATAGAAGCTCCGTGAATTTTGCACACTCGAACGAACTGCCGAAACGCGTGAGTGTTAACTTCCCAACTAAGGATCCTGCAAAGGGACATTTAGAGCAGCGCGATCTTAAAGTGACATGACCCAAATAGAAACGCATAAGAAATAATGCATATTACTGAAACACAGAATACTGAAATGCTGACTAAAGGAAAAACACTTTTATCTTCTAAAACGAAAACTTAATGCTTATTTAAATTTTTGCTATAATTTGTTATTAAGAACAGAACACTCCCCGTCTGACGTGGACACACGTCACCCCCACAGTCCATGCACAGTCCCTTTTTTTTTTTTTAAAACAGTCCATTTACTAAACAGTCTATTTACTGTGCCTCTGGAGGTAGGAGGAGAACAATTTCATTGACTGGCCTGAGAAAGAGGCTAGACCCGCCTGGTTTGATGATCTTTACCTCAACCTGGCGTACTTTCCCATCCTTGCTAGGGAAGGCCTGAGTAATCAATCCAAGAGGCCATTCATTCCTAGGTGCTTGGATGTTCTTAAGGAGAACAACGCTTCCAGACTGAATGTTTGACTGAGTGGATTGCCATTTTTTGCGGGCCTGCAGTGTTGGGAGGAATTGTTTCCTCCAGCGGTCCCAGAAGGTGTTAGACAGGTGCTGAACCTGCCGCCACTGGGACTTGTAAAGGTCTGCAACTCCAAACTCACCAGCAGGAGCAGGCACAACGTTCGTCTTTTGTGTGAGAAGAGCAGCTGGTGTAAGTATGAACGAGTCATCAGGGTCCATAGTCACTGGAACAAGTGGCCTGGCGTTGATAATCGCTGCAACTTCTGCCATGAAAGTCACCAGCACTTCATGGGTGAGCTTGTCTTTCAGCTGGAGGAACATTGCGTCCAGAATCCTCCTAGCCAGCCCTATCATTCTCTCCCATGATCCACCCCAATGGGATGCATGTGGGGGATTAAAGGACCAGATGCAACCCTTGTCTGAGAGGTAAGTCTTTACAGCAGTGCTGTCAATGTTTGAGGCTATCTTCAGTTCCTTACAGGCACCAATGAAGTTTGTGCCCCGGTCGGAACGAATGTATTTGACCGGCCCACGTATTGAAAGGAAGCGCCGTAGCGCATTGATGAAGCTAGAGGTGTCGAGGGATTCTATGACTTCAATGTGCACAGCTCTTATGCTCATGCACGTAAAGATCACTGCCCACCTTTTACTTTGGGCGAAGCCACCTCTGGTTTTGCGTGAGGAGACGTTCCATGGGCCGAACACGTCAAGACCCACATTAGAGAACGGAGGATCTGCTGAAAGACGATCGGCTGGCAGGTTAGCCATTTTCTGCATACTGAGTGGAGCTCTGAGCCTTCTGCATGTTATGCATTGGTGAATGATGCTGCTTACTCTTTTCTTCCCTCCAACTATCCAAAGGCCAGCTGAACGGACCGCCCCTTCGGTAAAGTGACGGCCTTGATGCTGGACTTGCTCGTGGTGGTGTTTGATAAGCAAAGTGGCGATGTGATGCTGGCCAGGAATAATCAGGGGAGTCTTTTCACTCTGATTGACACTTGAATGATGAAGACGGCCTCCAACTCTTAGAAGGCCGTTTGTGTCGATGAACGGGTCCAGATTTCTGAGAGGGCTTGTTTTAGGCATCCTTTCATGTTTTTGAATGCACTTTATCTCTCGGTTGTAGACTTCCTTTTGCACTGCCTGGATGATTACAGCTGACGCTTTCTCTGATTCCTCAACTGTGAATCCAGCTTTGCAGTAATGCCAGCCCTGGCATGCTCTGTTCTCTCTGTGAACTGTCTTGAAATGACAAGCTATGTGATTGAGGCGAGTGAATGCACGAGTTAATGACTTCCAGGTAGAGAATTTTGCAAAGCGTTGTGAATCCAGTTGCTGGTTTGAGGCTGTAGTGCTTAAGGCAGAGACCAGAGGGCGGATATCTGGGTCTGAGCTCGGGTCAACAAGGTCATAAGTACTCTCAGAAATACTGGGCTCTGGCTTGGAGAGAAATTTGGGCCCACTTAACCAGTTGGTGTGTTTCAACTGACTAGCAGGGACGGAACGTGTTGCGTGATCAGCAGGGTTCATATCTGTAGGCACGTAACGCCACTGGTCTGGACGGCAGGATCTTCGGACGCGTAACACTCGGTTGCTGACATAGACATAAAAGCGCCTGGTCTCATTGCAAATATAGCCCAGGACTACTTTACTGTCTGAATAGTAGGTTACTGCATCAAGCTGTAGGTCTAGTTCTGCTGAGACCAGGTCTGCTAACTCAACAGCAAGCACTGCTGCGCAGAGTTCGAGTCTTGGCACTGTGTGTTCAGGGCGGGGAGCCAGCTTGGCTTTTCCCATTACAAATCCAACCTGATTGTTGCCATTACTGTCTGTCACTTTCAGGTAGCACACAGCACCGATAGCTTTGACTGATGCATCACAGAACACACACAGTTCTCTTCTTACCGCTGTTGATGGTGTGGTTTCCGTGTAGCGCCTTGGGATGGACAGCTCAGCAAGCTCAGACAGAGAGGCTCTCCATGACATCCAGGCATCTTCCATGGCTGGAGGTAAGGGCGCATCCCAGTCACCGTTCTCCACCGTGAGCTCTCGCAGGATAGCCTTGCCTTGGATTGTGACAGGCGCAACGAATCCAAGTGGGTCGTATAGGCTATTGATTGTTGACAAGACACCCCGCCGTGTGTAGGGCTTGGGCTCACTGGAGACATTAAAAAGGAAACAGTCTGTTTTGAGATTCCAGTCAAGCCCAAGGCTGCGCTGCAACGGCAGCGCGTCTGCGTCGAGGTCAAGATCTTTGAGGTCACTCGCGTGGTCGCTGGATGGAAAGGCGTCCATGACTTCTTTGTTGTTCGCTGCAATCTTGTGAAGTCTCAGATTCGACTTGGAGAGCACATCCTGTGTTCTTTTTAACAGGCTGATAGCAGCTTGAACTGTGGGCAGGGACTTCAACCCATCATCGACATAGAAGTCACGCAACACAAAGTGCTGCACATCTGGGTCGACGTGGAACTCGTTGCCTTCAACAGACTTGTGTAGACTGTGAATAGCCACTGCAGGTGAAGGGCTGTTGCCGAAGACGTGGACGTTCATCCGGTAATCCACGATGGCTTTGGAGAGGTCATTGTCCTGGAACCAGAGAAAGCGTAAGAAGTCACGGTCTTTCTCTCTTACCCGGAAGCAATAGAACATCTGTTCTATGTCGGCTGTGACGGCGATGGCCTCTCTTCTGAACCGAATCAGCACTCCCAGTAGTGTGTTATTCATGTCAGGTCCCGTTAACAGCACGTTGTTGAGTGACACGCCGTTGTATTGGGCACTGGAATCGAATACCACACGGATTTTCTTAGGTTTTTTCAGATGATACACCCCGAACGTTGGTAAGTACCACCTTTCTTCATCCGGACTGAGAGGGGGGGCTAACTCTGCATGACCGTTCCGAAACATGTTGCTCATGAAGGCGAGAAAGTGGTCTCTCATCTCAGGCTTTTTCTCAAAGTTACGCTTGAGAGACATGAGACGCCTCAGTGCCTGAGGCCTGTTGTCTGGGAGCCGTGGCCGTGGGCTCTTGAAGGGTAATGGAGCCACCCAACTGTTATTTGAGTCTTTCTGCAGTCCCTCATCCATTATCTTCATGAACTTTGAATCTTGAATGGAGGGAGCCACCTGGTCGTCATCCTTGGTTCGCCTGAACACTGTGCATCCAAGGTGATCGGTTTCGCAGATAGGCCGGTCCTCAGAATAGGCTGGAGGCTCACTGGTGGCTTGGGTGTCACTGAACCTCTCCTTCACATGGAACACATTGGGGCATGCGGTAAAGAGAGTGGGCCGTTGCAGCTCTGTGGTATTTGTGTGGAACGTGCTAATTGTCAGTGGCCTGTGAACATTACCTAGGCACACATTTCCAACAATGACCCACCCCAGGTCTAACTTCTGTGCGTAAGGCAGGTTGTGAGGGCCATTCACCTGTTTGCGGACTTTATGCACTCTGATAATGTCTCGTCCTAAGAGAAGCATAATGAGGGCTTGTGGATCAATGTCTGGGATGAGGTGAGCCACTGACCTTAGATGAGCATGATGACGAGCTACTTCGGGGGTTGGAATCTCCTCTCTGTTGTTCGGTATATCGTTACATTCTATGAGGCTTGGCAACGGGATGCGAACAGCTCCATCCAGAGACTCCACTTCATAGCCACTGGCCCTTCTGCCTGCCGATGGCTTCACTCCGGCACATGTTCTCAGTGTGTAAGGAGCGCTTGGACTTTGGTCGTTGAACATGTCGAAGAACTGTGAGCGTACCAGTGACCTGTTGCTCTGCTCGTCCATGATCGCATACAGTTTCACGGCCTTTTCTCTGTGGCCGACTGGGAACACTTTGACGAGGCATATTTTCGAGCAGGAGCGGTCTGTGAGTTCCCCTCCGCAGACTTTCGTGCATTTGTTGGTGACCTGAGACTGCGGTGAAGCTTCATCCTCCTCCCCGCCGTGCTCAGCAGTAGGGTCAGCCCTCTGCTGCCAGGGTGCAGCTCCAGGGTGAAGCGCTGTGTTGTGCCTGTCGCTCTTACATTCAAAACACTGGACATTGACTTTGCAGTTCCTTGCTATGTGAGACGAGGATGAAAGACATTTAAAGCACACATTGTTTTCTTTGAGGAGTGTTTTGCGCTCGTCAATGGGCTTCTCTCTGAATGCCCGGCACTTACGGAGAGGGTGTGGCTTTTTATGCAACAGACACAGTTTGTCGCCTTCGTCAGATTTTGTTGCAGGCTCACCCGTGTCAGATGTGGCTCTGGGTGACACCTCTGTCTTGTGGACGGAGACTTCCCGCTGTCTGTTGGGCCTCCACGCTGTCTTCTCTGTCCTGGGGGCCATGTCTGTGTTGCCGATGAGGCTGAAGCTTGGGTCATTTGCGATGCGAGCCTGCTCGCTGACAAAATCAACAAAGAAGCCAAAGGGAGGATAGCTCACATGGTTTCTACGCTTGTAGGCTGCACCAGCCATCACCCACTTGTCCTGGAGACGAGGCGGGAGTTTCTGTACAATAGGATTGACGCCTCTCGACGTGTCCAGGAAAGCCAGGCCTGGTAAGTCTCCTTCAGCCTTAGCGGCCTGCAGTTCCATTAGCAGATCACCCAGCTTTGTCAGGTTAGATCCATCTCGGTTTACTATTTTTGGAAAGCTGTCAATGCGTTTGAACAGAGCATTTTCTATTGCTTCAGATGAGCCATATGTTTGCTCGAGCCTTTCCCATGCCATGGCCAGTCCTGCTTCTGGCCGATTGATGTGTATTGCTCTTATCTGCTCAATATGCTCTGCCGACTCCTTCCCGAGCCACTTTAGCAGAAGATCCATCTCCTCACTCGGTTCCAGGATAAGGCCTCTGATGGCAGTCAAAAAAGAACGCTTCCATGCTCTGTAGTTTTGGGGTTTGTCATTGAATTGAAGCAAGCCTGTAGCCACAAGCTCACGGCGGGCTAGATACCTGACAAAGTCATTTATGTGTGAGCCGCCCTCATTTATGTATGAACTGCCATCATTGTAGTCTGGCGGTATGGCATGGTGTGCGGGAGGAGGCTGGGTGTGGTGATTTTGTGTTCTGAAGTTTTGTACTAGAGAAGCATGCTCACCGCTGGACTTGATGTGAGGTAGACGAACGTCTCCAGGCATCCTGTTGAATGGCTTGTGGCTGTCCTCGTATGTGCTGATGTAAGGCTGCTGTGAGATGAGACGATGTGGAGCAGTATTGTTCTGTTGTGGATAGAAGGGACAGGCTTCAGGCTTTAGTGGTGGAGGTGACACGTTGTGGTTAAGGACCGGCGCTGTCTTTGCTTGTGTGTCACCGTTATCACATGACTTAAGTTCTGAATCCCTATCTTTTAGTTGATCAAGCACATACTGCCTTGTGCGTTGTGAGGCTTCCAAAGGAACACAGTCCTTGTTCAGGTCACAACTATGTTTCTCGCTCTTTACATCAGAAGCAGCTTCAAGTGCCTCTGCTTCTGCAATGGCTGCTGCAGCCTCTTTTCTATGTTTTAGCATTTCTATAGACACTTCCAACTTAGCTTGTTGTAGCCTCAGATTAGCTTCCTCTTCAGCATAGCATAGGCGTGCCTTTGCTGCTTCGGCTCTCGCTCTTGCTCTGACTGCTGCAGACCCCGCTGACGATGAACTGGATCTCACTGAACAACATACTTGCGAGCGTGTCCTTAACGATGCACTATATGGGTTCTCCTGTGCTGCTGTGTTTTCATGCAAACTCTCCTCTGTAGCCTGTAGCTCGGTGGCGCGTGCTGCTCCAGTAGCACATGACTGTAGAGTATGGTCCGTTGATCGTCCACTGGCTGCGTGTGACGACGACATGTCGGCTAGCTTCCTACTTGCTCTGATTTATCTCACTTACTTGATAGCCGTCGTTTCACTGTGCTGTCCTTGATATGTCTGCTCAATATCTTGACAGCCAGCTAAACTTTTTCCCAACACCAAAACTCTGAAGACTGATTTTTGATTCCACAGGTTTAATGGAGTTGCAAGGAAAATAGTGAAACTGCAACACACACAAAGAAAACAACGACAAAATACACGTGAATAAAGGAAATTTGTACAATTACTGTTGTATTTCGTTTGTACTCATTTTAAAACTAATAAGAAATACATATGAACTACATAAAGGACATGATAGCACCTAAACTGTGCAGCTCGTTAGTACACGTGAGCGAACACGTGAGCGCTTGCATATATGCCTACATAGCCGACGTGCATACAAACCATCCTCAAATTACACTAACAAATTAAGATAGTCAAAAAATAACTAATAATACTTCCCGAATAATCCCACAAAACAAAATACACATACCGACGATGCCACGTCAGAAATGAGAAGAAGACAGAATGATAGAAGCTCCGTGAATTTTGCACACTCGAACGAACTGCCGAAACGCGTGAGTGTTAACTTCCCAACTAAGGATCCTGCAAAGGGACATTTAGAGCAGCGCGATCTTAAAGTGACATGACCCAAATAGAAACGCATAAGAAATAATGCATATTACTGAAACACAGAATACTGAAATGCTGACTAAAGGAAAAACACTTTTATCTTCTAAAACGAAAACTTAATGCTTATTTAAATTTTTGCTATAATTTGTTATTAAGAACAGAACAACTAACATTTGGACATGTGCCTTCAGATCAAAAGCTTTTTAAGGACTCCCACTGACAACCAAAATTTGGTTGTTTACTTATTTTATTTACTTTATTAAACTGCTGATTCAGGATCTGCTATTTCTATGCCATACAACCATAGATCTACTTGTAAGATTGATCTTGCTCGCACAACGTCCACTCAAATTTACGGCAAATGATTAATATTATCTAAAAGTGGCAAAAGCAGGTGGCTTCTGTGACTGACAGGATGAACATGAGCTCTGCTGAGAGACGGAAACTCAGATTCTGTGCGGTCAGCAGGGGAGAGGGATTAGAAGTGGAGTGCTCGCTGAGGAACGGAAAAGAAAAAGCGGAGCACAGATGCCTTCTTACAAGTTTACAAGGAGTCTGTCCAGTGACCTCTGATCTAGCACGCTAGTCAATGTTGCTCTGAAGTGTCTGCGTGAACTACCAGAGAATAAGCAACTGTGATAAACTGAAAAAGAGCTCACCAGGAAAGGCCAAACTGAGGGACAAGCTTGTGGAAAAAGTAATCATGAGAAATAAAATATAGCGATTTGAGGATTAAAATACACTTTTATTAAAATGTTGCATCAAGAAGATAATCAATGTTTCTTTTTAAAAGGAGGAAATGTATTATGTATTCAGCATAAAAAATGTATGCGTATGAAAGGCTTTGAAGTAAGGACAATTTAGAACTGGAAATAGTTTTTCAATCTCAATACTTGCAGACAGGCTGAAAAGTGAAAGTTCATCATAGCACGTATTCAAGCACAGAGTGAGAAAAGTGCTTGCATCTCAAGATATTTCAAACTAAATAATGATAAATCCAAATGTGACATTTATTTAAATGGAATTTTTCTAGTGGTGGTAGTGTATGACATTAAAATAAAGGATGTCAAACAATGATACATTAAAAACAAAACTGTGGTCTGAATATTTAAGTTCTAGACCAAAATATAATTAATTTTCAATCTTAATGCTTGAAATTACTTTTTTTAAAATAAAATACTAAATAAGGTTAAATGCAATGCTCATAATTGCCAAATAAAACAAGGTTATCTGTACAGTGATTATCTCATCAAGAAGGAGATTATGGTAGGATAACATCTGGCTGAATGTACATTATGCAAGCTTATGTACAGCTTCTTGCTAAATGCAAGAAAAAAAGCTGAATTCTTTTATTATGTGAGAAGAAAAGGGCCACATAGATAAGAAATTGTGTAAAAGATCGCCAGTGACAACAGTGACTTATAGAGTTTAGCAGCCACTACATGACAATATTTTACACTGTATATCCTGCATTTGCTAATTGCACTTCTGGTTAGACCTAAACTACATTTCGTTACTTGTATATGTGTAATGACAATAAAGTTGAATCTAATCTAATCTAATCTAATCTAATCTAATATTTTCCTGAAAATACTGATATCAACCGATCTATCAACCGATTCAAGTCTTCCAGGAGCCAGAACATTTATGTTTATGATTATTCATGTTTGTTGGTATTGAAAAACAGTAATACTGGCCTTGATAATACTTTTGCATTAAAAAGAAACCAAGTGATACCACCCATCACTAACAATGTGTACGAGAGACAAGAAACGCAATGATTACATTGAAGGATAAGTACCATAAAAGAGCGGCAGGTCTGGTAAACACAAAAAATAGTGACTCTATAAGACCCAGTATAAACATTGTGAGCCAAGTTTAAGGCACATATAAATCATGAAGTCTGCAACACTCACATATTGAACATTGAGAAGCGTGCAAAAACTTTCAACCGACCTTCTCAATGACAAACACACTTTCCAAAACATAATCATATATTCAACCTGTAATTATTCACTGTGGGCTACACAACTTTTAACAAACATTTTTTGTTGTTGTTTTTTCTACCCCGGTATATGCACTTCTGAAACTATCCTTGGAACCCTCATTACTTGTTAAACAGCACTGCATTATAAATGAGACACTTCTGGTGTGTGTACAGATCTGAAATAGATGGCAGTCTAAAGTCTGAGGCGTTAGAGAACCACACACTTCAGCATGACACTGGCCTACAGGCCGCCTGAGGCCCCCACGCATTATCTTCAACCATACACTCACCTTCATTATTTATCCATTAAGCTCTTCAGGCTAGACGCCGATCCAGGACTAACTCCTCTCACCCTCATTCATATCTTAACCCTTCTGTAGAAAATAACGAAATAGGATTGAGACGAGCTTAAAGAATATCCATTTTTTGCACAGTCCTTCAGTTCTGAGAGGGAGAGATAGAGAGACCTTGGGCACCTAGGCACCAAACTGGTCGGGCCCTCTAAGTAAACATCTTTATCCTCCTTTCACTTGGCAGCAACATATTTGTCAGACTGAACAGGATGTTTGTTGATTCCCTCGTCTCATTTTTTCTCTGACTACATCTAGCCGCTGTATCAACACGGAAGAGATTTCTTCATAGTCTTTCCCTTTCACAATGCAACACTGTTAGACACCTTGTCACTTTGGAGGTGATGGAATTGGAGAATAAATTCAGAAGTCAAACACTCCTGATCTGGTTTACATTAATGTGAACTTGTTGAAAGAAAAACGGACAGTGCAGGTGTTCTTTCGAAGATTGAGTGGGAATTGCTCATTGTTATGGGAAATGACTAAAAAACTCACTCTCACAAATAGTGCCCATCTGTATATGTGCTGCCTGGCACACTATTGTTTAAGTGAATATGACGATTCTCTTTATTTTTACCTGGTCTAGTATTCAAACTGGAGATAAAATGCCTCAAAGGGCTGATGGAGAGAGAGAAAAAGTACTTATGAAAGATTGCATGTGTCTGGTCAGCGAGAGCCAGTTGTGTTTATAGACCTCTTTCAGCTATAGTATCTCTTATCTATCAAAGGTTTTTAAAAGAGAGCTCAACACGCCCAAGATCAGTAGGATTGCATTGTTGAATGCTACGTTGGATGACGAATTCAGCTGAGAGGGTAAAGATATTTGTAACCGTGTACATGCTAAATCTCAGGCTTATAGTGACATTTCATACGTTTTACCTCTCTATAATATCCGTTTAAACATAAAAATAGCAGTTTACATTTTCCACAAAATCCGACTTGAGCGCTTATGTTATACATTATTATAGCTTACAGTTGTGAGTAAGTTAGGAGACAGTTTTCAACCCTGAAAAATATGAATTGCGGCTTTAAATTGGCCTTACTTGTGCAAAATGGGAAGTACACCGATTACCCGAAAAGAAGAAAAAAAAGAGTGAAGTAAGCAGGCAGGGATGACCAACACGATTTGGAGAGCCATGTATACACAGCAAAGATATAGGAGTGACACCTGGATCTATTGTTCCATGTGTGTACAGAAAACAGGAGTCACTCTTGAATCAGCAAAGACAGTCATAACCACAGCAATTGACAATGTCAGTGTGAACCGTGCATGAGTATGACTAAGTACTTGGAAAATAAAGGACAACTGGATTTAGGTGCCTGGTTTGTGGCCATTTAGATATGTGAGACAGACACAGAATGAAGATCAGTGAAACAATGTCTACATGTATACACAAGTCAATATGCATGCATTTTCCTCAGCCAAAGTGTTTAATAGCATGCTGGAATCTAATCACATCTTCAGAACAAGCAGGGTAGAAGCGCAAGGATGCAATTACTCTCCCGTTGACAAGCTCATCCTCTGTAGCTCGAACTAATGACATTAAAATTGACTGAATGTGGTGCACTTGCATGCGGCATTACTGTAAGATTAGCGCTGGCCAAGTTGATACCGTGTCATCTCGCTGATCTCTCGGCAATGCAAATATGAGATTAGAGAAAATTAGAAAAATACTCTCTCTCTTTCTCTCTCTCTCTCTCTCTCTCTCTTTCTCTCTCTCTCTAGAGCAGCATCTGTTTTCCAGCTAGATGAGTGGTAGTGTGTTCATGAAGTGCCATCAAACCGCCTGCAATTATTTTTCTCATTTAAAGGTCACGTTATTAGATTACAAATCTATACTGAACCTCCCACGTTTTTACGGCTGGTTCGATTGCTTGGTCCAAACCAGATTTTGATTCCACCTCGCTGGTATTTTTTCTCATTGTACCGTTGCGTCCGAAACACAATAACACGAGTACCACCACTACTCAGATTTGTGTTTTGGAAATGATTTTGTTTTCTCACCTTCTCTCTTTCTTTCTCCCACAGTATTTAGAGTCACCAAGTAAAAAGTGTGCCGCAGTGTTGGTGTTAAACGCACACGTGTGTGGAAAGCTGTTTTGGAGATGTGACTTTAGGGTGCTGATGTGCACATGTGTGAATTTGTAAGTGTTCAGCCCTCGGCTAAATGTGCGTTGTTTTAGTCCGTTTGTCAGGTCATAATTATTCCAGAGGGCAGAAAATGCGTGTTAGAAGTTTGGCAAAGACGCTGGCGGAGCACTTTTGCATTAATCCCCAAAACTTCCTCCAGCGCTACATTGAATGCGACGCCTATCCACATGGGTGGCTTAATTATTTGGGCTTCAGTGGATCACACCTCCGCTAATGGAAAGCGAAACACTGGCGCCTTGCAGACTCAATAGGCGATGTAATTCCTCACTTATGTTGTGGAGATATGTTTAAAAGAAACACAATTTCACAGTTTAGCGATGTGTAAATAATGCATCCAAAAGTTGCTGTACACTATATTAGCTTGGTTATTATTTTACCAGCGGAAATACCACATTTAAAGCACTTTTCAATGGACCACTGCAGCCAGTTACAGTTTTATACACTGCTGAGCATGTCAGGCAAGTACGTTATAGATATAGTTCAGAAAATTCTGAAAAACAGCGGCACCCACTGACTTGCATTGGTTATGTGTCTGTACAATAGAATTGAATGGGTACTGCCACTGTTCGGTTATCAACATTTTTCTAAATATCTTCTTTTGTGTTCAGAATAAAGAAAGTCATACAGGTTTAAAATGTGAAAGATGGTGAGTAAATGATGACAGAATTTTCATTTTTGTGTGAACTATCCCTTCAATCCAAAAATGTCGTAATCTAACCAATCTGTCAATCAAACACATTTAACGTTAATAAACCATGATTGTTACGTATAATGATTTGCATAATCATATTAATAGTATTTTTTGTTCTTTCCAAATCTAAAGACTTATACCAGATGGAGACCAAGAGATCAAACATATATGTCTGACCTTGGTAGAGTCTGCACCTCTGAATTTGGTATTCAGGCGTGATGCTTTAAAGTTCAAGATTCAGTATGTGTGAGCTTTGCGAAGTGTCTTCAAGGTCTAAGAGCAGATTAATATGGAGTTGTGGAAAGCTACACATACTGCAACATATATTTCTGTATGTTTCAGCCATGTGATTTAATGTATGGGTAATCATTGTTACATTCTTATTTATGAATTTCTCAAGTTTTATTTAGATCTAGCAATTTACAACCGATGTTCACTTGTTTGATGTTTGCTTTGTTCCATATAGGCTACTGTATAATGAGCTTCTCTATGCCAATTAAGATTTGATTTGGGCACTTCATTCAGGTGATTTAACATTAGAATGCCATATAGTGCTCATTAAATGAGTTGACTGTATGTTAACTTGTTACAGTAAGGCCCTAATTGTTACCACCATTTGATGCATAAGCTAACATGAACATATAATAAGCAACATCATTTTACAGGATGTATTGTTCTTGTTAAAGATACTTGGTACAAATGTCTTACGTTTTTTCATGTTAGTGCATTTTGCACTAATGTTGTTAGATACAATCTTGATTTTTCAAAATCTAATAGTAAATGGTAAAATTGGGATTAACAAACATTAAAGGTCCAGTATGTCATTTTTGGCGTATCTTTTGACAGAAATGTAATAAAATATACATAACTATGTGTTCAGAGGTGTATAAAGATCTTACATTATAAAGCGTTATATATTTATTACTTTAATCGCTCTCCCGCTCTTTCTCATTCACAACTCCTTCCTGGTGGAACATTCTTCCTATCTCTGTCCGTTCAACCACATCTCTCACAACATTTAAAAAACTACTTAAAACCAATCTCTTCAGTGAATACTTGACAAACAAATGAGGAAAAAAAATAAAATAAATAATAATAATAATACACTAACCCTTTCTCTCAACAGGTAGTGGTCTAGCTTTTGTTGAAACCAGTAACTTTGTATTGGCACTTAATGTATTATGGCTCCTGTATGAACTTTCGCTTATTGCTCCTAAACTCTTTGTAAGTCGCTTTGGATAAAAGCGTCTGCTAAATGTCTAAATGTAAATGTAAATGTAAAAAAGAGCTATTTCCACGCATCGCCATGGAATTACATGGAATAAGCCATGTTGTTTCTACAGTTGCCCAAAATGGAGAATCTGCTCGACAGAGCATGTTTCGTAGATAAATTTTGTAGCAAAAGAAGAAGTGAAAATGTGACAACATCTTTGTCATGTGAGAGCAGCCATAGTGCTTCGAAAGGGAAGGGTGGAGTCGGTTGCAATTCGCAACCTCACCGGTAGATGTCACCAAAATCTCTACATTACTCCTTTAACACTGTACATGATGTGGAAATATTGTTCATGTTAATAGTTATTTTATTAACAAATATACCAACGTAAACTTGCTTTGTTTGTAAAAGAACCTTAGAACACAGCCTACACTCTTCCAATTTTTTTATCACTTTTAATGTGCCTTGAATTGTTCAATAAATAGCTTGAAATGCTGTATGGCTATCATACCACAAACAATAAATTCACCAATATATTGCTAACAAATACCATAAATTTACATTTCAGTGTGAAGAATGCAAATTATTACAGTGTAATAACAATACAATGTATGCAATGCCACAGCTGTACATAGATGCCAAAACATAAACAATTAACTAATATACTGTATATAATGTATTGACAATAAATACAAATAATTTATTATTAACAGTTTATTTTCTATATTTTTGCTGTCACAACATAGGACACATGGTACGATTTATCTGTCAACTACCCACATGTGTTCACTGCTTTTCGTTTAAGTGAGAAAAGAAACAATTAGGAGCAAAAAAAATACTTCCTGTTGTGACCTATGTTTTGAAAGAAGAATCTACAGTGCACTCTGGATAAATAGATAATACAAATACCAATTCTTTCACAAAAAGAAGATACTGTACATTTAAATTATTGTTACTGTTACAGTAGCTTCTGAATATCAACCACCATTTCAAACCCTCAAAGAGTCATAGGACGACTTTAACCACAGATACATGCATAGGGAATTATGGGTAAAAGACACGGAGTTGACAGGATAGGGCCAGTGAGCAAGGTAAGAGGTTTCAGTGCTCTTCTGCGCCCCAAAACTGACAGTAATGAGAAGTTTCAGGCATGGGTCTGATTCCATCTTTGGTAATCCATGCTGCATATTCTGCCTTAGAGGATTACAGTCTCTGATGTCATCTTGACATTTTTGTCCCAAACAGATACTTAGACAGCAGATATTACCTGCAGAGAATAGCAAATCACCTTTTTCTGTCTTAAAAGGACTACAAAAATGGAAAAGACCCACTCTGTATTGCGTACGACATGTCAAGGTGACTTTAAAAGGTGAAATAATACACATTGCTACAAGCATTCTTCAATTTACACAACCCAATGTGTGACAGATTCCACCGCATTTCTTTGTAATGTATTTAATTCAGCGTTTTAAAAAAAGGGTCCACCGAAGGCAACTTTATTTTCATCTGTGACTGACGTGACACGCGTATTGATTTACCTCCCGGAGGTCTTGTTTACCGTTTCTTTGCTCTATGGTAAGTTAAGGACCCCTGACAGGCCACTAACTGCCACCTGGAAGAGCAGAAACAACACATAAGCAACACAACAACATGCACAAATGGCAACATGGTGGGACGTCTATTTAAACCCTACCAGAGCCGAGAGCAGAGGGTTTGAAGGATAACATGTTCAGAAAGAAAGGCGCAGGGAGGGTTGAGTGCCTGAGAGTGAATGGAGACTGCGGGAGGGAGTTGATTGATTGGCACACCTGTCTGTTTTGTGGATGGCGTAAGAGTCCTTGTTCATCGTGGAAACAGCGAGTCAAGGGCAGTGTAGTGATACAGAAACAAGACTCTAAGTGGAAGGAGCTTACCTCATAAATATTCATCAGGTTGTGCTGTGGTCATGTAAACTTTCATGATTGGCCAACCACGTACGGTAATTGGGTAATTCCATGCAAATGTCAACCTTATGATGAAAATATATTTTTTTATGTCAATATTTGGAGGTCTGAATAGCTATGTGAAGTCCCTCTTAAAGTTTTCATAGCAAGTGAATTGCCACATCCATAATGATTATACATAAATGGACAATTCCGTTAAAATAACAATCTTACCACGAAAATGTTTTGTTTTTACCAGTGGTTTTTACTATGGTAACAGCACAGATTTGAATATTGGGTGGTTCAAATACCCATGTGAGATCTCTTTTCAAATTTGTAAAGCATTTGTTTTATTTTTAGTGCATGATTTTTCATAGTCAAGTGCCATTTTCTACATATTCCTCATAAATGGACACATAAAAATGAATATAAAGTAACTATTTGATGTTCTATAAAGAGGCATCCCTTCTCCATTCATTGTGTATTATTGCTTCAGGATTGTGCATTTTATTTTACAGAAATCCCACAAAGTTTATCGTCTCCAAAAAAACGTGTCCGTTTTTTTGTCACATCCAAATGTTTATTTCCCTTTTTGATATTTTTTTTTTCATAGACTTACATTTTTTTATGTTTAGACTCTATCAACAAGGGTTCAGTAAAATATAAACAGATGGTTCAAAATAATCGTAACAAATTCAATCTCTTGAGCATTTTTATGTCACGTCCATAACGCAAAATGTCACGTCCATAACGCTGGAATTGCCCAAATGGCCACATGCATATTAAAATCAAATACCTATTTTATGTTCTATGTACAAAAAGCAATCCGTTCTCCATTTGTTGGTTATTATTGCTTCTGTTTTGCAAATTTTTGCACATAATTCATACAATTCCTACAAAGTATGTTGTCTCACAAAAACTTTGTCACATCCTTAACGCATGAATATATTATTTTTTTCTTTTAAAAATGAAAAACTTGTGCATAGACTGACATTTTCTGATGTCTCGACTCTATAATAAGTCAAATATAAACAGATGGTTCAATATATTGGCTATAAATTAATTAATTAATATTTAAATATTTAAAATGTCACATCCGTGACTCTGGAATCGCCTCATTATTATTCATGATACAAGCCTTGTTAGTTTACCACTCCATTAACAGATCATAAATATTTAAAGCCTACATAACCTAAAGATGTGTTGATATCCCATTTTCTCTGACACATCAAAACTGTAACAGCAACAATTTAATAAATTATCTCTTCATTACATAGTGTCTTTACTGTCTTATTTATTTTATGTAAGATATTTGTGAACCATTGGGACTCCTGGTTCCCACCCCCCTGATAGGTCTGTCAGACGTGTGTGTTTCTGCTCGTCTGTGTATGAGCACGTGGCGCTGACTTCAAGGGAAACATCCACACATAATGCAAGCTCCTAAAATTTGAAAGTTGACTGGGGCCTCCTTCCTTCTTTAACTCAGAAATAATTCACGCTTTCACGTCTCTTTCGTTCGACCTCTTAGCGAGTCGTCCATTAGGGCTAGGGGATAAGAATCTTCTAAAAGGGAAGCACTCAATAATTCAGAGGCCATTGTTTCCTGTGATGCGCTTTGCACAAACATTGACCTTTGATCTACGTTGTTTATCCATCTGTGCTTGATGGATATGCCCCAGGCACACGCACCGCTGGCTGCGGAGGAATACATCACATATTTTGTCTCTTCATAAGCGAAAGGTGAAGATGCGCCACACTGCCCGGCTGTCGCTCATATAACACATTCATTAGCACAACCGTCACAACTTCTTCTCCAGGGGATAGCTTGTTTGTTTTGAAGCCTGTCTTTGGGAAGTTTGTTTCAGCAGCGAGACGCTTTTACCTGAGGTCTCTGACTGATCTTATCAAAACACCCATCTACTAATCAACTGACTTTGTCTGACAGTAAGAGGCTTATTAGACTAACTGTGTGTGGTGAAATCTATCCCGAAAATGGCAGCTTAGAGAAAAACAAAAAATGAGAGAGAGAAAGGTATTAATATTCACAGTGTTGAATTTTACACTAGGGATGGTTTTAGTGGCTATAACAGGCTGTGCTGATGCGTCTCCTTGTGCAATGAAATACACCTTCATTATCTTTTGCCACAACCCTGCAAACACCTACAGTATGCACACGCACACACACACCAATTTACAATCCATTATCAAGACTGGAGATATCATCCTGAACAAATTAATAGTGTCCGATTATCACTCATTAACCTTTGTGTGCCTCCGCTCATCCATTGAAACTGGGCAGAGCGTCTGTTGTGCGTGTGAGTCTCTAGACTACCAAAATTTCGGCTTTGAATCACTTATCGAAAGGAGATTCAGTGTCTGTAGGCATAACATCTGTAACATAATGTGGATATGACGTGGAGAAATGATCATTATATTTGACGTTTTTGTTCTTTTTTTCGCTTGGCTGCAGAACAAAGAAGAACATGTAGCTAGCAGTTAGGACCGAGCAGAAGCCTTCGCCAAATGTAAATGCAAAACCTGCTCTGGGTAGTGCCTACACAGGCTGCCTGTCAACAAATTATGCCACAAGGCAGATATTACATCCCCTTATTAATATCAAAGATAATAGGTATGAACAAGATTCCCCACTGCTATTACAAAAAAAAGGGGAGGAATGCAACACTCAATATGGTCGTTTAAAAAAGGTGTTTTTAGCTTTATTTAAGATTACCAAATCAATCATGGCAGGTTTAATCACTGATAGAACGGCACAATTTCCTCACGCTATTGGCATGATGGAGTGCAAAACGGACAAAAGAAGAGAAAATGTGATGACTTCTTGGTTCAGGAGGTTGAGGAGGGAACAAGGACAGTAGTAGCCTATGAGCAGTCACTAATGTTTGTGTTAAAGACAAGTCACTGTCAAACCTGGTTTAGTGTATATATAACAGTCATATATTTTCCTAAGATGTTGGGGTCTAATGGCTCTATCATTTGTTATCCTGATGCTCTTCTGGCTTTATGCTTAGAGTGTGTACATCATGCACTGACAAAAGGCATTTATCTGCTGTACTGTTACAAACTTGCAACCGACCTGACCGGTAATCCATCAGCGACCTGTCAATAATACTTAGTACCTGCAAAAGATCCACTGAATGTTTATAAAATGTGAATATTCAGCATGCGCTGTGACGTGCCTGCATGATCTAAGAAAATAGCTGCCTCTCTTGAGTCCTCACCCTGGTGATATATGCAGATTTAATAGAAGCGCATACTGTAAACCATTTGTTAGTCCCAGAGAGGAAGTAGGTTACCTCTGCATAGCCTTACCCTGGTGTACGAGATCTAACGCTTACAAATGCAGACACACAATCTGGGCCGTTTTTAGCTGCTAACCATTGTATTATGTTTGCTCCACACTTACATCCTCTTAGAAAATCCGTCTTAGTAGCAGCCTCAATACAACTTTTAACTCTACACAGTAATGTGTAAAAAACTCCCTCCGAAAAAGCTTGAAGTTAGCTGTTAAACCTAACTTGCATTTGGGATACATAATACTCTTTGGAATTATCAGGGGATAATCCATGTCCTCGATAAAGTAAAGCAATAGCAAGCAAGATGAAAGGATTTCACATTTCCTTGACCGACAGAGTATAATTGAAGTTCTGGAACCCATAGATAAATTTGTGGGAAGTTTGTGCTTCTGTCTGGCCATGGCAAATTGGATTAGCTTAAGAAATGGTATGGCACGGAGGGCTTCTCATCCCATCATGAATGCCCCGAACGGAATCATGCTGCCACCGCAGAATTGGAACGAATAATACACATTAAATATGTGTACATCCTCAGGGTTCTCTGACGACATACAACAAATAAATGTAAAGCCCATATGTCTCTTGTGTCGCTGCATTACCTTTCAAATTTTGAGAGTCGTAGGGTTAATTTCACTTTAAAAACTGACTTGTATTTCTCTTTTTCTCAACCAAAAGCACTTCTTACAATAGCGTCTCATGTAATACACGTTATTATGCTGGCATCAAAGAACTCAAAGAAAAGAAATACAGAGCGACTTAACAATTAACATGAATGTGGGAGTCAGAAATGAAATCTTTATTGAATTCAAGCTGACGTACTTCATAAATAGTCAAGTGTGCTGATGTTTTGTATGGTGCCCTTTCTGAATGAATGGTGCTTCCCTTTTTAATCTTCATATCCACTCATGCAAAACTAGAATTATGTTGAAAGTATTTCTCAGATCTGAATGGCCTCGGTTAGACTGAATTTCAATTGGATGTGAACTTCATTTTTCATTCTGTTCCACACAATGCACTTTCAAAGTCAATTCAGCCTGTATCAGTGGAGATCAATCTGAGGCCCTCTCGAACAGAAAAAAGATAATACTTTAATTGTCTGTTTTCTTTTAACCTAATTTTTGTCTATTATTAACATAAGAAGAAGAAAAGTAGGAATTTTAGAAGCAGTGTGAAGGCAATAGGTCCATCCTCATTCCAGTGAATCGGAAAAGTTTCCTTAATAAGGCATAATCGTTTGATCAGTGGGTTAAATTGGGCAGTTAAGGTAAAATTAGAGGCAATTTCTGAATGAAATTGTTCACAATCATGCTGGTCGTTCAATCAACACTTCACTCCAACAGAAACAAACAAGAGATATGAAACAAAATATCTATCCGTGTCTATCTACAATACATGTCTTCGTACGTCTAAAACATACCACTTTATTGTTACTGTAGTGGAGTAGGCGGGGCGAGACCGTGGTTCGAGACCGGTGAGTAATTGTTAATGAGCGCCAGCTGTGCGCGCACCGGTCTCGAATCACGTAGGAGATCGGGAGCATATAAGAGAACGAGCGACCGGACCGTCGAAGAGAGAGGACCGAGGCCGAACATGTTTGTATTTGTATTTATGTTTTGTTCGCCGGCGGTCGGCCGTGAGGGGCCGCCGGCTGTTATTACTTTATTAAATGTTTAAATGTTTGCCGGTTCCCGTCTCCTCCCTTCCCTACGTTGAATCTCTCTACAGTTACATTCAACAATCTATTTTACAGTACAGTACATTCACTGGAATTAATATAATAACTCATAAATATAAAGCTTAGCACTTAGGTTCTGCCTTTATTGGGCATTTCTGCATGTATTGTGAATTCCAGTCCAGTTTCTGAAACAAATGTCAGGAATGACAAAAAGGTTAGACGCATGAAAGTTGTAAAGAAAATCAGGCTTATTCCATAATAATTTTAACTGCTCCTAAAATACATGTAAACACATTATTATTGTGTTGTTTAAACATTAATATTTGAATTTTTAATGTTATTTTGATCCAAATTTGTCCCATTTAAATTTTCCTGAAATAAAATCAATATTATTAATTTGGGAGAAATCTTGTCAGTAGTTCACAGAATAAAACAAAAATCTTAATTGTACTATAGCAAGTACGTTCAGAAAAACTGAAAATAATTTTGGAGTGGTCTTCTCTTTGTTTCTGCTGCTGTATAAAGGCAGCCTTTGCATTAAAATACTTGAACATCTTCATGTAAGCTCTATAAAACTATTTATCAAAATTAAAATAGAAATGTACTAAAATAGTATGAATAATGTGTTCAAACAACCAAAAAACAACCAAACAACTAATGTTTTGCACTTTATACATATAGTGTCACGTTAGGGGTGAAACACAAGGACAGAGGACCCAGGCGCAGACAGCGGGTAAGGGGTTACAAGGACTTTATTAATAATAATAATAACAACAACAAAACAAAACAAAACCCCCGAGGGGGTAAAAGAACAAACAAGAGTATAACAGAACATAAATACTGGAACATGGACTAACTAACCTATACAGGACTAAAAACAACATTTACCTTATATTACAAAATAGACTAGACTACACTGACAAGACAAGAACTCCCCCACATGAATCGAAATGAAGCAGCACAGGACAGAAAACACAAGGGCAGTATAAAGGAAACCAAACCAAGAGGGGAACATGTGCGTGGCATGAAATCAGTAACAATACTAATGAGGAAACGAGAGGGCGGGAACAGAGATGATACCGGAGAGAGTATGGAACACCAAAAGGGCCAAAATTCCTCTCTCCACATGAAAGAAGAGGTTCTGTCATGATTCTGCCACAAGATCAAGAAAAGCAATACACTAGCAAATATAATTTTCATAAGATACAGCAAGAACTGCAGTCATGGCATTCCCCCCATTCATAGGATTAATTACATAATGTAGGCATTACAGGTGCATTAAAATAGAACTATTTCTACCCTACAACAATGCCACAGAAAGCGAAAGAACATATATTTTACTGTTTAAAATGAACTTTTTTGCTGATTCTGAATGCCTGATGTTGCAAAAAAAGTTGAGAAAAAGTTAAATAATTTATTATTGAATCTGTTATTTTTGTGCCTGTAATTGTTGAAGGTAATTATGGTATTAAAAAGGCTGACAGTCAGCATTCTTCGGCGGAAGATCAGAGCGGGAGTTCCTTTGTTCCAGTCTTAATTAGCATGATTATCCATTCCCGAGTGCCAGTGTTGAAAATGCATGAGCTCTGGAAGACCTCTGATCCCCAGTTGGACTGAAAGCAGACTAGACTGCGGGTCTAGAGTCCAGGGATGCAAACCAACTAATACAAAAAAAGCGTATTGTGTGCTTGTTTGTAGGGCCATGTCCCAAATGGCACCCTAAGCCCCTGTGGTCCTCATCTGAGTCTAAACTTCACGGCTTGGGCTGTTGAGTAATAATAATAGTAATAAGTGTGTTTGCACACCTCTGTGAAGTCCATAAGTAATTATTTACACAGTACAGTGTACAGTCCCTGCATAGAAAACGTTGTATTGTTATACATACTGTAGTGTATCTATCATTCATTTTTGAGAATAGGGACCCACACATAACACAGATGAGCACCCACTGATAGGCTCACTTAAATTCCTACAGTTTTCTGTGGGAGGTCTCATATCCACATACTGACAAAGCTCAAACCTGCCTCATGTTGTGTGAGCCTACAAATTAACATCAAATGTATCATCTGCATTCTCTCCACATGTAAATGACCTTCAAAAAAGTAGCGTACATACTCCTTTAAGGTCCTCATAATTGATTAATAGGAAAGTGAACCGAGAGCATGTAAAGTAGTGCATAAAAGATGGACAGCTAGGGCAGTGATAGGCAACCAGACACAATTACGCAAGAGGCCACATGTTTATCTAGTCCTGTCAGAGTAAAAATATTCACAGACAGCTCGGTCACCTTGTCAGTTGCACAGTTCTTTATACGCTAAAAAAGAGAAAGTTTGGGAAATAAAACACTGGCATAAATTAAAAGTGAGGCTCTGGAATAGCTGAAAGCTCTATTTGGATCTTTGTTCATCCTATCCTTTCACCAGCAAGCTTGTATAACCGTTAACATGGATTATGTTAATTTCAATGTGTCTTAGAATGCGAGCAAAATGTTTTTATTGTGAAAAAAGCAATCTGCATAATGAAAAAGGAAATGTTCTTGTTAATGGAGATAGCTGGATGTTTCTTAAGCTATAGGCACTTTTATGTCCCAGGGGTGGATTTTTATTCAAACTAACAAATTCAAACTTTTTTCCTTTTTGTTATATGAAAGTCACAATAAAACTGCCCAAGACACTTTTAAGTTTCGTTTACTACTTTTCCAATGCATTTTATGGGTATACAAAAATGAAAAACAAAATTAGATGCATAAATAAAATGAAATTAAAAATGAGATAATGAAATTAGTTTTCATATTTTTTCAATTCCAGTAATTTATTATTTATGGATTGGATTACTAATGACAAATTACACAATTGTCCCCCGATCATGGCATTATTTTAAAATTCATAATTACGTTATTAACATGAAGAAAGAAAAAACTATCATCCTGCATATTGCCTGCAGATTTAGATTGCAAATCATAACCAATTAAGCTGCCAAATCTGTGAGAATATAATTTTAATTGTGCATTTACAATTCATATTGCAAGCTATCATAACGCCGATTTTGCATACTTTCTAGTACCAATTCCGTGCACCCAGAAGTAAGAAAATTAGGCATGCGTCTATACAGAAAGTAAATAAATAGCAAACAGACTAACCTGTCGGATGGAAAAGCTACGATGTTGGTCTTGCACTCACACATTAGAGGTCTGATAAATGTTAATAACTGGACGACAAGCTGATGCTTCAATGTCAACGACCAGCAGGGAATATCCAACAAATAATCATGACGTGGGCCAGTTATTAGTGCCAGGTTTCATGTTGCTGTGCCTCGAGCACCACAGTGAGTTATTGCAAACATAGTCTGACCTGACGGAAATTAGAGACCAGATTCGCTTTAAGGCCATTCAGTCCAGTAGGCGGCCATATCTGTGATGTCCCCGGTAGCTATTTACAACAGCTCTTATCGACTTAAATAGGTTAAGACTGACATGTTTTTCTCCAACATATCTGACTCATATCAAGACTGTTGCAATAATACAATTAAAAATCTGATCTGAACAATGGTCAAATAAATTAAAGAGTTCTGAAATTCCTCTTTCAGTTTTTTCAGTTAAATGTCTGTAAAACTATCATCCCCACAATGACTACTTTGAAAGCTGGAAATGGCGCTATCAACTGAATCAAGGTACAAATCTTGGCTGTGACCGGCTGTTTGGTGACCTATGAGGTACACTGGGACGATTGTTTTTTATTTGTATTCACATAGATAATGAAACGAAATCTGCCTGTGCATGCATGAGGAAAAAAGACAAATGTTTTGACTCTGAATCAGGTGAGTTTGCTCTTAAGTCACTTGGAGTGTGCACACTCATTACCTTAAATGACGGTGACAGCCCAGGTGCGGTTAGACACTTGAATAAAATGTCTCATTCTCTCTCTCTTTAGCTCCATTTTAAAAGTATTAAACTACTGTCAACCATCTCATGGCTGAAGGAGTCTCTATTGGGTAGAATCCTGGAAGAAAAATATACATAAATACATTTTTATGCATAAACTGCAGTAGATTTCTTGTGGTTGCAGAGACGTTCTTCTAATCAAAAATCTTAATGTGAATAATTATGTCCTACACGCCGACATTTGCATTAGTTACGCCATATTTAACCCATTCAGATGATTACATAGTTTTTTGCCTATCGTGGTAAAAAATAATTTGGAGTATCAACTCATTTAAGTCACTCCATCCGTTCATGTGAATTGTACTTTGGTGAAGTAAGCTGATGTGAATATCCACAGTAGCTATGCGTAGGAGTGAAAAGATTAACATGAAGACTCAACCAGTACTTCATTCCACCCTATGACCTCAATCTATCTCTCTTTTTCTCTGCATCAGTGTGGCTCTCCCTCTTCTGTCATCTCAGTAAAGGCATCCAGTCAGACAAAAAACCTCTAATGATGAAGACCAAACCTCCTGCCAACTGGAATGATGGGTAAACGTTATTCCAGGCAGATACACCTGTCTTGATGAAAAGAAACTCAGAAGCATGCAGATCCTATTTTTAGTCTCTCCAAACCCTCTTTGAAACTCTCATAATCACATATGCACACACACACCTCTAAACAAACAAAACTCCTCAACTTTTGCCTTTATTGCTCATGCTTTCAAAAAAGAGGACAATTTGATTTATTCTGTAATATGCTGCCATGCCGTGCATATTACAAATCTGATGTATGCTGTCCACCCCAGCATTGAGCGCTAAACTAAACAGAAGCCTGCTTAAAATATAAAACATCATACGTTCAAGCAAGTCGTGAAACCTACAGGGGGATTTCAATATTACCCAGGTTTTCAGATGGCATCTTAGTGTTCACAGCCAGGGCCAAACTGCGTCGACTAACACAACGTCCTGCGATCAGCGTGTTGCTGCTCACCCAGCCTGCATTTAGCCCACCTCCAGCCAGTGCTGAAATAACAGCGGACCCCTGTCTGGGAATTCCGACTGCTATCTGCGCTGTAGATAAACACTGCCACGGATGGATTGTGTGTCCTGCTGGAGCTGCAGGAACAGACCTGGCATTCACCAGTTTGGGTTAATGGTGATGTGGACATTCAAGTCCAAGCTCAAGGTGACATATTGAGGCTGAGGATTCTATGCAAAAATTATAAAAATAATTTAGAGTATAGACCAGCATTTTTATTTTATGTACAGCATGTCAGGACTTTGTCCTTCATGTTTTTGAGTTCTCTAACTCTCGACAAAGTCAGGACAGATCCATGTCTTGTGGTTGTTTTATGTGGAGACGCGTGGTTGTTGTTGTTACTTTGCACCACGTGTCATCCTGTCATGCCTCTCAGCCCCGCCTTCTGTCTCCCGTAATCATTCCTTAGTGTTTAATCTCTGTCACCTGCCGCTCACCTCCTGTTTGTAATTTTCCCTCGTTGGTTGTTCCCTATTTAATTCCCTTTTGTTTCAATGTTCCTGGTCGGATTGTTGTCGCCATTCATGTCGGTTTGTGTATTTGGTATGTTACCTGATGTTTGGTATGTTTCATTGAAGTTCTGTTTTTTTGTAGAATAGAAGTGTTTGGATTTGGTATATTCTTCAGTTTTGTTTCTCCTCGTGGGAAGTGTTTATTTTTGAGAGCACGTCTCTGTTTTTCCCCATCGTGGGTTTTGTTTTGTTTACTTAAATAAAAGTATTTTGTTAAAATCGTCTGCCTGCATCTGGGTTCTGCTAATATGTTTCGTGACACAGCAAGGGATGTAAAAACAGCATCCATAGTTATCCGATTCCACTCCGAAGCTGCCAGCAATTCTGTAAAAAGCACATCGCACTGAATCCAGACGTCTCAACCGCAAGCACCTGACATCTCTCTGTTTATCAAAACATCACCATAATTGTGATGACTCAGAATCAGCACAATGCTTTGCATTAGTTTAACTTGAAAGTTAAATTTAACCTTGAACACTATCAGGGTGTTTTTAATGACAGCAGTGATGTGCGTTCCTAGTTGTCTCTGTCAATTCTTTGTAATTCATTTATAAATACTTGACAATAAAATGTTGTCATATAAAGTCAAGTGGGTCCCACCCCGACCAGTGATTATCAATTGATGTGTCATTAATCACCTTCACTATCTGTCAGACAGGATTGTTGAAAAAGTGAGAAGGTTGCAAGCCTTTTGGAAATGTGTGCGTGGTGTGTGGATCGATAAAGAACATTGTCTTTTACTGTAACCACTGACCCATTCCCTTGGCACTCTTTGGCCCTTGACCCACATCCTTCACATCCTCCTCTTTTTTCCTGATGAGTTTAGCTCATCCAAGCAATGGCCCCATAACCCCATATTTCTCGGTTGGGGTCATATTTCCCTCGGAGAGAATCTTTTCCCATCTCGTCGTGCTTCAATGTCACAGGCTCTCGTAGCACAGCCGTCCCTTGTGAAAAACACATGTTGGGATTTCTAAAAAAAGGGGATACAATGTCAAAATGTCTTTTGCGGGCATAACATTATGAACTGAACTCTGGTACAATAAGCCAATGAAACTGTTCCTGGCTGTAAAGCTTTTGGGCTCTCACTAGAATTGGCATAAACAGCATCAATGCTGTAATTTTGGTGCTGCAAGAAGCACAAAGATGATGCCTTGTTTACCTGCTTCACCGATTTTGTTTTTTAACATGTCATGTTTTCTCTCTAGTAAGGGTGTGGGTTCAAGCACAGAGGGCATCACTAGAATGATAAAATATCAGATCAGAGGATGTCTGGTGTTGAAAGCAGTCATTGGTACATAGCTGCCAGAGAGAGCAGGAGGTTCAAATGATCACTCAGTTTTGCATGTTAAAACAAGAAATGACATTCCTCCAGGAAACATGGTAGCAGGTCTATGATGTGCATGTGTGTGTGTGTTTAGAGGTAGTCCGAAGTGTGTGGCAAGTGCTCTATCTGCGCTTTCATCACAGAAACCGCTGATCTTTGGAATGAGCACATGACTTAATACTCCAAGACGGCGCTCAAACAGAATCTACTATCAGTCAATGGGGAGAACATGATTGGGCTGAAACATCTCTCTTTTTCTCTGTCTCTCTGTGTGTCTCTAACTGTCTCCGTCTTTTTTAGCTTGTGCATTCACCAAAGCTATCCTTTCCTGTATGGTATGTTCCCGTGCCGTGGAAAGACCATGTGCAACTCTTGACTTCATATCTCGGCACTGGAGGCCATCTCTTGTGCTGGGGGAAAATTTGGCTAAATAAACTTTTCAGCAGATACATCTCAAATGCAGACTATTTCTCTTCCTAAATAATAAACCAAAACTTGCATGACTCATCTTGTTTTTCAAGAGACTACTAAAAACTTCAAATAAATAAACCAAAATAAAAAGTCTGTCATCATTTACTTACTTTTAATGTCTTTCAAAATCTGTATATGCCTCTTTCTTCAGTGGAACACAAAAGAAGATATTTTGAGTTATGTCTCTGTGGTTTTGGGTTCATACAATGAAAGTCAATGGGGGACATTCTTCAAAATATGTTATTTTGTGTACAGAAGAATAAAAGTCATTATGGATGAATAAATCCTGGATGAATTCTCATTTTAGGGTGAACTATCACTTTGAATCTGACTTCTGTTGACCAACATGTGTAATATTACTTATGTATTCAATAACGTACAATATTATATACTGCCATGATGTGTGTATATTTTTTTTTTTACAAAAAATAACTCTCAGAAATGCACACGGATTCCAATTTACCTTGTACTGTAATGTACCTTTACAAATGGCAATACAACTTAAAATGGTGAAAATTCAGCCACCATTTACTCATATTTATGTGACCCTTATTTTGGTTACCAACATTCTTCAGAATATCCTCTTTTGTGTTCTGCAGACGAAAGAAAGTCATAGAAATTTGAAATGACATAAGGGTGAGTAAATAATGACAGAATTTTCCTTTTTGAGTTAACCATCCCTTCAATAAAGCTACTAACTATAAGCTGTGGTTGGTCAGACTTTCTTTTTTTGCCATTTCAAGCTGTAAAATCCATTGTCTGATTCATGTAATTTTTTTTTTTTAATTACACTACACTTATTATTGCTGTTGACAGAGCTCAGAGCATTAGCGGGAACAGTAATTTAGTTCTTTATAAACACTAATATGCCAAGTAAGAGTTGATGTGTTCTGGTTTTATTATGCAGAGTCTTTGAGATCCAAACACATGCATACGGGCATAGCAGCTTTTAGCAGGAATAAAGGCCATGTTGAGCAGCTCCAGAGGGAACATGTGTGTATGTGTGTCCTCGTGATGGCTCTGTCCAAAAAGCATATGTGAGCACTAGGGGCTCCAGGTGAAATCGAAAGGTCACAGAAAACCCATTCTTTCTGCTTTTTCACTTTAACAGAGGACACATTCATGCCATTGCGTATATATGCGGTTTATTGCATCACGTCTACAGGAGAAGCTCTACACGAGTTTGACTGACTGCATATTCACCCGTCTCGCTATAAGGGCCCCTGTGTTTGCTCCAGAACATGAATATCCATTGCCATGTCAGATAAAGTTACCGTCACACAAACAGTCATAAGAGCAAGGTGAGCTACAGCCAACCTTCTTGTTACCATGGCACCTAGTAGTCGTCCTGCCCTCTTTACACTTCTGCATCGGACAACGCTCCCCTTTTTGATATAAATAAGTGATGTAATTGCATGCGGTAGACAATGCTCTGTATTCTTCAAGTGTGTTTTAGACATTTTAGTGCGTTTCAGAGAAAGCCAGAGAGATGGAGGGGACAACAGAGAGTTAGGTGGAAATATGACCTGATGGATGGAACAAGCATTGTTGTTCTTTTTATGTTTCTTGGAATAAAAGGTTTTTCCCTTGAATACAGTTATGGATGTTGTAAATAATACAATGAAAGCCGTACTGATATTCAGAGTGTTTTTAAGAGGCCAGCGCTGCTACATGAGCTTTTAATAGGGCATTATCAAAGAGTATTCACCATGTGAATGGCATTCAAGAGCTAAAGAAGTGTGCAAAATGCTTGAAAAAGTGTTGTAGCAATTTCATTACGTCTCTATGTTCTATACAAAATCTTAATGATTGTAATGAATCATGAAATCTGATCAGTTTCGCAAAGTCTTGAATTTTTCCTCAAATCAATACCAGCAGGTCAAATTTTCTCTTTCAACGATCCATGTGAACAAAAGTGATATTTTCCTGTCATGGATATAAATATCGGACAAATATCACAGTAGTTTATACTGATTTGGCTCAGACAAGATTTAACCAAGTGATGGATTTTAGTTCAGCTCAGCTCAGAGAAACAGTGATTCTAATTTCATAACAAATAACAGCTAAACAAATTTCAATTTGACTGCTGTCATAGTCCTAAATGCCTCTTGCCCTTTCTAAAATTGTCTTGGTTTTCTACATTTTTTTTATGAGACTTGAGACAAAGCCGAAGGTTTCCTCAACCTGGTCTTGATATTAGCGACACTTCATTTCAAACACAAATGTGTTTCCAGGTAAAAACAAATATGCCCTGTATAACTCATACAATATCTCATTTTTAATTCCTCAATTTTCTGAATTCACATCAGATTAAATCGTGAAGGATTATTTCGTTTTCTCAATGAGATTCTCCAATTCATTGAAATAAGCCGACTCAAACGATTCTTTCATATATCAGAAACATATTTCTCATGAACTCACGCCTAAGAATTAAAGCAAATTTATATGATTATGACATTAGGGCACATCTGTCATGATTCTAGGGGGGAGACATGGCATGGGAACCCAATTGCAGGCAGACACAGACGGTAGGGGTAACAAGGGTGTTTATTATTAAAACAAGAAACAAAACAAAGACACACGATGGGGTAAAACCAAACAAACAGAATACGGGTACAAGACTAACTAACACAATACTGAATTAAACAACACTTGACATAAACTAAACTTAAACACTTACTAAGACGAGGGAACAGAAACAAGGAAACAAGGAAACAAGGAAACAAGGAAACAAGGAAACAAGGAAACAAGGAAACAAGGAAACAAGGAAACAAGGAAACAGGAAACAGGAAACAGGAAACAGGAAACAGGAAACAGGAAACACGGCTTAGCATAGAGCTACAGGTACACTGAACAGAATACAGGCAAGGTGAGGCATACAATGCACGAGCACAGGACAATGAAACATGAGGACTCTTTATAGGGAACAAACACAGGATAATTAACAAGAAACAGGTGCTGGGGATAAAGCAGTCAGGGAAAGCTGACGAGGAGTGAAAGGGGCGGGGCCAAAGACGAGACATGAGAAAGAACTATGTCTTTCCCACAAAAAACCATCAGGCAATGCCATGGCTCCACTCAAGACAGGAATAAAACATGACATGATAGTGGAACCATGACAACATCAGCCAATCAGATTAAAGCTTGCCAGATCAGGAAGGTGCATTTAAGTTCCGGTTTATAGTCATGCCATCAGAGACTATTCTTAAACTTGCTCTTCTCCTGAGGCGGATCCTTACCCCTGCGATAACATCCACCTCGTTCTAATCGTGGGAAAGTTTGTTTACGAGCCACGACATGTCCCAGCGACAGCCAGATCCAAGCTTATAAACTATAGCATTCTGCTCCACTGAGGGCTGCCAGCTATATCATCGCATCGCTATCAAATGAGCTCCCACCATTTTCCCCCTCCTGTTAAAACGTCAGCGTGGGAGAAAAATCACCCCCTCCAACCGCTGCTGGATTTATGCTGCACTGTGCTGAAAATGAATTTTCGCTGGGTTGCAGATAGATAGGACATGGCCGTGTGGGAATCAAGAGACAACGTGGCCGATAAATTTGCACGTGAGGAGGTACACATGCAGAGTTCGATGAGTGTTTTGTATGTGTGTAAACTTTGTAAGCAGACTTAATGCATTTTCTGGCTCGAGTGACTGCAATGCCATCATAATGCATTAAAGCTCGTCTGGTAAGATTTATGATACACCTGCATTGAATTTAAGTGGCCTACGCGGATGTTGAAAACAAGGACGTTGATGATACTGTTCCAAAGAGTTCTGCTTATAATTTATTAAACATTCAGTTGGTTTAATATGTTCGACTCCAAAGTTTTGAGAACACAAAATTAAGTGCTGATTTCGACAAAGGAACACATTCATAAAGAAAACACTGCTTTACAATAAGTAAATGCATTAACTAACATGAACTAACAATGATCAATCTAGTTTCCCAGCATTTATTAATCCTTGTTAATTTTAGTTAATGTCAATGCAAAGTGTTATTAAAAGTGCATTAACTGATGTAACAATTATAATAAATTTGCGAATAAATTTATTTTTTAAATGCTGTTACTATTATTTTTGTTGGAGTACATTTGCTAAATTAATGCTTGGCCTCTTTTAGTCATTTTTAAATTATTCCATTACCATCAAGTTTTAAAAATCATGACATTACTTTCAAGATTGTAATGTCAGAACTGAGGAGAACATGTTTTGGCAACCACTTCTAGAGTTATAGTTCAGTATTATATAAAAAACAGATTATCTATTTAATATCTGCATTTTGTCATTGTCCTTCCAAAACTTGGATGTCTTTATTCGTTGTTATTAACTTCTGTTGTTTTTACAATGAACTTATTTAATTTTCAGCAATACAATTACCTTGTCATCTGAAAAACAATACAAAAATGTAAAATAATCAGTGTTTAAATGGTTTTCTCATTTTGGAACCAAACTCTTTATATATATATACAGTATATATGCAGAGTTTGGTTAATTCAGTATTATATAAATATATATATATATATATATATATATATAGTATGAAACTGAGTTCACACACTGATGTTGAATATGCACAGAATAATGAACACATACTATCTGAATGCTAAACATCATTGGCCTGTAAAGTGAAACAGGCTTTAATTTATTGCATACAAGTGTTTACACGTTAAGTTAAGAGTCTGCTGACACTAGTGTGCCACCAAATGACGCACCAAGAGTTTCTAAATGCAAAAACAGTCTGTGACAAAACCCTTTTACCCAAAGATGGATAGGAAAGAGAGAGAGAGAAGGAGAGACAGAGGGGATAATGAGGATCAAACTGACACAAGTGATTTATAAAGTGTGAGCTCATTGCTGTGACTTTCCTCGGACATCGCTCGAACCTTTGTCACACGCGGGAGACAAACGCGCACACACCTTGCAGCTGGTGGTTGTGTGGGTAATGCGAGCGATGTGATTAATGCGTCCACAATGAGGGCCGTGTAAACAATGCTCTGCACAGCTGTTCCAGAAGTTGATTTTTATGTCTGATTCAGTGAGCTACTCAAACCCCAGCCTCACACCAGTAATGATCTCTCCCACGGGACCAATCTCACGCACACACATTTATACCAACACCTTTATATACAGACATCAGATACACAAACACGACTCTACCAACTTAAAAGAGGTGTGATAACTCATGGTGAACACTAATCCACAGCTGCATTAGGGAAAATGTGGACCTAAATAAATGTATGAGCGCAACGGTGTCGCAAGAGGGTGTAGCGCTTTTCTCCTCTAGAAGAATCAATAAATCCATATGATGATATATCAACACACACAGTGCAATGCAAATAAGTCTTTCAGGACAACAGACATTTTGAAACATGCATGATCTTATGTTTCAGATATGAAGATGTGGCGAAGCTGGTTCTTTCACGATACCTTTTAAATAACATTTCTGAGCAGCTTTATCAGGGATGCTTTCAATAGTGTGTCATAATAGGATAAAACATGCTCTGACTGAGGACGATGAACACCGTTGGAATTGATGTAGCACTTAGGGTAAAAGCCGAGAGGCTAAAGAATGTAAAAGCTCTATTAGCGCAAAATATGTTAGTGCTTGTTTGATCAGGGTGAGTGTATGAAGAAAAGAAAAAAGATGGTGAGAAAGACTGAATTTTCATGTGTAAATTCATATGAAAGATCTCACAGCCTGATAATACCTCTGTATAAAGTCCACAGTGCGGTATTTATTGCAATATTTAAAATGACAAATAATAACTTGTAAACGTGCCATAAGCATCCCATTTTCTTAATCCTCTAATCATAACTGTTGCTTAGAAGTATGAGTTATAGTGTACCCTGAGACGGGTCAAATGACCTAAAAATCCCTTTTATAAGAAATATAATTTCACCAGATGTACCTTGCCAAAGGTGACATCTATAATTTTTTTGAAAATAGCCTCTATGTTAGGTCCGACACAATCATGTGACCACGCTAATATTGAGACAATTTTTCTATTGCGATAACACGATATCAATAATATCGTCACATCCCTATTTACAAGAAATATCTAAAAGTCTGCACATGTTTCGCGTTTGTTTGCGTCTCTCAAGATTGATGGCAATAAAACGAGCTGTTGTGTCAGCAGTGGCGTGATCAGGAAGTCTCACGCCGGCCTGGGGCTGTCTGTGCATCTTGTTCCTCTGGCAGTGCTGTTCATTGATTTAAGCTCAGGTTTAAGGGTTCGGTTTACCTAATGATTCCCCTGGTTCCTTTCCTGGCTGACCAGAAAGACCAAGCCCTGGGGATATGCAGAGTCTCGTGCTACTTAGAAACAAGCGCACACACAGTTTGGGCTGAGAGCGTGAAAGCAATGTCACACCCGTGACACCGAAATAGCCCGCTGCCATGAGGCAGAGTCGACTGGGCGTAAGCCAACACAAACGCTTAAGTCGAAATTCGCTGGTGTCGAAACAAACCAATTGCCTGCGGGTGCAAATGGATTCTTTTCGCATTGTTCAGGGCAGAGTCTAATCTACAAATGTATTCTGTGATTCTCCTACCGTGGCTAAAATGAATCGGCACTGAAGGTTCACTACAAGCAGTTGATTTATAAAACCAGTACCGAATAATTCCTGTTTAAGCAACTATATCTCATTAAACAGCGTTAATCGCTTATATCTCGGAAAAGGTGGATGGGTTTACTGTTTCTTTTTACTGTTCTTGAGGCAGCTCAATGACAGCAGACTAGCTATGCTCGGACTGATGTTACATTTGAAATGCTAAAGGACTCCGTGTTCCCTTTCACTTGTTTACTGTGTACTGAAAACTGTGAAAGCTCTTCAGAAAGCAGACAGATGTATCAATCCAGCTCTACTTAGTTAAGTGGATGCTTTGTTCAGTCTGATGTTGGTCCTGCAGTAAAATATATATTTCCACACCTACAGACTTTTCTTAATTAAGAGACCACTTCACAATTATTTTAATTTTCTTTCCATTCTGGGAAATTTCCAAATACATTTTTTTTAATTTAAAAACAATAAAAACTCAAATTTGAACGCATTTTTTATATTTATAGACCTCGAAAACTGACAGAAAGATAGATATATAGATACAAAGATGGATATACATACAGTAGACTGACAGAAAGATCCATAGATAGATACTGTAGATGCGTAGATAATAGACAAACAGATGGATGGATGGATGGATGGATGGCAGACAGACAGACAGACAGACAGATTCAAAGATACATGGTAAATAGACAGACAAGACAGATAGACGGAGAATAGACATACAGACAGACAGATTCAAAGACACATAGTAAAGAGACAGACAGATAGATGGATGGCAGACAGACATATTCAAAGACACATAGTAAAGAGACAGACAGACAGACAGATGGATGGCAGACAGACAGATTCAAAGATACGTAGTAAATGGACAGACAGACAGACAGATAGACGGATGGCAGACATACAGACAGACAGAATGAAATAAATAAATGAATAAATGAAAATAGACAGACAGACAGATCCTTAGATACAAAGATACACAGACAAAATGACGGATTGAAAGATGGACGGCAGACAGACAGCCAGATAGATGGAGGGATGAATACAAAGATAAATAGACAGGCAGGCAGACAGACAGATGGATGGCAGACCGACAGATTCATAGATACATAGATAAATAAACAGACAGACATAGGGGTAGATAGATAGATAGATAGATAGATAGATAGATAGATAGATAGATAGATAGATAGATAGATAGATAGATAGATAGATAGATAGACAGACTGACAAATAAATTTTGCTGGACGGATACAGCTGGACAGATAGAGACTGATAATGTGATAGAGCGATTGGTTTGGTAAGAGGGGTAGATAGCGAGGGACCCCAGGTGTGTTGTCTTGAACTGAGGAAATTGAGCAAACGGAGGATAAGTGAGATGGAGCACTGTGTCTCAGAGTCGCCAATCAAACTGCCCACTACGTCCCATTAGGACTCTCATTCTCCCCTCACACACCTCCATCTCCACCAGAACTCAACATGCTGCCTCTCTTTATCTCAAAATGCTCTTGTTTACACTTCTTCTGACTCTGAAGTTCAGTTGGTTTTCAGGGATGGCCCTTTTATTCAATCCCACCATTCTTTATTCCAATAAGTGAAGTATATAGTGTAGCAGCTGAGGAAATATTCACGAGTACACAAACTCCATGACCTCGAAGTTATATTGAGATAGAAACAACACGCAGAGAAACCCACAGTACTTTTTTTGAGTGCTCTCTCACAGATCCACAGCAGACAGGGCGGAGAGAATGTGAGCCAAAGAAAAGGCCTGGGTGGCTGATGTGTCGCTTTGCTGAAGCAGGACGGTTTATGGCAGACTCCAGATGCGTCGGAGCCCGGGGGCCCGGCAGTGCGTCTCTACTCATAAACCAGCATTCCCAGTGCAACAGATAGAGAACGAGACAGGAGGTGGGCATGATGACTGTATGTGCATGAAGGTGGCACAGGGGAGGAATGTGAGATGTCTAAATAAAAAAAGCGAGATGCCAAAGGGAAACGACGCTTATGTAAGTCTATTAAAGTGCCAAGGACTGCGTGTTCATGCAGCTAACCTTTTGTTCAAATGAAAGCTGCGAGTTCTAGAGTTGAATGAAGATGAGGGGTGACATTCTTCATTAGCATGAAAGGCTCTCAACTGTTTGCAGCACAGCCTCTCAATATGACACATATGAATAAGGAATGATCGCATCTTTAATCATTTTTCCCCAAATGTTGTACTTTGTATTAAAGCATTTGACTGTTGTTGTGTTACGCAATTTATTTTAGATACTGACTTTAATTTGCATCACATTCAGTTTGAGGCGAAACATTCAGGTTTGGAAAAAATCCTAAATGAGGACTATAGTGGAGGCCATAAACGAATGGCCATGCAAGTGTAAATGTATTGTACATGTACAAGTCATTATATGAACATCATTTGCTTTCAGTTTACACTGTATGGCTTTTATCTTTCCATTTTTCCACTGTAGGAACAATAAAACGGGGCCTCATTTGGCACCACCAGGTGACATTTTATAATAAATGTGTTTCACTAGCAGTAGTTACTAATTTTGTGGGTTGAGGAATAGAAAAGTGCCCACTGACAAAACTCAAGACATCTCTGCATGAGGTAGTCTATGTGTGTGTGTAAATGTGTGAGTAGGTGTATTGTATTACCACCCTTAGCTTAAAAGAAGCAAATGCATTGTAAGTACATAATCTCTGAGTGTTTTTGAATGATAATGAAATTCTTTTTCGACTAAAGTTTGCACAAAAGAACATACCGGTACAGTATAGTAAAAAAAAAGCTGACATCAGGTAAGGGGCAAACAAGGGCTTTAATTACACTAATATAAAAAACAAAAGGACCACAAGGGTAAAACCAGGAACATAAACCAGTACATAGACATATTATAATAACTAGACTGGGCAAACTACAATAGAAGACACGATTACAATAAACTAAACTAGACTTATTTAGACTCAAGACAAGGTGGATGGAAAGGATATTTAACCCAACACTCCAACAATCGGAAATGATCCAGCAAAAGACAGAAGACACAGGGGCATTAAATAAGGGGACAAACAAGAGGGAACAGCTCTTGGGCACGAAATCATTCCAAGCAGTAACGAGGGTACGAGAGGGTGGGACCGGAGAGAGCATTTGGAAAGCCAACAGGGCCAGAATGCCTCTCTCTACATAAAACAAGAGGTTCTGTCATGATCCCACCACTAGACCAAGAGAAACATGACATGATACGGCAGAATCATGACAATTTAATTCTCATTTTTTTCTATTTTTATGTACATTTGCACTTTGTTGCCCCTTCTTACACTTTCTTCTGCAATAAGTTCCTGTCGCCAAGTCAAATTCATGTATGTGTAAACATACTTGGTAATAAAGCTCCTTCTGATTCTGAAACTCACCAATATCTAGACCAGATGTTTGGAGCTTGAGATAACAGGATCTACTCTGAAAACAAAATCTAAGTAAACAAAGTAAAAATACTATGCTTAAAGTCCCCACGAACCGGAAGTTAAGATCGTTTTTATTTCTGTATTTTGACGCGTTTCCAAATGAAATGGAAATTTGAATGAGAAAAATAGTGACACGCTTTCATCTTTCTCTGCAATTTGATTGGATGTATAAAAACAGCCGTTGCATTTTGAAATGGAGCTGACAGCAGACTGACAGTTGAAGGGGAGGAGTTAACGGATGCGCCGCCCAAGATATCGAACTTACGTCATCTAATATGGATAGTCAATACAGACCATGAACTGCATTTTCAGATTTTAACTAAAGATTATGAGGGCACATGATTTTAACAAAGAGAATGAGCCACATTGATTAACTATTTACAATAAACACTGCAATATTCTGGCTAAACTAACTGTTAGCAATGACAAAACTAACAGGCTAGTATTTACCATAGTGAAGAAAATTCATTGGTTAAAAATTGGCCCTAGGAGAAGCTAATGTGTATCATTGATTCACATGTCACCTATTTTGAGGACTGAATCACGTCAGGTTTTTTGTAACTGTGCGGGTCTGTGTATGTGCATCACCCTAAACTCCACATTTAAAACAGCGTCTCGGGACCGCAACAGTTCAATCCCCATCGCAGACACAGCGGCACGCTGCTCAAACACACCAGCGCTAATGAGAGAGATTACACTGGCTTAACCAAATCACTCACAAAAGAATGCTCTCTGTAAGCACACACACACTGAGCAAACGCATTATTTGTCCACATAACATTAGCAGCTAATTAAATGCATTATAGCTAGCGCATCCAAAAAACGTAACATCAAATCATTCCTCTGCAATGTCACGCTATGCATTAAACACACATCTTCAAACAAATACCATTTTAGAATTCATGCAGCTTAGACCCTAACATCTCGTTTTGGACCGATCACTATAACAAATTTCTTTTCTTATGAGGGTACATTATTAATGTAAGTATAAAAAATGTCTCTGTAAATATATTAATGCGTTGAGCCTCTTATCTAATTCAAAGTCACAAGCAGTTATTCGATAACATCAGTCCTTGTAAAAGTACAGCGGCTCTAAAAGAGCTCTAAAAAATATCAGCCGATCAGCTTGGGTTTCTGTTCTAAAATATAATACGTTCAGCATCACAATCTCACCGCCTCTATGAGCTTTAAATTAGGCGATTTAACAAGTCCATGAGCAGGTTATGAGAGCGCGAGATTGCGGAATATCTGAATGCAATTTATGAGTCATTAAACCAGGACCACATTAATATTTCATCAGTCTTATTACACCAACAATTGCTGGGGAGAATTCTATAAACACACAGACGTGCAAGCGGCGACAGGAGCATATGTGGGCGCGCGCACACACATACGCAATCCTTCACGAAGGTTTGTAAATGTCTGTGCGGTGACAGACGTACTTGCCAACCCCTGCTGGCACACTCCCAGGACAATAACATATTTATACACATACCTTCACGTGCACACATGTGCATATGTGTGATAAATCTGAAATTTAAACAAGACCGTCAGGTTTTCCACTCCTGCCACTTTAACCCTCCACGGTTTCTGTCTCCTAATCATCCGCTAAAAGCCTGGAACCAAATCAAAGGCACAGAGAAAGGAGGGGAATCTCACATGGGCATTGTACCGAAGATCAAAGTTGTGTTAAAGCCCTGGAGGGGGCAAAGTGGGGTCCGCCCGGGTTCTGCCAGCATTCCCGCAAGCGACGGTTATTAAAAGAACACTAGGATCCAGTTGGCTTACGGAGAAAGACTTACTTCAAGGTGTCGGTGGGCCAAAAGAGCAACAGAGGTGAAGCCCCTCGAGACGCGGCTCAGCGTTCTCTCGCTCCTCATCATGAATAATGTAAAGGAGCGGCTGACCTTTCTGTCCAGAGTTCATCTGTACTGTGCACTCAGAACAAGCTCAGAACTCCTTTGATCAATGCAATCGGCCGGAATCTCATTGTAAAGCTCTGCATTTTGCTGGATTCCTTTGTAAGGAAGGATCATCGACATACCAGATTTTACAACGGTTGTCAACACATGACAAACACTGTGTAAGTGACAAATTTTAGGTTTGAGTTATTTCAGCAGGCTGTGGAGAACGGTTTCTAAACTGAGGATGCAGGTATATGCAGAGTTTATTAAACTGGCAGAATGCCAGTCACATTTCTCCATTTATCAAAGCATTTTAATCTGTTTATTGTACTTTATGCACTTACACAGAGAATATTTTGTTCCAGAACACAGTGAAATTGTTTGTGGGAAATATGTGGTGTTAACTAAAACGGATTTGTTTCTGAATGACACTTACAATATTTTAATCTACCGTACAATGGGAACTGTACAACAGATTTTAAACCTGAAACTTTTTGAATCATTTAAATATTTAATCCATTCAAGAATACTATACCAAGCGATTTTAAAGTGGTCTTTGCGTTCCTTTTATAGGGGTTTTCAAACTGGGGTCCCTATAGAAATTAAATGTCTTCTGAACATTATTACTGCTTCATTTCGAAGTGTTCATATTTATTTCAAAGTGTTTATCTTTCTTCCTACATGTCTTGATAGAGAGTGTTTCTCACTACAGTTTCCTTTATTTTGTCTTTGCAAAGATGTATTGAAAATTGCTACAGTACAACTATAGATATGTATTTTAGCAAGGGGGTCCTCACAAAAGATGTACCATATTTGGGGGTCCTTCGCATCGTAAAGTTTGAAACCCCCTGTCTTATATCACAGGGCCCACAACATTCATCTATCTTTAAAAAAACAGATGCCATAGAAGAACCATTTCTGGGTCCCCAAAGAAACACTCAGTCCAAGGTTCTTAAAAGAACCATTTCTTTCTTACCGTTTTATAGGCAAAGGTAACTTTCTTCTACTGTAAAGTTCACTGTCTGTGAAACATAAAAGTTCTGCAGACGTTGAGGTTCTTTATAAAACCCATTCACCCAAAAATGGTTCTTCTTTGGTATCATTTTGCACCTTTATTTTTAAGAGTGTGGTTACCCCGCCTCCCCCTCTGATAACAGGCTCACAGCGAAATTACACTTCAGCATCAAAGAACCCACAAGTCTCATTCACAAAAGAGTCACAAGTTGAGAACAAGATCTATCATCAAACGTGTGTGTATATGCCTGAAAAACACTTTGGTTCGAACGGCCCTGTGTGCTGGTGAGGCTGAGAAGAGATGATAGTCCGATTAAAACAAGATGTGAGGTCTGAAAACATTGATCCACCGAATGCATTTCATATCATCCAGAGTCCTGAGACACAGACCTGATTAAAAGATAATGGCACATTATTCCCTGGAGCGAGAGACGGAGAAAGGAAGAGAGAGTGAGAGAGAGAGAGAGAGAGGGGGCACATTTTCCTTCATATATTTAATAAAATAAGAAAACAAACTGTTAATAATACATTATTATATATAAAACATCAAAAGAGAGATTTATCTTCTTTGATATTTTTTTCCAAATATTTGCTGTCACACCATTGGACACGTTCATAAGAAATATATTGCAAATATGCATTACTTTACTTAGCCCTACTTCAAACCCTCCATTAACAAAATATAAACACTCTCTATTCAGATCCTCGCATTTTAGTGAACAGTATTTATGCACAAACACTCTCGCAGGTGTTTCACCACTGAAAGCATTGACTCCAGTCGCACATCTCATCCTGTGTTATGCAGACATCTCTATTGACTTCACGAGGCTTGACCTGCCATCTGCATTCCAGAGACGAACAACAGATTCCTTTTAACTAATGCCCAGCACGACCCAATACATTAAGGACGTTCAAAGGGCAAAATTCCATCGAGTCCCTTTAAAAACTGTAGCAGGTTCAAAACATACTTTAAGTGCAGCGAGTGCGCGAATGCAGTTCTTCATCAGAATGTTTTCAGTGAACTTTCAAGACTCTTTTCTTTTTCATTTGAGATTTTCGACTTTAGTACAACAACAATGAAGAGATTAAAAGTCTACTAAGCCATCAAGTCAACCTTAGAAAACCATTTGGAGCTGAAGATCTTGAGGACGGGGAGAGAGAAATAGAGAGAGAGAGAGAAAGAGAGACTGCTCTTTCATTCCCTTTTCATCACAACAGAATCTGACAACTGACAGCTGCATCCCTCCATCTAACACATACACATCCACACACGCACAATCGTCCCGGGCACAGCATTGCCCTTTGTGACTGCAGGTATCCTCAGTATGTGACAATAACCATCTCAGTGCGCATCTGCAAACAAACCACACACACGCACACACTGCTTAACAGCTCAACTGTGAATTGGCAGAGGAAATGTTGTCGTGTGAAACAGAAGGAATGGTCTACTTTTCTCCAGCACACTCCTCAGTCAAACTGTGCCTGAATCCTCGCGGTCACTGCGCCACTATTCTCAGCTTTATTTGTGATGCCCACGGACCGTCTGAAACATATTGTTCACAAAAAAGCCAAGACTTTTCTCCAAACCGTAAATGGCAATGTGGCTTTATTTTTGGTGATTCTGGGTTCTCTGGTTTTTATTAGTCTGCTGGGAAAGCTGTTATGAGGTTCCAGACTACTAAACAATAAATGCCTCCTAGGAGGAAAAACGAGACTTGATACACCAACAGTTTAAATAAATCTACACAAATTTTCATGTAATCTCTTCAGGGTTATGTTTAAGACTACTGTGTCATTATTTAAAGGTCCAATTTGTACTTTTTTGGTGGATCTATTCACAGAAATGTGTTATAATATACATTAAAGAGGTGTATGAAGACCTTACATAATGATGCGTTATGTTTTATTACCACAGAGAGAGCGATTACTATCTACATATTCTGCGGTCCCCGATTTTGGAAATCCCCATGTTGTTTCTACAGTAGCTCTATACGACCTTATCTCCAATAGCAAAGAAGTTAAAACATCCGTGTCGTAAGATGTGACAACATCTTAGTTCTGTGTGAGCCACCGTAGTGCTTCCAAAGGGAGAGCTGAGTGCTGGAGTGAGCCATTGGTTGCAATTTGCAACCTTGACGCTAGATGGTGCTAAATGTCCTTTAAAAGACTTTCCACTTTCTGTCACACAGCAGGAAAGAGAACATTTAGTTGGAGAACATTTAGCTTGTAAAGCCCAACCGTTACTTTATACTGTAGTTCATTTTTATCATTTAAATTCTGGGTATGTCTCACACTCTCTAAAATATAGATACTTCCTAATTCTTTTATGCATCACCCTCACTTATTTTCCTTTCTCATCTTCTCTCTATGTCTCTTTTGATGTGATTTATATGTTAAGCGTGTTGTTTCTAAAGCAACACTTTAATAAAACAATGAATGGCCTCTCATTTTGGGGGTTTCAGGAAACGTCAACAGGAAAACAGTGACGAAGATAGTGACAGATGATGGTAGTGCTACTGGATCCATGAATCATGAAAAAAATACATTGAACATTGTCACTACACACACTTCTGGCTCAAAAGTATTGATGCTCTTTGTAACATGTGTTCCAAGATGCCCCGAATTTTCCCATCTACTCTATAAGAAGCGTATGATTCTGCACCATCCCTGATTTAGCCTGACCGCCTTCAGACGGCTGTTTAAAGAGACAATTTCTGTAGTCCATTACGGCTGATAAATTGGATTTAGACCAGAGGACCGGCACGAATGAGCTACTAAATACAATGCTTGACACATTCTCCTGGCTGAGAAACGTTCGCACTGGCTGCAAGAGCAGCAAGACACAATTATCATACAGAGAGAGACAGAGCCCTCGCTCAGGCCTATAAACAGAAGCGTGCATTGGAGTTCTACTTTTTTAAGAGCAAATAACAGTATGTGCACAAGTTTTCGTTTTTTTCAGTTTGGACAGTGATTAGAGTTTGTTTGGCAGGGCTCAGCCAAATGCAAAATGAAGGGAAATGTTTTGTTTGGGCAAAGACTGCTGACAAACACACAATACGCATTGTGCTGTTTAACAAAGGGCTTTTGTAATCACTCATTTGACAGGGTTGAGTCTCAATGAGCCATTGTTTTGAGCATATCCGATCTTATTTTGTTTTGAATGATGCATCTGTGTGCGTTTGTCATCGAATGAGGGCTTGAGTGGAAAGTGAGAACTCAATTCAAGTTGGAGGTTGCTGTCAGACAGAACGCGAGCAGGCAAGTTGTGGGTTAGAAAGAGAGTACGAAATGGAACAAATGAAATCATTTCACTCAGTCTACCAAACACAATTCCTTTTATCATAATGCGCTGAAAAATAGACAATGGAGTTTATCAAGTGTGATTTAATCTGCTACGAGATCTTGTAGCTGTGTCTTGACACACTCGACGGTGCTGTGTCCGATTTTCTAATCATTTTTTTATTGCTCTATCATAAGAATTAGATCTTCAACAGACAAGAAGATATCTAGAGAAATGTCCTCCTGGTTTTGTGTCCATAAAATGGAAGTCAATTTGGGACAAAGCAGTTTGGTTAATAAAGTTTTGCAGGAGAAAAAATCATAAAGTTTTGTGTCCATACATAATGTTGCTGTGTGTGAATGTATGCAGTCTGCCAGGTTGTAAAGCCGAAAGTGAACGAATAACAAAGTTATTGGCATTGGAAAAAAAATTGAGACGACTGAATTCCTAATTTCAGTTTCTTGTCAGATTTGTGTCACTCTGTGTAATTGGCTAGTTGGACGAAGCCCCCTTAATATATTTTCGATCAGCGACTGTGGGCATTGACTGCCGGCTCCAAGAACATAAACACAAACTTAACACATGTCCGGGCCCGGTCCTCTCTCGTCAGCAGTCCGCTCGCACCTCCTCTTATGCTCCCGATTTCCTCCGTGAGATGCATCAGCGCACAGTTGATTCCCACTATCACTCACACCTCTGGCCACGCCTCATTGCCTCATGGCTCTCGTCCCACCCTCTTCGTTACAGGGCATTTTTTAGATAAAAATAAAAAACAGTTACAGTTGAGGGACGAAGCATTTATAATATTTAATATTAGCATTTATTTCCTCTTTCGATGCGAAACCACTCCACTCTCTCCACAACGGGATAGAGCTATCCCGCCTTACTGAATACAAACGCCACCTGATCACGACTGTTTTAATACTCTTTCACAGTAAGTACGACACGACAAAGACACAAATCACAGAAACTCATCACAAAGTTTACGACAGATCCCTCACGTCTAGGCCAAGTGATGTTGGTGCTGTCTGAAAACGAGTTTCACTCTTGCCAACAACGCAGAATATTCCATCCGTCATATAGAACTTGTAACGTTGAGTTAAAACAAAGACATTTAACTTATCTAATAGCAGTGTGAGCAGTGAATACAAAGTTATTGTTGATTTTCTTAAGAGGATGGTGATATGGGGAGAAACGTGGGGAGTTGCACAGATTGGTATAAAACACCATCAGCCTTTTTTGCTGTAATATCAAGTTGCGTTGGCCCGTACGAGGTAATCACAAATGTACAGATGATTTTCTGTCATATCACTGATTATCACAGTTTCTTCTCTTTATCTAAAAAACTCTCATATTTTCCGGCCAAATATCCTAATTTTCACAAACAGTGTTATAGGACCGTAAATAAGCCTGCCCTCACTCGCTGATCGAAAATCTAATATGGTGGCTTCGTGCAACTACCCCATGCCCACCTACGTTCCAATTGCGACACTGCGGCGCTATATGCGGTAAACCAATGACCTCAGACTAGACCATCTGACCAATCAGATCAGAGTAGGCTGACAGAAAAGAGGGGAACAGACAGATGAATCGCCGAATGAATCCATTTGAGAGTCAGTCAAGAAGCTATTATATTTATGCATTTGGCAGACACTATTATCCAAAGTGACTTACATTGCATTGTTTACATTTGTTTCTGACTATGTGCAATCCCCTGGGACCGAACCCATGACCTTGGCATTGCTAGTGCCATGCTTTAACCACTGAAACACAGGAAAGCTATAACATCTTATTATTTGAAAATTTGTTTTTTACAACTTGTATGTACGTAAACGGTTTGTTGGACTTTCCATTACTTAAGGGGAACCTTAAAAATCACAAAATATTTACTCTCTATAATGAATGAATTTATAGGACAAATATATTACAAAATATTACAAAATGGTCAGGGTCAATGCCATGACTGTGGACAAATGACTTTACAATCGTCAGTTTCATAGTACAAATACACTTCACACAAATAAAAAAAATAAGGAAAAAATTATCTTTGCCTCACTGTTTCATTGAACATATGTGCAATCGTGTGGTTCTTCCATTGTATTGCTTACACCTGGCTGGATTGAAGTTATCATTCATGACCTTGGAACCAGTTTCTAACCGAGAGAAGTTGCCGAGGCATTTTGTGCACGGATCAGCCCTATAAATATCCCACCATTGTCAATGGATTCAGTCAATTAGGATTCAGTGACATATAATGACTGCTAATTTGTCAGTGCTTGATTCAAAAGCATTGAAAATGAATTCTCTTTACCATTCAATTGCAAATTGCACAGTTATTTATAGAGTATAATAGTGCTCCTCCTACACTGTCTAAAAGACAAAGGCTTTCTGTGACACGCACACATGTGTAGAGACACACAAATCCCACATATGGAGCTAAAAAATAACCTTAGCCCATAAGATTAATGAAGAACCGTTGCGTAACTGCATGGACAGCGATTCCGCCTTCCTATTTGTCTTCAAAATATTGATAAATATGCAGTCCGCGACTAAGCCTCCAGTTAACCTAAAATTGGCTCAGTTATGAGGCAAAGATGACACTCATCCGTAGTGATAAAAATGGCAGAGGGTTCTAGAACTGACAGGTCTCCTTCAATGTGTCATGGGCGAGCTGTCTCATGATGGTTTCGAAATGTTCACGCTCCTGTCCGCCCGTCGCAAGGGCCAGAAATCGCCTCTCTGATACGCCGCTTTATATCGGGCCATTAAGGAACTAATATCATGATTTAGACCGACAGAGCCGACGCCTTTATGGCCTGACCACGTTTTTTACAAGCGTACAGATTAGTTTCTGTCTATTGCTCTGGGTAAAATGTGTAATCTAACATCTCATAAGACCAAGGAAATGGCGATAAGAGTCAAATTTTTTTGCCTTTAAAATCTAACCTTCAAAATGGATTTGTAGGTCGTGACAAGATAAGGCATGAATGCGAACCCTGGCGTATCGCCTGAAAGCTGGATTGTACAATAATACTGTAAATACTTTTGAGACATTGCCATTGTTTGGCGTGTTCATTTACATTTTACATAAATGTGTTTGGATCCAATGTGATGCTGTTGCAAGTAAAGAATGGGAACTGTAGGCATAGATGAATAATAAGAGGTATGTACATGGAAATGACATATCGTGAGCCTCAAACACTATTGTTTCCTCCCTATTGTGTAAATCTTGTGCATGCAAAGGACCACTGAAAAGTGGCCAATCCAAGTCTGTGACATCGGTGTTATTACGTCGGACCAGCGCTCAACATTAATAATCATGACCCTTCCAAATAAGGTAATAACAGACCTTATCATTCTATGGACAAATCCTAGGGTTGTAAATGGACATGTAAAACCGTTTCTGGATCATTTTTGCAAAAGGAAAACCGTTTGGCGCGGCCGGGCAAAAGTTGTGACCAGGTTGTCCGGAATCTCCTGATGAGTAATGTTTTTTGGGGGGGACTAAAATGCAGTAAACCAATCAGATTCTCCCATTCCCTATAAGAACCAGTTGCGCTCACGCCATGGTTGATTCGCTATTTGCACGGCAGAATTCGGAAGAGCAGATACTTCTCCGGAAAGGAAACGAGTCTGCTCGTGCGAGATAAGTAAATGACTTTTAAATAACGAAAAAAATTGCGCCATTGACATTAGACCAGGTTTGATTTTTCAGTCCCTCAAAATACCAACATGCCAACAACGTGCCTGAAAACATCTCTTTTTTTGACCAGCGCGCCCATTGGTGCACAAATGAGCGGAAATGCATTTGCTATTTAAACAACGCAGTCTTTAAACAACGTGGCCGTGCGTCGCATTCCGCCGAGGGTATGATAAGGCCCCAGGTCTTAGCTAGGCCAGAATAAACCAGCTAAGCCAGACTGGTTTAAGCTAATTTAAATTAAAAATGAATTTCCAAGTAAAAAAGCACAGGACAAAAAACGGGCTTTAGAAAACATGTTTGCTATTCCGTGGACAAGATAACACAGATGAACTGACTCTTTCAATACAATCCGATCATTCATCACCTGCTTTTGACAAACAAGCTATATGACGTATCATTTGCATAAGTAATCATTTTAAAAGACTCTCAGGTGTTTGATTTTGACATCATCACACTCACGCACCCGCTCCGAAACGTCAATGGCTCGGCGCCCGACGTGCCTGGCAGTGCCACCCTAAGCTGGGCAGCTGCACACCGTGGCCCATTTAAGAATGTTAACATATTTATGGAGGGGATGCTGAGATGATGGCCAACTCATGAGTCCAGGTGACAGGTACTCGTTTAGACCATCTCCTCTGCCATTACTACCCTCCCCGATCAAATAAAGACCATCTGTCTACACACCTACACACACACAGATGTAAATGCCTGAACAGCACGGCCCTCCATGATGAGTCCCTGCGTCTCCCAGGAGCCGCATCTGCAAATAATGATAGATGCTGGTCATTTCTCAGGGATTGATATTGTGCATCTTCTCTTGGACGGTGTCGCCTGCGCGTTCTTTCCTTAGTCTCTCTGACGGCACTCTCAATCCTGAATAATAAATATCGGCTAGCGTTTCAACCCGAACTTGCAACTCATGCTATCTTATGTTTCCTCTAAAACTAAATTGAACAGAAGATGTAATCCTAGACTGACCAGAGCATCGTTTTATCAGGGCTTTTTTCGGGATTAAGCGATGGGAGCGTCAGAGCAGCCTTTAAACCAATTAATCTGAGTCTATCTCTTTGGTATCGCATAACATCGCGTGATCCGATTTATACATTCGTCTTTAAAGAACGACTTCCATTATAGCCATGATAAGGTCTAAATACTGAAAGCATGTCGTCGTGTGTCTGTGCTGGATGATGCATAAAATGGCTCTATTTATGTCCTCACATTGACATCACTGAATCACTTAACAGCTGCACCAGATATTTTAGTGTGTAAACAGGTATCTTACCGAGCAAGCATTCATATCTAGTTGAACCAGGAGCTAAATGTGTTTGTCTTGAGTATTTAAATGAAGATGCTGTCATACTTTTCAGTTAAAAACGCCCCCTTACTATGTAAATTAGGCTCATTATAGATTGTACCTTATTCCCAAAGCTCTGAACTACTTGCCTGACAACTATAGTTTCCTACCTCGTGGAAAGCAGATGGATAGCAGAATCTCATTTAAAAGAGATATTTGTGTATATTTTCTTTGTGTATAGTTTGTGTAAATTGAGTTTTACTTTTCACATTTGTATTTTATAGAACACTTTGCAAAATGTTCACACTAGAGGTCTTCTCCGGTCAAAAGATCTCTACCCTACCCAAAATTACCCGAATCACTTTTACCCGAACCCGATATGCATATAAAAAAAAAGACCCGAACCGAGAAAGACCCCATAAAACTAGACCCGAGTCCTACCTGACCCAGCGAACATTTTTTTCGAACCGGACTGGAGCCGAATGTAAACGTCTTGGACGTTTGTGTGTCTGCAGCCCTGCACTCACCAGCCAGACCATCGGAGATAGGCTACAGAAACAAATCCCAGTGGCCTGGTCACCAGTTTGGCTCGCTGCTCCGTTTATTTTAATTGTTTTCACACATTATGCTGCGGTCAGACTTGACTTTGAGCATGCGATATTTGTTTGGACGGTGGTACGGAAATGGGCGGGTCGGACCTCGGGTTTTCGGTTGTTAGTGGACCCATTAAGACATCTAATTCACACTGGTCAAGCAGCAACTGTGGTTTTATTTTATTTTTTAATTCATACATATATAATTAAATCTTAAAGGTATTAATTAAAAAATGTTATTCTGTTATAAATGTTTTGTTAGTTGTATTTTTTTCAAACATTTGTACAATGTCAAAAAACTGAAACAAGAAATACTTGTTTGAGCAGCGTTGGACCGGCTTTGTTTGCGTCTTCTTAAGTGATCTACACTTTTTGTATATTTTGAATAAATGTTTTACATTTTTTATATGAATTTATTTATTACATTATTTTTATGACATAAATTTTTTATTTTTGAACTATGTTTTCTGCTTTAAATATAGGCCTGAAGTTAATTTTAGGTCTTTTTTATTTTATATTGATATAACTTAATTAATATCTTAATTAATATCCAATATATTTTATTGTATATTAATTGTATTAAATTAAAACTACTCAACTGTTATTGTTTGCAGAAGTCTAACAGTTTCGGCCACATAATTCTTTGTTTGTTTATCTTCCCTTTAAAACCGCCTATACAAAATTATCTAAATCATATTTTAGTTTCATGTTATATTTTATTATTATACACACAGTCTGTAGAGTTGGCCATATTCAATTTCACTCCATACAGTACCATATAACTATATGCAACAATTAATAATCTGGATGGTCAAACATCTGGATGCAGTCAAGCACACTTCGGCATTATAAAGAGTAACCGAGCAACAAGATTGTCTCACAGCCTTTTTTTTTTTATAATTCCTAAAAACAATAAAAGAATGAAGACAAGTGCAATGCAAATAAAACAGCGCTATCAGTAGGCAAGTACATTTCTGTGCAAGTCTACGGTTAAAAACAACACACCAAAAAGATTGTATCTATGTGCCTACACAGACAAAAGGAAAAAACTTTTCAAATTACCTGAGGAATTGGCTCTTACATGACCAGCGAGGCTCTTCTTAGCACGTTTGCTCATTACGCGGTGGTTGGATAGAGTGTCTATCACAGGTGAAGGGGCTTTCATCTGTTAAGTGTAATTTAAAACCCCTTCATTGATTCGGACTTGAAGTGGTGCTCAGGCTAATTCCAGCAGAGCAGTAATTCTTCACATCCGTGCATGCGTGCAGCGGAGAGTGAAGATCTGAATCTAAGAAATCTCTCGTGCTTCACCAACGCATCAAGACGAAAGGAGAATGTCTCAGTCTAATGGAGAACATGTCAAAGGTGCTTAGAAGAGTGTAATTGAAACGGGATATGTTAGACTGAGAAAGACAGATATTTATTTTTTATGATTCAATTTGAAAAAAAAATATTTTTGTAAAGTGAAAGTCACTTTTAAAGCCATTTAAACAGTGCAATGTTGTTGTAAAACACAATTCTCAACCTTGATTGTGCGACATGGATAAGTAAAGTTTTATGAGGACTCGGCGATCCAAAATGTTCAAGGAACCATCAAAAGTTGGCACACTGAGTTAAATCCCGCAGGTGATTTTAAAGCACAGCGGAAGAGTCACAGAGATCCATCTTTAGGTATGTTGCTTGATGTGAAAGTGTCACCTTTGTGCGTGAAAGAACTCAGAGAACGTCACTTCAAGGCACAGTACCAACATCCACAGCTGCTTCCTTCCCCCTCTTTCTGGTTCTCTTCCTTTTTTCATTTCCTCATCTCTCTCTCTCTCTCTCTCCCTCTATCCTTTCTCTTCTTCAATGTGAGAAGTGTCACAATGTCAGGAAGAGGCAAAGACCTGTCACGCAACACAAACACACACCACCTTAATGAGAACTCCTCCCTGCCTCCTCCACAACCTCGGCGCGAAACCCACACGCACACATAAACACATCACAACAGACTGTCACAGCTGGCCCCGAACCCTCTCCAGCCTTCGTGGGTTTTGGATGCGGCGTGACAATTCAAATGTATTCAAAAGTTGGAGGGATCGCAAAATGCCATCTTGTTTTGCCCTCTCCAGCGAAGAGTAAAAACCGTAATTGCTTCATTCCCGCTCCTCCAGAACGGACGAACAATGCGACAAAAATGACAGGCGCTAGGGGGATGATATATATCATATATCAGCAACGCATGCTTTCAAGAGTTTTCACCTTAAGATTTCAGGGCCTGTTTTTCGCTGGTGCTGTAATCAATGCTTTGCGGGATCTGCAGAAGAGATATTACACACCGAGACGCCGCTTATGCCCTAACATCAAGAGCACAGGGCCTTGCAGACTTCTGGGATATAGCTGGTGGTACACTGGAAAAAATAAAGGGAGGGCAGTGAGCATTTTGTGAGAGACAAGACAGACGAATCATTCTCTTTTATTTGAAATATTAAGAAATAGTCTTATGCTGAAGGTCCAGTATATGAAATTTAGTGGCATCTAGGGGTGATGTTACAGATTGCAACCAAAGGCTCGCTCCACCCCTGCACTTTCGAAGCACTACGGTGGCTGACACAGAACTAAGATGTTGTCAAGTTTTCGCTTCTTTGCTGAAGGAGATAATGTATTTACGAAGTTTGTCCATATAGGGCTACTGTAGAACCAACATGGTGAATTCTATGTAAGGGGACCCGTGGTGTATGTAGATAGAAATAGCTCATTCAAAAGTCATAAAAACATAACGCTTCATCATGTAAGGTCTTCATACACCTATGAAAACATAGTTGTGTATATAATATTGCATTTCTGTCAATAGATCCTCCTAAAAAGTGACACACAGCACCTTAAATGTACTTTGGGGGAAAGCAAAACCAAAAAGCAACTGTAAAAGTAAATAGGAGGAATAGCATTTGTGATGTTAGTGCTTTATGTGAATAATTTATGAATAATTGTGCTTACAGACTGGTTTTATGAGTTTATCAGCATTGGTTGTTTTTGGATAAAATGGTACATGCATGCGGCACATTTCAACTGAAAGACGCAAGGCTGATTCACAAAGAAGGTCACTACTGTACCGAGAACAATAAAGAAAAGAAAATAGGAACAACAGAAGCCTCTCAGTGTCTGTCTGAATCCAGCTCTAATAAATAATGCTTCTTTTAAATACCCGCAGTGAGCTTTCCTAAATTGGCCATGAAAACCCACAGAAATCTCAGAGCTGTGTTTCTCTGATCCAGCAGCAAAAAAGTAGACAGTGACACATGTAAGTCATGGCTTTAAAACAATGGGAATAAAGCCAAGGAAAAAGCTGTATGGAAGATAATAACCAGCAGGGCCCGAGGTGAAGTGTGTGTTTGTTGACTAAGTAATTTTGCAGAGGACCGTATGCAAATCTCGCTTTGTTTTACCCTCAAACAATATAACACAATCAAACAAGTCTGTAGAAGACGCATAACAAACGCTTCAGCTGGCCAGCTATGCTCACAAGTTATTTTAGCATGTGACAAAAATAGCACCTTTTTTGCATCTGTCATTATTAATCACAATAAAGACAACCTGAAAACAAGTGAACATCACAGACACTTTAATATTTGCTTTGTCTGTGTATGTTAATGTTTGTACACAACTATCTTAAGAAACCTCTAAATAAATGTCATCCAGTTGATCTTCTGCAGGTACTGACAACCAAACAAAGTAAAAAAATTTTTATTTAGACATTATGTCACACAAACAAAACACCAATGTTCCTTTACCAACTGCATTTTTGAACACAAGATTACACAAGTGCTTGTAATATGCACTCTTCCGGTGCAGGCATACGTTGGCGAGATGTGTTTATATATATTAAACCTAGCTGAATGCTGGAACATGAGTAATGATTTCGAGATTCGGACAGGCTTATGGTTTTCTTTCGAAATGGAAAACAAAACAGTTGAAATGAAGAAAAATATTTGCTCCGGAGAAACATGACCCGTGGCAACATGGTGGGGATTGATCTGGACCTGAATCACACTTTGAACTACCCAGTCAATAAGTGTTTCTCTAGTCAAACTTACACCCCTAAAGGCTACAGTTCACTGCAAAGAAAACAAAAATACAAAGGAAGGAATAAAACGAAAGAAATTGGTAAGCTGCTCTCTCATCGTACACTACATCACTGACAATTATAGTGTATATTCTGTGCATGATACACAAGAGAAGCACATCTCTCGTGATACTGAGGGATGTACAGATTGTTTACAGCTTAAGTGTCACATTTAAAATAATCAATTCTGACAGTTCCTGAACAAATTAGATATTGAAGTGCAAGTAGTCCAATCCATCCGTGGCAGCATCCATCCAAAGAAACTCTATTGCTCAATTACAAGACAGCGTTGCCTATGTAGGTAGAAACATTATAGCTACGTACTGCTTCAAATTTGTCTGTTTCCTTTTAGTGCTTAATCTTGTTCTATACACACACTGTTCACTCATTTATGAGAGTGACAACCGCTTTCTTGAAAACTACAGTTTAGGGTTGGGGATATTTAAATGTGCTTCTAGATGTGTGTTCATCTGCACGTGAGTTGCAAGAAAACAACAATAAAAGAAATGTAATTTCACACTTTTAGACAGAGGGCTAGCTGCTCTACCTGAAGCATCATGCCCATTCAAACTGATTTTTGAACAGTCAGATTTGCAGGTTTTCCGGAAACACCCGTGCCACCAGAACAAGACCTTAAGACTCTTTCTATGCTAGCATGCACCGTCGTTTAGGCAAAGCATTTGTAACCCATATTCATTAAGACCCCGCGACCAAACTCAGGACCAAGAACTGGGTTTTTGACTTAAAAGCGGTGCTGCCAAGACCGATCCGTGTACGTCACAAACTACTGTGAGAACAGATTGCTCCATATGCTTTCAAAGGCTCTTGCGATACATTGATGTAGTCTGCACAGTTTAATACTTGCCAGTTGGCATACAGGTAGCATTGTTTAAAGTGAATAACTTTTAAGTAACATTTTAATATCAGTGTGTAAAGACTGACAATACTATTAAAGAAAATATATTTTCCTCTAAATTAAATATCAGTAATGTATTAAATCATTTAATAAAGATTTGGAAATACAAATAAATTAGTTTTGAATACGCTTAAGAGTTATTCTCTACAATATTTCTTTAAATGCATGTATGTGTATGTACGGACATGTTTCCGTATGTTGAGTAATACTTTGCCCCCTTAAAAAAATATGGGTGTAAGACGCCCTGAGCCCTAAGGTAAAGTGACAGTGTTGCCAGACAGCAAACAAGGATCCGCCCCCAAAAAAGCCTTAAATCAAAACGCTCTATTTGATAAAACCCACAAAAAGGTCATATATCTCAAACATCCACACTGACCACTTTATTAACTTAGACCAGGGTTCCTCAAATCTTACCCTGGAGGGCCGGAGCACTGCAGAGTTTAGCTCCAGCCCTGATCAAACACACCTGAGCAAGCTGATCGTGTTGTTCACTATCACTAGAAAATCACAGGTATGCAAGTTTGATCAGGGTTGGAGCTAAACTCTGCAGTGCTCCGGCCCTCCAGGGTAAGATTTGAGGAACCCTGACAAACAACAAGCCCCGAAGCATTAAAAAAAAAAGATTTGGACATGGCAACACTTCAAGACAGTGTTCCTTGTAAGCATAAACCATATAAAAACATAGCACCTGTATCAGCGGTAGTTAAAACTGCCACACAAAACACAAAAAGATTTCAGCAGAAAATATTTTGGATGCCAAACGGGTTAAATTCGTATTCACAGCACCAAAATGTTACCAATTATCACAAATGTGGTGGTTTGTTCATGGCCTATGCACTCTTAAAAAAAGGTGCTGCAAAAGGTTCTTTGATGCCATAGCAGATGCTTTTTTTTCCCATAAAGAACCTTTAACATATGAAGAAAAAAAAGTTCTTTGTGGCGAAAAATGGTTCTTCAGATAATAAAAAAGTAAGAAAGAGCTGGTTTTCCCTGTAAAATTACATGTTTCTACGTTTTTCTTGCAAATGTGCAAGTTTTCTGTAATTGTACTTTTTTGTGAACATACTTTTTAAAAACTTCAAAATACATAAAATAACAGGTTTTACATTATACATAGAAAATCTGTTAAAATTTACTAATTCTGAAAAAATATCTGTAAAATTACTTTTTTTACAGTGTTTGCTTATAGAAACATACTCTGACCAAGAATAATAAATGTACAGAAGATAACTACAACATTAACTAATTTAAATTGATTGAAAGTGATCCCAATTATTTTGTTTCTCTTATCAATATTGTTATAGTTAGTGTTAGCTAGTGCTGTAGACTGCAGCTATTCCCTTAAATCAAGAAATGATTTATAAAACTCTACGGTTATCTTCCTGGGTGTAAACAGGTCTTAAGAGTATCATGAAGTTACCAATATGCCAATAAAAATATGCCTATTCACCTTAAACTGTGAGTCAAGTCTCCAGTGGATATAACATCCTGGTAATATTAACATCCTGCTTGTGCTGCACTCGAACATAAATAACAGAATTTAGATGGTAGTGGTAGATTCTAATAATTTTTTTGTGTCGCTCACTCAAGTTTCTATGATTTGTGGGTTGAGATTAATTTCACATGTCTCATGTACTAATTCGCTGTTTGGGATCACTTGACCTAACGGAAGCACTGACCGGTCAGGCCGGTCAGGCTCCATATCTCCGCTTTTCATTCCAAAAATTCAATTTTCCAAAAATGGTATCAGGAAGCGCTTCTAAGAATTCAACCGCGGGGCCAAACAAAGATGTGAGTCAGATTCAGCCGTAATTAGCGCATGTAATTAGATCTAAATGCTAAAATGCAAATGCTATCAAGTCTCTGGCACGAATTACAGATGAAGCTCTTCCACGATGATCCGGGTTTGTGTGCGAGCTCTTACATTTCTGAGAAAGAGCTGGACGCCTGTTTGATGTGTGCAGACATATCGAGATGGTTTGAATAAGCCCCCGGTGATGGAGTGAGCCTCAATGCCCACCTTATTTACAGACGGGGGCTGAGATAAGAGAACAGGTCTCTAATCCTGTTCCGTCTCATTGCACTTGGTAAAGAAATCCTTTAATGCACACGCTGTGATGCATCCTTCTGAATGACAGTTTTGCTTTGTAAATATGAATAATCGCCGTATCTCGCTGTTGCTGAGCGGCATGTGCTCACGAGGAGAAAGATTACGGATATCGTGTCACACTATCTTTTTTTGCCTGTATTTGTAAATATTTCCAATATGAAGAAGCATGTAGTGGCAAACAATGCGTTCATAGCATATGCTCCATGCAAAGGTTCAGAAAAAACGCTTGGAAAATCTGGCGCAAAAACAATGCAAACCATGTAGCATAACAATAGTCTCTCGTGTCTGATACAGTGATAAAACATCCCTGCCCGTACAGTTCCGCTTGATTCATCAGTTGTATAGTATGAAATAGATGTGTGAAGGTCTGTATACGATGCCAGTTCTGCTTCCCCTCGCTCAGACGAACACGTCTGTACATGCAAGTGCACACACACGTACACACTACCATAAAAAGAACTGTAATGGGATTCCTCAGCTTTTCCACTGACTGCCTTTACTATCACACACACAGTTAAGAGCACTAATCCATGACAAATTGTCTCATCTGATCCATGACAAATCGTCTGAGGGCCAGATAGAGATGAGGAAATTGAGAGAAAAAAGGAGGCAGAGAAAGAGGATGAGGCGGATGGGCATCGGGGAAGACGTCAGGGAGAAAAGGAGAGGGATTTCTGAAAGTCTGAAAGGAAGCCCTGAGACAGAAGGAAGTCTGGAGGGATGGAAGGAAAGCAGGAAGTGTGTAATGTGCAAAGAGAAAAGAAAGAATCTATGAGCATGAATTTGACAGGCCCGATTGTGAAATAATTAGCCCTTTTTAAAAATACATTACTTTTATCATGAAACAAATTAACACACAACTTTATCAAAGCAATTAGTTTAACACCACCCTTGACAACCATACTAGTTACTACAAGAAAATGTGTACAACATTCAGATATTTGTAAACAGAATGTTTTGAATGAGACGAAAACTGAAGGTTTGAGTGTGGATCATTCCAGCCTCTCCTTCATCCAATTTGCTAAGAAATCAGATTACTACGCCATTCCAGCGAGCTGCATTTAATTGAATTTGGCTTTATGTCATCAATTCCCCCTTCTAATTAGTTTGCCACAATTAAAAGTAGGCGTGAAATTAATCAGATTAATTCACAATAAAACAGCCACACACAAGCACTTCAACTCTGTTATTTTCCAAAGCGAGCCTTTGTTCAATCTGTCATTATTAATGTGACTAAAGAAATTGTGTCTTTTAAAGCTACAACCTGTTACTTTTTTTAATTACAAATAACGAAAAATATGCTATTAAGCAAGTATGTAAAAATCAGTGATTGACAGTGTCTCTATATCACAATGTGCATTCACAACGGTATGCTTATAATTATGACTTTATAAGTTGAGCTATTAGGTCTGATTTAGTGGGAAGTGTCAGTTCATGACATCGTTGATGACATCATACGATAAGACTAAGCATGTATAATAACTTGCGGTTTTATGTTTAAAACTATGTTTATGATGACGATAGAGATGCAAAAATAAAAAAAAAAAAAAAATTACAGACACAAACTATGACACATTTACATCTACCATTGTGAACGATTTTATTACAAATTTAATTTTTAGCACAGAAAATTAAGCAAAATGTTGACTTAGAAGAAAAAGGAATAAAACAATTCACCTTTAGTACAAATATTTTAACAAGGTCAAATAATGACCTGAAAGAACAGAATCTTATATGTTTCTTTTTAATTTGACAGTTAAAATACTAAACATATCAGATTTTCACTAATATTATAGTGGAGAACTCATTTCATTTAGTTTATTTTGTGTTTGGTCAATGAATCACATCAAAAATACAAATTTAGTGAGGCAAACAGTGAGACGAATTTGGCTTTTAAGGCTGGTGCTAAATTATTTCAAATAACATGCAAATTAATAGAATAAACTCAATATTCAGCTATTGAAGCTTTAGATTAAGTAATTTCAATCTTCTTTAGACAAACTTATTCGCTGTCTTTCTTTCAATTATGCTCATTTAAAATATTGGTTTACTTTGGTTTATTAATCTCAAGGCTGAGCAGTCACCACCTCATGGGTTATTACATTTTTCTAATATTTATTTGAATATTATTTCTCGCCTTTTACCATTTACACCAAATCATCACAGAAAAGTTAAGATAAGCAAGAATTTAAGTAAAATATGCCCTGTCACTCAGAGTGACAGTATCGGCTGTTAATGTCTCTTCATTCTGACTCGGATGTCTGCATGATCAAATTCCTGACCTTGACAAGGTTTTACTTCCAGACGGAGCTTTCACAAGACCTACAGGGTCCAATAAAGATTACACACATGATGCTGTGCTACGATAGCGGCGTAACGTATGCGCCAGCACCTGGTTCAATTTCATTTGGGCTGTTAACAGATGTTTAACAATGTGATGCGAGTAAAACAGGAGCAAATCTGATTTATAATCTGCCGTCGCTATATGTTGCGCCATCATACAACTATGAATAGAACCAAACCACGACCCGACCTGCTTCTTTTATATTGGTAATTCACATTCCTGGGAGCTTTCTGAAAGCATAGAAAATAAATGAGAAAAGAGATGAGGCAAGTTTCTCTCTCTGTTGCTGGGCTACGGCTCTGGCAGACCAGGAAAAATTCAGCAGAATGCCTGCAGCCGGCGTACCTGGCCAAACCCAGATCGGTCCAGGCCGAGAAGGAGTGGAAGTGGGGGAGAAGCACTGCAGCCTGGGATTGTGTCATGTCACATTCTGCTCATCTGTCAATGTAGTGGGTTATTTCTTGAGAGACCAGAATTGGCTGCCCGGAATCGGACCGCCATCAATCTCGGCTGGGAGTGGAGCGGGGGCCCGTCCCGCATGGACTCATGGGATGCGGACGTCTTCGAGTCGGTGCCTGAACAGGTGATGAAGCAGTGGAGCGACTCAACTCGTTACTCAATATAAGCCTCAGCTGTGACGGGGAAAGGGTTTTTGGGTCGTTTCTCAAAAAATGGGATGGGGGAATCTAAAGCTACCAAATCCATTTTAGTATTCAAGTCAAGTTCCTGTTATAGGAGGTAAGCCGATTTCAGCAGTATTGTGAAATGCCTGAAATGCATGGAGGATTACACTTGTACAGAGAACACCTCTGACCTGACAGCTACTGTATCCATCATCCACAGCCGTATAATGATCTAGCTAACTGTATTGCTAAAGCTGACCACAGAGGGTATGGATTCATAGCATCAACAGATAAACTTCTTCCTTTAACGGGAAAGTTCACCCGAAAATGAAAATTCTGGAAACATCTTTCTCATTATTTACAACTGTATGACATTCTTTCTTCTGCAGAACACAAAGAAGATATTTTAAAGAATGTTGGTAACCGAACAATGCCGGTACCCATTGACTTCTATTGTACATACACTTAACCAATGGAAGTCAATGAGTACCGCCAAAAAGGTTTGAAATGACATGAGGGTGTGTAAACTATCTCTTTAAATGTTGGTTATTTTTGCCTCTTCCGTAAGGAGAGAAACAGATCTCAAGCTGGACGAGGACCACAACACAATGTTTTAGGAGAACATGCACTAACCACTACACCAGAGTTTGGCAAAAACATAATTTCTCTGTTTAATTTATTACCACACCTAAAGGTAAACAAAAATTCAATAAATTCTGTTTCATCAACAGCAAGTTTCCTCCCTGATCAATTAAGGCTCTCACAACACGAATAACCAATATGCACCACAATGTTCCTAGAATAACATTTTCAACTTGAGTTTGTCTTAAATTATAAATGGTGATTTACAGAGAACGGAGAGAGATTACTGTCTTCCTTGAACATCTTACAGTGCCAGAGACATCAGTTTGACACCTGACGCATCTCACCATTTACAAAAGATTTGGAAATACAATTGCTCCCGGTTAAGCTGAAACCCTCCTGTCTTAACCATAAATTAATACGTGCTGTTCTCTCATATCTGGGTTTTGACGCATTTTTGGCTTTGTTATAAAGTGTTTGTCCTCAAATATCATCGGAGGGGGTGTTTCACAGTTAAATAAATGATGACAGCTTTTCAAAATGAATCATGCTCTGCTTTCCTTAACCCAGTCTCATTTTTAATCTCGGATACTTGTTTTAATAGGCTTTGATTGCCGGATAATAGCGCTGTGGAAAGGAAGAAAAATTCAAATGTTAGATCTCTCTCCAGGCAATGGAAATCTATTTATAATAAAAGGTCTTCTCAAACTAGGGATGCTTTCAAAATAAAGATTAATCATAGTTTCCATGAAATGGTCCGAGTGATCACATTGATGGCTTTATGTGATATAAGTGATAAACAATACGGTTTTTTCATTTATTAGTTACAGAGAACCAAAGTAATAAAAATGAAAAGCTAAAAACAAGAAAATGAAAAAATAAATAGATATGAAAGTAAAACAGACTTTAGATATTACTAGAAACACGGCAGCTTCAATCTCTTCAAATGCTCTTTATATTCGTCTAAAATATGCGCATTCATTTCTAACGTCATTTCTAACTTTTTATGGGGTTTATACCCAGTTATAGTGGACATCGAAGCACAGTTCATTCTTCTTCTCATGAGATAAAGCATAAGATGTCTCATTAGGAAACATTCATCAAAACTCCTCATCATACTAGTTTACTCTACTCTTCCAGTTTAATCTAGACATCATTCTTCAAAGTACGCACACAGTCAGCTGAGATTGAAGCTAGATGTTACTGAAGGGCAGCCATTGCTGCCTGCATATCTGACATTAGGAAAGTCAATTAACAATGCTGCCAATACAAGCAGCTTTAAAAGTTTGTTGAGTCGGTTAGCAACAAAACTAGGGTTTTATGGGAAGGCTCAGTGAGCTCAATGATTATCCTGTTCCATGCCTTTGCACCTACGTCTTTATAAAGGAATCGTATTAAAGGCTCCATTAAAAGTGAGGTTCATTTAATAGGTGTAGAATTATCAAACCATTACAACCAAAAGTGGTCGCTAAAGCCATAGGGAAAAAACACAATAACAACTGAGAGTCATAGAGATGCTTTTGTTGTCCTTATGCTGTCCCAATTGCTTCGATTGCTTACCCCACCTGTAAGTCGCTTTGGATAAAAGCGTCTGCTAAATGACTAAATGTAAATGTACTCATGGTTATGTAAAAATGTCTCCCACAAGAAAAAGTCTCTAAGCTTCTGCCTGGACACCTGAAAATCTGCCAAGCTACTGCATAAGAAAGCACTTCAGCTACATAAGAGTTAAATATGTCGACAGCTGAAATATAGATGTGTGCATGCATGTGTGTTTGGAAGCGTGTTTAAAAGCTACAACCCTCCCTTAGCAAACCCTTTCTGACCCTCCCAACACCGCAGATAGGATTTCTCACACAACGTGTCTAACTTTTCCACATGCTGTGGAGTGGGGGTTGACTCTTTGTTGGTTAGCCGACCACTTCAATTATTAACAAAACACTTACATGGGGCAAGCTCTTGCTCATACATCTTTGGCACCATGCTCCGGATAAAAACCTGGAAGCCCGACGTTAAAAATTCAGTGGGGTCTTTCTGACATTCCTAGCACATTTATTGCTTGCGCTTGTATTGGATTAATGAGTTTGAAGTGTTTTGTGAGATATGAAGCGTGTGTGCATATTGCATCCTTTAGGAGAGTCCAATTAAAAAGAAGTTTAACTTTCTTTAACTGCTGATCAACTATAAATAATCAAATGCATTTCTTCAATTGAAAATTCCGACAGTATTTATGCATCCAAACCTAAATCACAGACTTTTGTTCCACACAAACAGCATCAAACAGTAAATGCATTAAAAAAGTATTGAATAAAACTTTGATTGAAATTCCAGCTTGACAGCTGTGGTCACCATTCATATTCGATGCAAAAGAAGAGCAGCTTATAAAATCTGTTATAAATAACTCCTTGACTGCTTGACAGAAGACAAGAATGGAAGTAAACATGTGAGTATTATAAAGTGAACCAATTTCTCAGTAGAATAATATTATTGTCAATCAATATATAAAAGCATTTGAACAGTTTAAACAAAACACTGCAAATCGAGAATGCAGTTGTCTGTCTTGCACAACATTAAATTGCTTTCGAGTTTCTTAGCTTCTGCATCATTTTTGAAGCATGCACCACAACGCTGTCATTTGCATACTGAGAGTGGAAGGAAAACCCACCTTGCTGTCTCTCTTCCTCTGGCCCCCGCAGCGAAAGAGTACTTAATTACTGAATACTTCCATAGAGCGGGCGATAGACGTAAATCGTCGTTTCCACCAGAGCTTCTGTGATCAAAGCTGCTCGTATTCACGGCATACTGATAGGAGAGTTTAGCCCCAAGCCTGTCTCACACACACACGCAAACGGCAGACTTGTGCTGCTGCCGTCTGGATAAGGATTCTCATGATCCAAAACCCTTAACAAGTCACTCATGGAAAAGCAAGAACAAAGCATTCTGGGCTGGTAGAGGGGGGATTTTTACACAAATCTCTTTTCAGAACAAACACGACTGAGGTGGGGCTCGTACCAGCGCATCCATCCACAGAGAACTGCACGTGGATCCAGGAGAAGAGGATAAAGCACATTATGACTCTTTACCTAGGCAAAAAGTTCTGTTAGCGTTTCAAATGCAGCTATGAGCATCCCTTGGGATCAAGCGGGACTGTGTGAAATTTTGAGCTGCTAGAAAACAACCACCACATGATCTTCGGCAACTTAAATGTGACAGTAAGGTGTGTGAGGTATCGATCAACAAACCCAGCTGGGTTTAATAAAGACCTCTGCACGACACCATCAACCAAACAGCAAGATTAAACACTCCAAACCAAGAGAACAAAGAACCATACTCAGGAACAAGAAAACAAGAAACTGACCGAGAATCTGTATGGCGTTGCGGCCTGGGTGGGTCACATGATGCTGTTGGATGGTCTCGTACAAAGTGGCGTGGCAGAGCAGTAGGCAGCTGACACTTATCCACAGACCGAGGAACCAGGACATGGCAGGAGCGCTGGCTAGAAAACAAAACGAACACAAAAGATAAAAGCCAATGTTTATTATATCTGACACCCTGTCGGTAAGAATTATTGCAATAATATTTTCTTAAACATTTATTTTGATGTAAACATGGCACTGCACTGCAGTTTTAAAGTATGACAAGATTTATTATTGCTTTAGAGATATTCAACCACCCCAGTCAGTCTATGGCTGATCTCTAGCACTTATTAAAAACAAACTTATTAATCTATAGGGAACAAGCCCTATTTGCATTAGTTAATGATTAGTGTCCTAATGACCAATGCATAACCTGTATGTACTGTATATGACTGAAACAGCAACACAAGTTGCGAGCTCTCTCATAAATGCATTTATGTAAGACGCAAAATATGCCTCTAATAATAGATCAACAAAACAAGTATTTACAAAAAGAGGAAAAAAGAAAAGCAAACAACGTGGCTACTTCAAAGTAACTTGCATATTAAACATGCAAACTTCTAGTTAAAAGTTCTCAACTTTCCGATTTAAAATCACAAGCCGAAATCCGCAACAGTATTTGCACTATGAAATCACTCGACACTAAATGGCAAAACTCCCAACATCTCCATCACTTTAAATGGCAAACAGTGTTTAATTAATGGATGGCACATTGGAGTTATCTTGCACCCTTCAAGCTGACAGGAGAATCACTCAGCGTACCCTCAAATGACATTGAAATGTCCAATGAATATTCATCGAGCTCAGAATTAAGCATATAATTATTAACAGCACATTGTAATCTCCTTTCCCCGCTAAAGCCTTCTTAATCCGCAGTTTTGTGGAAATGTGAACTGTTCCCAGAGGACTAGACTTCTGTTCTATGTGACTGGCACGCTGCCGCGCAAACTTAAACTGTCTCTTCTTTACCACAGTGAGATATAAAGAGATTTTACGCATTCAAGCGAGTCTATTAATACGCAGAAGAGAATGATGATGTTTTAAGACGCATGGAAATAATCAATACCGGATATAAAGAGGTCATGTTAAGAACTGGTACCGCGCGTTCTGTGGCATTTGTTCATATTAAACGTGCAGTATTTGTCACGCCTTCGTGATGATGATGTCTGAAATGCCGGGAGTTTATATAGAGCAGCTGCTTAATGGCGCGATCTATCGCCTAATTATTACATTGACATAATCAATCAACCGCGTTGAGGCGATAAATTATACAGATATTTACTTTCTGAACCGCGTCCTCGTGACCGTCCTATTGCGCTCCACACGCGCTCGCGCGGACACACCTGCGCGCATCACCGCAGAATATTCCCGGTTCTCGGCACGCAGCAGCGATATTTAATAACAAGATAAACTGTTAACAACAGTTATAATAATACATCCTGTGTGGGTTCACAAGTACAGGTTCAGTAAAAACGAGAGGTAGGTTTTAAAGCCTTCGTCTTTTAATGCTTTTAATGTGTTTAAACATCTTGTATGACAGATAGACAGTTATTTCTACAGAATACATTCTACAATATTAAAGTATAATGTTGAATGTTTTATTTGCTCCTTTGATGCACTGAGTTTAGAAAGCATTGATAGGAAAATTATATTTCTAATGTCCCCTTGTTGAACCTACAGATAACGCTCATCATCATTGATCAGCAAAAAAGCATCTGTATAATCAACCCAAATATAACAGACATGTACAAAATCCTCATATACAGAATTTGTGCAAATGCGTGCATGTGTCGCCTTTGAATTAGTTTGTGCACTCAAATGTGCACACCTGTGCCGAGACACTCGGTGTCACATCTGGTCAAACTGGCTTTCTCTTTCATTTGAATGTGTTAAAACGCTCACACCTAGTCTTACCTGTGCGATGTGATCAGGAGAATGTCAAAGGAATGTGTGTTAAGCGTTCCTATAAAAATCCTCAGACAAACATTGTCACATATCCATCCGTGCTCTCGGGAAAGAGCTCCCCAGCAAAGTTCCTCTTCGGATCAAACTAAAAAGAAGATGAGCCCCTCTCCTGCCCTTGTTTCCTGCTTGTCGTAAGTCTTCCAGCAATCCTCTGAACACAGTCAAGCACCCAACAGCAAATTCTCCCCTCGGAGCCGTGAAACGTCAGAAACTAGCTTGGATTTGAGAGACGAGCAGCTTGACATGTCACATTTAATTCACCACAGAAGCAACATTCTTCCTATTCCTCAGCCTCCCTCTCTTTCACTTCTCTGAAGGTAATGCTTCTTCTGAAAGATTACAAGCTAATTTCCCTCTTCACTTTTGGCAAACAGACAGAGGCTCCAGCGCACGCGACGGCACTTCTGTGTAGCACGCTTTCACTCTCTCTCTCTCACGCGCTTGCTCTCTCCGTCTCTCCTCTCTTTCCTCCCATTGAGAAGCCACTCAGTACGAGTCTCTCCTCTTCCCACTGACTGGTGTGCGTGCGCCAATGTGAGTGCAGGCGTGTTTGTGTGTATGACAATACGCCTCGCGAGTGGGAGAGGAAAGGAGAGGCATCGCATGCCTTAAAGCAAGACTGCCCACTGTAGCTGGACACAACAGAACCTAGTGTTGATATAACCTTGTGCCTTGTGTGCGTGCGACTGCAGGCGAAGACTAGAGTTAATTTTGCAATATGCTTCCTCAATTCTACATTATCTTGAAGGGTTTGAGGAGAGAGAGTGAAATCTGCCCAGTGTGCTTTTAATAGAAGGGTGTCCGCAGCTGCGTTTGTAATCATCTCATTATCCAAAGATTGCTGCTGTGTTTCTTTGCCTGTTTGTACAATCTAAATGGCTCTCTGTGTCGTGCTCGGCTCTTGCTGGTTGTTGAATGTTGCCAGAGAAAAGTTGCAGCTGGCAAGGCTGGCACAGAGAAACAGTTGTCCCATTTATACGTGCTCGGTGGTGTTGTAGGAATTCGGTGTTTGTTATGATTTGACATCATTTTGAAGCTCACAGTTTGAATAATTGTCATTCAGATATTTATGAATTTATACATTTTGAAAGATCTTTGTTTCTAACAGCATGCACCTATAATGTAGGAAGAAGGGCAACCGCTGTCTCTACGGGGGGCAACTGGGATATAAAACGTAGGCAAACCAAATCTCTTGGAATTTTATAGGCGCATGATGAGGCAGCGGTGTCGAGATGAATTCCTCCTTTCTTGACACTACTGACTACATCGTGACATTTAAGTGACATTAAGGCTGACAAACGCTGCTCAGAGCAGCTGGAGCGGAGAACCTGGGCGCTGCCGTCATCTGAATATCTTAAGACTGGAAATGCTTGTGCGAGTATAAAAGTAGATGAGCAGATCAGGACTGGAGTGGTACAGATTTTCACTTCCCCAACTGATGCTTAAATCTCAGATTTATTTCTGATGTTTTGAACACGGTTCTGCAAGAGCGCAGACAGTGAGCCTAGCCAAAGGGTGTTTTTCGTCCTCTTATTGTTGTGGGGCGTCCACGCGTCAGGCAGGAGCGCAGGTAGGCAACACTAGAATCAGCAGTGGGGGAACTGTGGTACAGAGGAAAATACAAGAAGCAAATATTTATTACTCGCTCAGTATTGGTTCTGTAAAGAGACCAAGTAACTGGTTACCTGCTGAGGTAATTGGAACCTGTGCAAGGGTAGCTGTTAACAAGGTTGTTTCGCTCAACCACGCGTGTACGCTAGAAGTGACTGACCGATGATGCACGGGACACAACCTGCCAGAATGGCTTGGGGCTGTCTCTTCTATAAGCATCAAAGCCGGATATCATCTCAGAATGTTCACTAACACGGAGTAAGCAGCTGTGTGCTCAAGGCTACACTTCAGAAACAATACAATGAAAATAAATTTGTTTGCAATGGATTTGATTTCATTTTACGGTTTCATTGTTGTAAATTGACTTTACAAGTGCTATATTATGAAATTATAAATGATAAAGTATGTGCTACCAATGTTGGTTTTAAATTGTTGTACAATTTAGTAGCTGGGCAATTCCAGCGTTATGGATATGGTGTTTTTAGTCAAAAAATTTGTTAGAGTACAGATATCAGAAACATGAAAAAGTATTTTATTTTAAAAGAAAGAAAAATTTGAATTTTCATGTGCCCATTTATGAGGAATATGGGTCATAACGGATGTGACAATTCACTTAGCTGACTATAAAAAACTATGCTTTAAAAAGAAATTCAACAAAATGGAAAATTCTGTTAATATTTACCCTTAGATTGACATTCTTCCAAATATCTTCCGTTGTGTTCAGCAGAACGTTTATACAGTTTGGAACCATATGAGTGTGAGTTAATGACAGATTTTTCTTTATCGTGTGGACTGTTCCTTTGAAGAGCCACGAAACATTAAACAATATTTATTTAGATGTAAAAATCGTTGGTTGTGTCGCACATCATAGACAACAATGTTAGCAACTGTAAGTTATTACAGTAGAGAAAACTAGTTCATTTCTAGCTTTTTTGTGCTATTTTCACCTTCCGGGTTTAAAATCTTCATCTGGCCAAAGTCAAGGGATGTGATGACGCGTCGGTGTCTTATTATTATTTCTGAGACTGTGTTTTCTTGAAAAATGCGGAGAAAAGTCTTCCCATCAGTCATGACAGCGCCTTGTTATTGGAGTGCCCATCTCCCATGCGGGAACCTTCGTTGGTATTTAACGGCTCTTCTCACAGCGTTTACTCCCATTTTAACAGAACGCACTTTACGCATTTCTTTTAACAGGGAGGTACGATGTAGCTGAAAGGGGAGGTTTTGTGACGCTTTTAGGTTGACATTCTCATGGAATTGCCCAGGTACAACTTTCAAATGCTGTGAAATATATAAGATATTTATAATATATAAAGCTAGAGTAGCAAAATAAGAACCAGGTTGCCTATCAACAGAAGGTGTATTGCTTCATGTCATAATGGGTGCTTTCACTGTAGACAGCTCTACTGATTATAATAGGAGCTGTTTAGTTTTGATGTATCGTGGCCAGCGTGAGGAAAAAGAAAACTTAGAGTTAAATGAGAAAAAGACTTTACGAGTCCCTGTGAACTTTAAATACAGACCTTGAATATTATTACGCCCGTCATGTTGACCACTGCTTTCATCAGAGCGCTAGCGCCATAATGTAATGACTGTGACTCAGCAAAATGCAGCTGCATAAGATGAAGGACTTAATAGCTCGGACTCGTAGCACAGAATGTGTGACAAAATGAGGATCATTTGTTATGCACTAGCACAAAAGCACAATGGAAGGGGAGAAGGTAGAATTAAGGCACTGAGGAAAAAAATCTGAATTAGTTTAGATAAGCACACTAGCATTTGACTAACAGTGTTTTAAAAAAGTCTTTTTGTGCTGGAAGACTTCATGAAAATGTATGGCTTATGAATAGGGCCACTGTTTATTTTAGGCGCTCAAACATCACATTTGTGTTCCGTCAATGTCGCGCCGCACGAAAACTTGAAACAAAGTCTTTCTGGAAACATCTCTACGCGCCTCTAAGGACGACTTAAAAGAAAAATCATCCAATTAGCTGTTTCTCATGGCCATTATGCGTGTTTACGGCGACACTATCGTCCTCAATCTAATTTTTTTTTCCATCTGGGATTTAGTTTTCCCTATTTATATCTATTTTGCACATTGTAGGGCTTGTTTGGGGACAACGTGATGATTTAACAGTAACTTTATCACTACTGTAGCCTTCACTCTTTAATCTCCAAGCGTCATCTCTTGGGCTCCTAATATTTCCAAGCATCTGTCACCACCATCCATGCCAAGGACCAGAGCAATCCAATCACCAGGAGCCATTTGTTTGCACACAAGCCTGTATAAAACATTTTTACAACTTCTTCTCCACCAATACACACTCTCCCAGATCTCTTGATGAAGTCTTTGACCAAGGTTATCACAGCCAGACCAGAACAGCCATTTGATAATGCAGACTTGGAAGTTGGTGAGGCTTACTAGGGTGTGGAGTGTTTTTTCAAGACACCAAAGAATCCAGGAGAAATTCTCTCAATGATTCATGAACTAAGTGATGTTAGTGTCTGAAGCATATATGAAACAGTCTTACTATGCTTGGAGGTGCCTCAAGGCCAAAAGGGTCTGGAAATGAATAACAAAAGCTGAAGAAAACTGCGTGTGATCAACAAAAAGAGTATTCAACACATGCTGTTTCCTTGTTCTCTAACAGGAGATGTTAGCTGTCCTTTGTTAACCTTTATTTAAAATGTAAGTTATCAAGTATCAGACACGGGAAAGAGATAGACCCCACTTCTACCCTGAAGGATGGATATGTCAAGTCTAAGGTAAAACAATTGTAATATTACACCAAACACATAATAAACATAATAATGACATAGTGACATTCATGTCAATACATATATGTTAATATCTAGATGCCTCTTTCAGGCGCTACAGTCACTTAGACGTGTCCGGCATCTTGGAACGGTCCACCTACGTCACACACAGTTTACTAGAATGCCACAATTGCACAGCCATGACAATTTAATTCCCCAAAAATGGGATACCCAAATATAATGTTTGAGTTTACATAACAACAAATATGTTTTCAGAATCACGCACAGTCAGCTTGCTCTTGAGTGTATATGGACCGGCATGGCAGTGTTACCGGATCTGAGAAACAAAATCGTTTTTCAAGAGCCTAATGGCCCTACTCCAACAGAACTTAACATTCATTAATACAATCATTTTAAAGGGGTCATATGGTGGAAATACGTGTTTTAATGTGTTGGTGGTGTGTTATACGTTGCCCATGCATGTATTAGACACCTAAAATTGCAAAAATGTAAGTGTCGGAACAAAAGATGCATTCTATCTAAAAGCGAATGTGAACCCAGACCTGCCTGAAACGCCTCGTGTAACCACGCCCCCACGCATGTATGTCACTTGTAGTATGATTTGACTAAGATCGCCCAAGTGTATACGCAAGTAAGGAGGGCGATTTTGTAAATCTCATTGTACCGTCGCTAGCGCAGCCTGATGTACCCAATATGGTAAGAAGCGTTACATTTCCGTGCAGTATTCGACCAATCACTACGCACTAGTGACCTGTCCAATCAAACCACACCTCGCTTTACAGAGTGATGAGCTTTGTAAAATATCAGAGAGGCGGAGCAAAGAGGAGATACAAACCTGCACGGTATGTAGAAAATACAGCGTTTTTTATCCTTAAATTTAGCATTGCATCTAAAGTAAACAATAATATTCCTTTTAGCCGAGTCAAATGACCCCTTTAAGATTGACAAAATCCTTCCACTCCTACCCTGTGGATAAAACAAATCAGAACAACAGTTACAAGTTACCCAGTTCAATAGGAAAGCCACAGACTTGGCAACACAGACCGACTCGCACAGATCAAATTGGCAGACGACACATAGCAGACCCATAGAAACATATGCTATTGCGGCATATAGTTATTAATATCTATGTTCATTACCACTGTACGGTTATGTGAAACAGATTTTTTAACCAATGAAATTTTCTTTAAGTGGAGCTAGTGTATTCACTACAGGAAGTGTGACATCACACATCACCGCTTTTGGGTCCAAACGTATCTGGTTTGGGTTAGAGAAGGGAGAAATGGTCATGAAAAACCTAAATATAAAGCAAATAAAAAAAAATGATTAAATAATATATAATCTGATCCTTTCAAAAAGAAGACACTATTTACCAACGAAACTCATAGGTTCGCCAGCAATGTTTGTATATTGTACTGACCTTATTAAATAAACTCTTATGTAAATATTATGTTCTTTGTTCATTGTGTAGAGTCAATGTTGAATAAATTCAACACGGCGGTATAATACCAGACGTCTCCTCCGAGTGTCTCGAATTTACAGCATCTCTCAGTTTGCTCATTAGATGTAAATTACCGGTAAAGAAATTAAAACAATACACAAATAATCTTGTCGCTGCGTTCTCCTCCAGCATTTTGAGAGAAAGAAATGTCGCTGTTTTTCTTCAATTCAAGTAAATATTTATGATAGCTTCAGGACTGTGAGTGATGTGGAGCGTTGCTTATTGAGGGACTGAACGTGTTGAAGGCTTGTTTTAATTATTCCCTCATGGTAAAGGAGAAGCAACACGCAAGCCATGTACTCTAATTGACGCCATGTAAAATCTCCCTCAGGTGCCATGGCACAGAAACTGATATAAAACAGGCTGTTTGTGCATTTTTCAAAGAGGTTGGTTTGAAGAAGCGTGTGGGATAAGAGAGACTGAGACGACTTATTTGTCTCAGAGGTGTTTGTGTGTGTAAGAAACAGAGCAGATTGGTGGCTTCTCTCAATCCCTGTGGAATAACCATCCATTACCGGTTAGAGACGATACTGAGAGGAGCTTGTGTGTATGTTTTGTCGTTTTTTCTTTGCCCCCTCACACACTATGTTTGAAGTGGGCCAGATACTGTTTATGTTGTCACAAAAGTGTGTGGACCTGTGAGGCCTCCGGAGGAAATTTCTTCCGGCTATCTCACAATGAGAAAAATAATGGACTGATACAGATATACTGTGCCTGGGAAAACATAAGAGACAGTATCAATGTCAGTTTTTGTTATTTTAAAATGTCTTTATAGGTACGTGTTTAGGTCAAATTAACATTTTTGTGTCATTCTGTGAACTACTAACAATATGTCTCCCAAATATCAAACAACATTTGGATTTATTTGCAGAAAATGAAAACTGGAGAAACAGCTCAAAATAACAGAAGGACCCTCAGTATTTTTTTAGATCTCAAATACTGCAAAGAAAACAAGTTCATATTTACTTTTAAGCAAAACAACAGTAGTATTTGTATATGTTTTTTAGGTAAAGTTCTTTTTAAGTGATAATCTTGATATATATCAGTTTCACAAATAAAAACATTTTTTTAGATATCGAACCTTTTTCTACCCGAAGTGTAGATGTTTAAATTGTGACCGTGGGTCAGAGTAACATCCAGACGTATCCTGACTGAGGACGGACATATCACTCAACAGCCAGTAAGATGGACTGATTGAATGAGAGCAGACAAGCATTTGGTACACAAGCATGCTTTCCCAGACGTCTGTGACTCACTCACCGCTACATGTTTGTGATGATCAGAAAGATCTGGTCGTGTTCGGCTTTCATGAATGCACACAAGTGTGTGACTCACATGACCTAGCTTAAGAAAAGAAGCATATGGTAAATCACTTCTCCACATTTTAGTCATCAGCCATTGGTGGAGGATTTGTCATGAGACGGGAGCATTATTAGATTCAGCAGGTGCGACTGAACACAATATGCAGAGAAATTACAAGGTTGTCAATGAAACACAGTCTGTCTAGGTCATAAAGAGCTCTTCATATTCAGCCCTGCATGACGGAAAGACATTTGTGATTTGCATCGTATCGAAGGCATGAGAGTCTGTGGTGTGCAGTACATACCAACAATGGAGATTGATAAAAGGTAGTCTCATGTAGCCAGACTTGTCTAGCAATGCAACGCATTTTATTAGAGTACATCTGTGTGGAAACCGTTGGATGTAATACACAACATTAATGTAGATGTGAACAATTGTAAGCAAAATATCTGGATGTCCAAAATAAGTACAGATTATTGCCTACTAAAAAAAAACTGTAAATATGCAAATTAACATCTTTCAAAGATTGTGGCTCTTATGTGAAAAACGTATAATTCTGTGGACAGCCTGCAAGAACAAGCAATTCCATTTGATGAAAAATGTGGTGGTTTGTCCATTTCTGAAAGCCTTGACAGCTTGTGATATTTTGGCATTTTCTCGACAATAGAGAAAAGACAGAAAATGATGAGAATGTTTGGTGAAAAACAGCAAACAAGACCGGGAAATGTTGCTGGCCAACATAACATAAGCAGAGTCATACAATTTATTCTACAAAATAATATTTATAATGTTGAACTAAATCTAATGTGCAAAAATGCCTCTAATTGACATTTTGAGACATAGTAAAGTGCAGCGTTTAGGTAGAAGGTCACTCATTCAAAGCATCCATCGCTCTTTTCAGTGCACCATTTGTGTCTGACCAATTCTGAAGCAATACTATTTTGTGTTCAAGGTAACTGGTGAATGCGTCTGATCTGGGGTCTGTAGGGGAATACATGATAATACTGTGTATGTTGTATAGCAGCTGACCCTCTGCGGCGCCTCATAGAGTGATTATGAAGAGATCTGACCTCTGTCTGTCCAGCCTTAATACAGAAAGGCACTTGATGTTAGCTGTCAATCAACAGAAACAAAGTGAAAGCTGAATGGGAATTATTTTGTTGAACAATGCAGTAAATGGTGTTCTCCTCAGATAAAACACTGCATAACTAATGCTCCTGTTTTAGCCTGAGTGTCAAGACACAGGTCACCTGATAGAGAATACATTGTACGTGCAAGCATAGGGCTTTTGTTTCTTCTCGTTTCTATATAGCTGTGATGTACCAGGTTTGTCCTGCAGCGAATGGCTGCATTTAAAAAGGCCCCGTTGTGCATCCCTGATGCTTCGGGAAAACTGCAGAGAGGTTAATGGAGTTCTCAGCTGTTTTATTTAAGCATTAACTTAAATGAAAGAAATGTTTCTCGAACAAATCCTTAGGATAAATAAAGAGACACAACTGAGACTCGCTATAAAAACAACACTGTGGTCGGATGATTTGATTTTAGGATGAGAAATTGTTGACTTCTAACTGAAGATTTGTTTTAATTGTTTAATAACTTTCTTGAGATTGCATTCATAACTCTAGACGACTGAGATATAAACACAGGTCAAAAAACATTTCCAGGTTCAGTTTTTATTTATTTATTATTAGTATTATTTACTTTTTTATTTCAATATTTCAATCTTTTATATATAAATAAATCTTAGAGATATTTGTTTAACATTTTAAATAGATTATAATGGTTGTAATTTGTTCAAATGTTTGCGTCACTGGATGTTCTTCTGGACCATCTTTGAACAATGTTTACATCATTTAAAGAGGTCTATAGAGACACATGTAGGTTACTGTAAGATTACATTTCTCACAAAGGAAAAATCAAACAAGCAGTGGACCTAAGCAAAAATCTCTAGCTAATTTTCATTGATGCTTGGAGAGACAACTGGGATATAAAAGAGACACCAATTGTGATTTGTCTATGGGTAGCAAACACAATGCAGCCACATCAAACACCAAAAAGAACAAAGTATAAATTTCCATCGACCCTCGATGACTTTGATGTTTCACAATGTATTCTGTATTTTTATGTCTGTTCCTTTAACCAGATTTACCAGATTAAGCACCTGCGTAGATTAATGTTCAAATTGAATCCTGAATCTTGTTTGAACTCAGACGTTGAAATACAAGAGGCCCTGAGGTACTATTTTAAGAAAGGGTTCAACTAAATATTTAACTTCTTTCATCATTTAGACTACTCACCCTCAAGTCAATAAAAACCTGGATGAATTTATTTCGTGGAGCACAAAAGGAGAAGCTCATTCTACTCTCTCTCAGTGATGAAAGTGAATGGTTACCATGGACTGTCAAACTATGGCAGAGGAGATGATATTCGGCGAATAAGATCAAATGACTTAATTGGTCTGTTCCCCATTTCGGTATTCTTGCGCAAGTCTTACAGCGTTTTTAAGGTTCATTTATTTGTTAAGGGTTGACTGCCCCTAGTCATCATTTATTTCATTTTATAGAACGCAAAATCTCTGTAAAAACTTGTTCAGTTAACAAAATAAAAGTATTCATGTTTGTAATGACTTTAAAAGGATAAAAAAATCTTAAGTCCAAAAAACATCAATTTCTTAAACAAACCAAACATACACTCTTAATTGTGGCAATGCTGCATATAAAGATTAGAAAGCTACAAATGAGCACATGTTTCATTATTCTTCGACTACACAACAATCATTTAATATTAAAACATTCTCCCTAAAGTGATGTCAAAGAGAAGCAGTAAACCAAAGCAAGGGAACTGAGACAATGTCCACTCTACGCCTATTTTCTCCAGGCTGTTCATCTCACAGCCTCCCAGCGGATCTGAAGGAAATGGACTCTTAGCGAAGTCACCATACATCACAGGCTGACACTGATGGTCCGACTTCTGGATTCTTACATCTGATGTTTCTTTAAATCAATTATTCAGGATCTGAGATTCATGTTGGAGATTCACCTATTCATCACTCCTAATTGCCATGCACCATGTCGTCGCTGATCAAAGTGCCTCAACCTTCCCCCTCAATATTTAACAGCCCTGAAAAAAGACATTCACTTATTCCAAGTGAAGCTTACTTGTGACTCCTGAGATGTCCTCTCATTCTCAGGCCTTAAAGTACACAAAAACAGGAAGCGAGGGTATGTTACTATGATACTGTATGGCCTTTGCTAATATGATAGTCATAAACCGATTATTGGAAAAGTGATTATTGGACTTTAATATGACATGTGTATGAAACAAACATAAATACCTCTGAGCTGATTCAGGTGTATCTGATAAGATTCCAGCAATCGATTGCCGAATTCTCCCATTTGCTGAAACAGAGAAAGCAGCAATAACCCCTCGCTGACCACTGATGACCCCCAACAGACCCATGTTTTCAAATTACATTTTAAAGTAAATTACATGCTTGAAATGTTGGCCAACATGAGAAATGGCCATTTGTTGAGAACTGCATACAATGGATATTAAGGACCATTTGGGCAATACCATGGAAATGTCAACCTTAAAATAAAAAAGAATACAAAAAACTTCTAAAGGTTTTCACCATGCTGATAGGTCAGATGTCAATATTTGGTGGTTTAAAACCCATGGCAACTCTTTCTTAAAGCTTTTAAAGCATCATTGTTCTTAGTGAATTGTCACATCTGTAACGGTCCATATTCCTCATAAATAGACACATGAAAATTAAAATAAAATAAAAAAATGATGTTCTATAAAGAGCTATCCCTTCTCCATTTATTGGGTACCACATTTTAATTCAGAGAAATCCTACAAAATATGTTCTCTCAAAAACGTTTTTGTCACATCCAATAATGCATGTATATTCCTTCTTTTAAAATAGAAAACTTGTGTATGGACTGAAATTTTATCTTATGCCTGGGCTCTATCATCAGGGGTTTGGTAAAATATAAACAGACGATTAATAAATACATTTCTACAAATACATTTTTCAAGTTTTGACTCACAATGTCACATCCATAACACTGGAATTGTCTATTCACAAGATGATGTTTTAAACTAAAAACTTTTTATTTGGTTTTGCTGCTATTTTATACAAAATTGGGTTAGGGCTGAGACAATATATCGTGCAATTCTTATTTTCAGTTTCCCAAAGAATAAGGGTTAAATTTCGCCACATCCGAAAGCCAGAGGGCACACAAAAACTCTGAATATGTGACACAGAAGAAGAACGATTTACACACGTACACTGCATTCATTCAAGCTCATCCCTCTATGCCCTAAGCCCTTTAAAGGGATTAGCCCTTCGTAGTGAGACCTTCAAAGGGTTGAAAGGTGTAGGGGACCGAACAACTGTTTCTTGAAGTGCCCTTCTGAGCCATCATTCCATGCCCATAAGGATCGTAGTCACCATGCAAAGAATCTGCACAATGAATCATGCGGGCACGAAGTGTCCATCAGTTGTTCCCTTCGAAATATTTCTTTCAGAAGTGCCCAAGTGGCCAGTTCAATATGGCGGCCATGAATGTTTACCCTCCGAATGGCCCTTTGGAGGGCAATTTATCCTATTTGGAATGCACCAGTAGTTCCTGGAAATGCCAATGCTCATATTGCTTTTCCTCAAACCTTTCCAGGTATTTTCATGATAATAAAATATATTTATAATGATGATATTTGATGAGTGTTGTTTTTTCAAATGTATGTTATAAACGACTCAATCTCGTAGTGATCTTAGATCGAGCAGTACTTCCATTGTTCACGGAAGAACAGTGCATAAAACACAGAATCAAGGCCATTGCAATTTCAGAATCACCCAGTTTGAATCATGATATATATCGTCCCAGCCCTAAATAGAATAGAAAACAGTAAATATTACTTGGTCAAGTGTTGATGAAAAAGATGCATCTTTAGCTATTTTTTGAAGATGGCTAAAGATTCATATGCTCTTATTGAGATATGCAGGTCATACCACCAGCTGGCAACAGTCAAGAAAAGGCACCACAAGCCAACGCTCACTAACTGAACACAATCTTCTGGAGGGCAACAAGTTATCTTTGGTTAAACATCTCCATCAGATAGACCAAAATGGTTGACCAACATTGTCAGTTTCTAGTCTGGTCTTTTAAGCAAGAAAGAGTCTGCCCAGACTGACATTTCAAAACATTTCATAAATAACAACAAACCAGCAATCAAAAATAGCTTAAAGTTTATCAGAATAATGTGGATAAGTATATGAGGTCTATCAGAGAGGAGGGTAGGTATGTCTGCTGCTGCAGGCTAAAGTCTCCTGAAATACATTAACCTTTATAAAAAGATAAACTATAGCAAAACAAACATTTTCCCTGAAAATATGTTTGATCAAGCAGCTCATTTGCATTTTTACAGCAGAAACACACAGGGCTAGATTGAGGTAAATAATATTGGCATTAAGGGGTTTGTAAAAGCTTTGGGTAAGAACGCAACTCACATTTCCAATGCAAATCATTACCATCATCTCTTCTATATCTTCAGTATGCCCTCACTGCGACCCTTATAAAAGGCTTTTTCCATCCCGGAAAGCAATTCACTTTTTCCTTTCAAAATGGCTGCACGGTGCAAAGAGGTCGAGGGCGCTCATAGATCTTTGTCCCACTTAACTTTCTATCAGTTTGCCTCTGTCTTTCAGACTTTTAATGGTGATTTGTCATTGAAAATTTTTCAAGTATACTTCTCAGTTTAATATAAAGAGACTAGTAAGCTATTGATGGCTAGAATTCAAAGTTTTAATAGGTTTGATACTATTAAGGTATCTCACTATGTTTTGAAATTGAAGAACTGACGAGTCACGGCCACTCACATGCACACATTCAGTTATTACATACAGCCATTTAGCTGCCAATGTATCTGACCTGAAGGTAAACAGTAAAAACTGAAAAATGTCTCAATATAGCATCCCGCTAACCTACTTAGCATTGAATGTAACAAAACTACTATTATTTCCTAAATCTGTAATCGACACTTCTTGATTTGACAGAAGCATTATTTTGCGGATATAGATCCTATAGAATTAGTGCAAATCATGGAGTTACTTTGCCCATTAAATTCTGTATTTTTGGGTTTCCCATAGAAATCATATGCTTGTGCCAGTCGGCTTCAGTCAGAAACAGATTTTCATGTAATTAAACACAGCATGGCCTTCACTTTCTCATATACCCATTTAAGAGCAGAAGAACCCAAGAGAAAACACACATACAACAGTCCGCGTCTTGCTGTATTATTGCACTATGCCTTTGCGTTCACAGAAATAAATTTTGACCCAGATAAGGGCCCATTTAGACTGATTTCACTCCGCTGCCATGTTGAAATCGAATACGAGGCAGATGTGGGAAGAAAACCTGAAGGACTGATAGACTACAATGGTTAGGACTACCCTCGGGTGTTTGTGACATGAATAAACAAATGATGCATTTAAAAACAACGTTAGAGTAGCTGTGTGTACACGAATGAATATTCTCTTAAATAGCAGCTTAAGCAGTCACAAATATGACATGGTATGGCTGAAATGATCAAGCAAAACATTCTGACATGCATTCAATGTTTATATTTTCACATTTAAGATCATAAATCTTTTTATAACTTCAGGTTGGTTATCCAAACTATTGCAGTCTATCTACCCTTCCGGTTTTCTTTCCACATCTACCTCGCTTTCCATTTCAACATGGCGGTGGTGTGAAATCAGTCTATTCACAAAACATCTAGAGGCTAAAAGCTAACTTGCCGATTTAAGTTACTCGAGTGTCAGTGTAAAGTTTAGAAATTCAACATGTTTGCACTATATCATATCACAAAGCATTTTAGCACGTAAATCCTTAATCTGTAAAACGTTAGGGGTAGTCAAGCGATCGCTAAAACCAAACCACATGCAATAATTCTAAAAAAGATATATGTTTTTTGAAATCCACCAAAACTAAAAAAATATTTTTAAGTGATTTTTTTGGTCAACAATAATCTGCCATGTGTGATTTTTCATAAATGACCAATTTTGGTACTGCATTCTAAAGCATGCATGAATTACAACCACTAAAGTTTGGATGTGAATTTGTATGTATATTCGGCATACATTTTGTGACGGTAACAGATTAAATAACAACAATGCATATCATTTTTCCAAGTCCACCTCTAATGCAAGAGTTGCCACAGTTTTTCCGGGTCTTAGTGTGGGTCAATCACCCAGTCTGTGAAAACCCGGCTAAAGCCTCATAATGTAGTTATGAGAAAACAAGCATCATAGTTGGATTTCAACCATTCATTTCACTAGGATTTCAACTTTTGACATTACTCAGTCAGTATTAAAGCTATCAAGGTTATATTTTCACAGAAGGTTCTTTACATGTAAATGTAAATCACAATAAATCGACTGTAGCTGGGTCAAAATATACCAAAAACACATTGACTGATCTACAAACACACCTAGATGACATCATAAGGACAAGATTTCAAAGAAAAAACCAACATCCCCTTCATATAATTCAATCAGCACAAAGGGCCTTTTTAAATGCCACACTACTAAATCAGCAGAGACCTGATGTGATTTCTACATTTTCCTTGAGGAGAATTCAATTAAAACAGCCCAAACTACTTCAAATAGACTTGAAACTAGATTTCAAGGACAATGGCGCCTCGTACACGGTTGCAGCCCAGACGTATGACATTAAAAGCTGGTTTCCTAAAAAGTCTAAAGTGCAGTTCATAACCCGGTCAATACTGAGGCCCGGTTGTATTTCTGAAAACTGCAGCCGTAACGTAATGTTCAAATGTCTGTGTAATGGAGTGACTGGGGGAAGCATAAAAACCTGCCCTGATGTCTGAGAGAGAGAGAATAAATGCAAAGATGTGGCCAGCTTGCCAAGGTCCTCCATTTGCTTTCCGACCTGATGTCCTCCTCCAAAGTCCCTGAAATAGACTCTCTTCAGGGACGTGTCCAAGTGCACGACTATCGACTCACCAGTGTTCTGATTAAAAGCAGCTTTTGAAAACATCTTGTATTGCATCCTTTGTGTTTTTATTTTTCTCTAATTTTGTTTGATGTGGGTTTTTGTATTGCAGTAAAAATGAGGTTCTAGGTAAAACATATATTTCCCCCTTTAATACACCTTTAATGTGTCTAGCATAGATCGCAGCTGGAGCCCACGGCGCTCTAGGAATATGTTTACATAAGACATTGTTGGTATTAACCAATAGACCATTTGGGAATGCATTTTGTATTCGCCACACACCTTACATAGCATCGCTGTTGGTTATAAATGTTTTATCTTCACTATAAATGCCTTTATGATTATTTGCTGTTTGCCATACAATTAGATGTGAATTCTGAAGCATTAGCGTAAACTGTTTTGATGATACATCCTTTGAGGGCTCAAACTTTCAGTCTTGAAGGATTCTTTTAAGAACTTAACCATGCAAAACATGTGTTCAGATTCAATGGATCTGGGAATGCTTGGAGAGCTCATAGAGCTAAGGCGAATCAAGGGACCTTATGTAATTCAAGTCAACCCAAACAACCCTGTCAGACTGGTGAGATACACGTGAACACACAAGCACAGAGGTGAAGTCCTTTTGGTCTCCTGTCATGTGGGAACTGAAAACCTTGACTGATGAAAGAGCTCCTTATAGTGCACATGATGAAGTAAGTTGTCAGTCTGGCACAGGGGTCCCTGTCATGTGCTTACTGTACATTGGAAACTGGTCAGGCATCTGTTGGTATGAATAGTGCTTGAATTGGGAAGGCAATTCAAGGGGAGACATTAAGGGACCCACAAGGACCTGAAAAAAAAACATTTTATTTTGTCAATGATAACGATGTGGGGAGGATCAGGGGAACCCCAAGACTTTAGACAAAATTCAAAAACTGGGTATGATACACCTTATGTATTATCATTGCAGTCTTTATAGTTTTTTTATTTTATTTTATCATTATTATTATTTTAGTTTAGTTAGTGTTATGTCAATTTTATATTGTATTTTTAGCTATTTTGTTAAGTGCTTTATTTTCTTATTTACTTATTTATATACAATGTATATATATATATATGAAGAGTTTGGCTCCAAAATGAGATAACAATAATATGTTTCTTTATTGCGCATTCAAATTAATATCAATCTAACTGCAGTTGGTTTGTTTTGATTTAAGCCCTACTTACAAAAAAATACAGCTAACTAGCACAATAAAACACAATAAAAACATGATCATATATATTTATTTAAAACAGAGTTCTCATTTTGGAACCAAACTATTCATATATATGCCAAGTTTTTCTATCTTTTTTTATATTAAGGCCTACGTTTTATATGATTTTAAGTAACAGAAATATTTAAAGTAGTCTCACAATAATCTTGTATTAGTATTTTCTGCCAAAATAATATAATTTTGAGAAATTAGGATTTTGGGGAACAAAATGTGAATACAGGCTTCTATCAATTTTGAGAATCAGCCTGTTAAGAGTGAACTCTTAATAATTCTTTTCTATCATCACAGTTATAAGATTACTATTTCATAAAATAAAGTCAAATTATACAAATAATGTCACATTTATAATAATAGATTTACTGTCTAATCTAGAGATTTACAAGAATAGAAATTACACACAATTTTTTAGAATTTTGGGTTGAAACATCACAGCATGTGTTAATATGTACGGTTAAAAAAAACACAGCATATTTTGGGTTACACATATACTGTATGATAATCTTATAATAGTCCTTTAATGAGAATAAGGTCGTTAAGTTTCAAGAATAAAATAATAGAGTAATGTGTCAGTTTAATGAAATTTCTAATTACATCAGTCACATGATCAGTGTTTAAGTCTGGTTTTAAAAGGGCTTTATGTTCTAACATCACGGTGGAAGGACAGAGCAATCACAGAGAGTTTATGGGTCTTTCAAAATGTCATTTCTAGTTACGTGCCATTTAGCAGATGCTTTGCATCAAAGTGACTTACAGTACATTAATTGCCGGGACAGAAACCCCGAAGCTAGTGCTTATTTCAAGGTCAAAATGCTGATACGGCAGAATGGAACAGGGAACTTCTTGGTTAGCAGCTCATATTTTTAACCATTTCACTTCCAGCCCTGAGAGTTTTGTGACATTCTCTTGCTTAAATAAATAAATAAAAAAACACCTTCAAACAACATCAAGGTGATTTAATTGGTTAACTATTCTTCAAGCATCGCTAAGTAGGTTTGTGAGTTTACAGTGGGATTGAGGGATGTGTACGCACACATTGAGGGAAAGTAAGCACACTAGTCTTATACATTTACATTTATTCATTTGGCAGACGATTTTATTCCAAAGTATTCTTACAAGTAGGAGACCGTATAAACATTTTGTTAAAACGCTAAACAGTACCGTATATTTACAGGTAACAGTTATGTTTTGAGCCGTTTTTTGAAAGTTGTGAAGGATGCTGCAGTTCGGGTGCAGGCTGGCAGTTCACTCCACCACAGGGGAACAGAATGAGTAAAGGTTTTTGCAAGAGATGTGGTGCCTCGCTGTATTGGAACAACCAGGTGTTGCTCATTTTCAGACCGAAGATGACAGGAGGGGATGTAAACCTGGAGCAGGGAGTTACGGTAAAGGAGCGAATTTGTAGTTATCGTTCTGAGGGCCATTGTCAGCGATTTTAACTCGATGCGGGCGGCAACTGGCAGCAGGTGAAGTGAAATCAGGAGGGATGTTACATGGGTTCTTTTAGGCTGATTGAAAACTAGAGGTGCAGCTGCATTCTGGATCATTTGGAAGGGCTTGACTGCATTGGTTGGAAGGCCGGCCAGTAGAGAATTGCAGTAGTCCAGTCTTGATATGACCAGAGTTTGGACCAGCAGCTGAGAGCCATGCTCCAACAGGAACGGCCTGATTTGTAGAGCACATACCTGCATGTTCGAGTGGTTGCTGCGATGAGAAAGGTGAATTTCAGCTGGTCATCGAATATCATCCCTAGGTTCCTTGCAGATTTGGTGGGTGTTATAGTTGAGGATCCGAGCTGAATGGTAAGGTGGTGTTCAATTGATGGGTGGGCCGGTATAACCAGAAGGTCTGTCTTGGAGAGGTTGAGTTGTAGGTGATGCTCTTTCTTCCAAGAAGAGATGTAGAGAAGGCAGGCAGAGACACGGGCAGAGACAGTGAGGTCATCTGGCTGAAAAGAGAAATAAATCTGCGTATCATCTGCATAAACATGGTATGAGAACCCATGTGTCTCAATAATTGGACCCAGGGAGGCGGTATATATAGAAAAGAGGAGAGGAGCAAGAACTGATCCCTGAGGAACTCCAGTCTTCAGCTGGTGTTATCTGCCTGTCTCGCCTCTCCAGGATACCTTAAGGAGTCAAACCAGTAGAGTGCAGTTCCAGAGTTGCCCAGTTTGGAGACTGTGGACAGCAGGAACTAGTGGTTCACAGTGTCAAATGCAGCAGAGGGATCAATCAGAAAAACGACAGAAGACAAGGATTTAGCCCTTGCCTGCCGTAGGTTTTCGATGAAAGACAGGAGAGCGGTCTCAGTAGAATGTCCTTTCTTAAAGTCGGATTATTGACTGTCCAGAAAGTCGTGCTGTCAGAGATAGGCAGAGAGTTGGTTAAAAACTACCATTTTGAGGGCCTTGGAAAGGAAAGACATTATTAAATGTCTGAGATGTTATAAGAACAAGCCTGTAATCTCTTAATCTGGTCCTGTAACTCCAGTATTCCTCGTTCAACCGCTATCGCATTAGCCACTAAAGTCTCGACACAAACCTCAAACAGATTGAATCTTAAATGGTTTACAGCTATTAACTGGATTCAAAGAACAGGAAACACACAATTAGAAGTGGGCATACATGCAAAAGTAGGTCATGCGCACACACACAAACACACAAAATCTATGCGTGGTATTCTAGACAATGTTCCCTGCAGATTCCTGTCTGGCTAAATATCAGTGTTTCCATTATAATCGACTGTGGAGCGATTACAAGCATTTTAATTAATTACATTCCCACTGCCACAAAACCCACTGACTTTCCACACTTCAACTTAATCCACCTGACGCATGCCAACAACTCTCTCCTTCTCCACTGCATATTCATCTTAACATCTGAAACTGCCAAAGATCCTTACAATCCTGTGAATTATAGTTAATATTGTTACACAATAACCATAACAAATTCAACATCAACTGTTATTTTAAATAACCATTTAGTTTCAGGCTAAAAGGAAAAAATATTTGGCTGGGGTAATCGTTCAACACAGCCAGCAAATTAATATCATATTTATATCATATATATTTATATATTAGTTTCGTTTCACTTTTTATGCGATATTTGTGTCCTATGCCAACCAAACACAGAGCAGGGAAACATACCTTGCATGTCATTTTCAATAATTACCCTCAATTCATATTGCAGTAGCGTCACCTTATACTGAATTCCCTTCTAAAAATATAGTAATAACAGCAAGTTACATACTGACTGAGGGGAAAACAGCATAGATTATATTCCTATTACCGCTTGCTTCCCTTTCATATGTGACCACACAATGCATTTGACATTTATTGCCTTGATATTTAACAGGACCTAAACTATAGTGTGCATGCATGACCTGAGCTCTCAAAGATTCAATAATAGGTTATACATTGTTCCTTTAGAAAAAAGTAAGTCTTTTTGCTGTCTGTAAAGCCTTTCAGATGTGCTTGCCAGGTCACACTGAATGGAGGAAATGGCAGCAGCGCCCATCAGAAGATGGGGAGACAATATCATGTCCATGTCAGTGGGTGAAAGCATTTGTTTCTCTCTCTCTCTCTCTCTCTCTCTCTCTCTCTGTCTGTCTATCTATCTGCACTGTCAGTCAACTTTTATCCTTTGCTGAACGATCCCACTGGCCTTGGGTTGTTCACTGTACAAGTGTACAGTCCACTTCTCTAGTATATGTAATGTGTCTGTTTGGATTTCTAAGTAAAAACTGAATATAGACACAAACACAACACAAAATGTGTACAATGTGTCTAATTTATTTTAGAAAAAAACTGTAATAATTAGCAGACAGTTAAAGCGGCAACAACATAAACAAACATTATGTGGCCCAAACTTAACTTCTGGTAGACCTCTGCAAAAATTAAAAAACTGTTAAGTAGTTTTAATTTGAATAGAATTAATATACAATAAAATATTAATACAAATTAAATCTAAAGTAAATTGTAATATTTATCAAACACAGTCCGCTAACACAGTTAACTTCGGGTCAGGAGTGTGCGTCCGATGAAACCATCAATACAAGAACATGAAAAGTACTCCAAATCTCCTTAGTTATGAAATAAGCATAAATGCCGAAATATGAATTTAACAAATACAACTATAAACATTTTTAATAATGTCAAGCCCCTGTGTCATTTACTATATCATGTAAAACCTCAGGAAGTAGTGCATAGATGTTCTATGTTTCGAAGAGCATTGACGTGTTAAATATTCAATAGCTGACTATATTTACATTGACTGCAATAATCCGACTATTGGTCTCATTACACATTTTCCATCCACAGCAAACCATTTTCTAACTTAAATTCATACTATGAATAAGAATAATTCAATTAAGATTTCCTTATTAAATCGCAGAAAGTATGCTTTTGCATGCCGAGTCTCTGTAACAGAATTTCAGTGACATTTCACACAACAAACTGTGGCAATTTATTAGAATTATTAATGACACATGCAAATTCAAACAGGAATAGATGCAACCTCTGTATGTTTGTATTAATATAATACATGTAAACATAGCCAGTGATCTGTGTTAATGATGCGTTAATGTTTTTTGTCATACCAATGATGCTTCTAAAACAGCATACAAGCCCAAGGTTTATTATAACATCAAGCTTTTGCATTTTCCCTAAATACAGAACCAAAAATCTTTCACATCACAGCGCTTCAGTGTTGTTAACTCAAGCACTGCTCTCCGATTCCTTTGTTCAGTGTATCAAGAGATTATTTTACAGATTGTGCCCTTGCTCAGCTCACTCTTTGAATTCTTTTTGGGTTCACCAGCATAAAAGTCTCATTCCAGGAACCGAGCAGATTAAATGTCTAACATCATACTGTGTGAATTTTAATTAAATTTTATTCAAGTTTCAAATTCTCTCTATATCAACTCTCTCCGTCATACTTGTGCCACCTAAAAAAAAGAAAGTCACGCTGGTGTTTACACCTCAAAGTTCAGCTCACCAACTTTTGACAATTCTAACCACAATTTTGCTATCCAAAACTATTTCAGGACTTAAAATAAAACTAAATTCACATTGGCAAAATTTGTTTCGTTTTTTTGATTGTTTTAATCCTACTGTCAACTTCCCAAATTATTTCATGAACAAGACTAAATAGGTCAAGTAAATATATCTTGATTTATAGATAGATATTAAAGATATTTGTCCTAGAGAACAAGCCAAAAATGCTAGTGAGGACTTCATTTTTTGCAGTAAACAAAAATATGTAACTAAATATTTAAATAATAGAACATGTAATTGGGAAAACCATATTGATTCAGAGCTATTCGTGAAAGGCTTTTAAACTGTATGTGCTCAGCCTGACCTAAAAGGCCTTTTAGTGTATCTCACAGGGTCTACAATGGATCTCACCAGGTCCAACTGTACAGTGACAGGTTACAATAAGAAAGGACAGAAAAAATAGCACAGTGTGCAACTGCGTCCATAAAAGACTGAACCGTTAGAACACTTCAAATGCCATTCTACAACATTCCTCTTGTTATACAGGACCAATTTCACAAAACTAAATAACATAATCTATAATAAAACATTCTAAAAGTTGAATTAGGTGTTAGCGTGTTGTTTTAAACTCCTGTAAACAACAGACTTGGATCTGTCATCCATTATTTCTCAGTAATACATCTGTGAGTCTGCTTAAAATCTACAGATTAAAATCCCTCATTGTTCACATGTCATGAAAATGAATGGAAATCCCTTCATATAGACTGTAAAGGGTGAATTGGTCTTTCCAAAAGCAATGGAGCGGTATAATTAAGGATTATTCCCTCGCTCAAGTGGAGCTCAGCTAACAGCCTATTAAATGTACGTATGGCTAAGTATCAGAATTTTCACCTCAATTTCGAACGTCTACGGACAAACCAGGTCACTAAAACAAAGTGAATGTCCTTGATATACAGTACGCCTCTGTAAAGACAGTAGCTGCTGAACGTCTTTGATATTCGAGGTTACGAGTGTCATTTATTAAATGCTAGAATACCTTTGACTATCCCCAGTTAAACACTCAGATGAGGACTTATTATTACCATTATTTCGTATGTGATACTTATTTCCTGTCAAAAAAAGGAAGACTCCTTCAGATATGACAAAGTAAAAAAGTTAGACGTCTTTCCAGCTCCCCTGGGCTCCCAGAAGCTCCGGTGCATTTCTAATGAAATCTGTTTGGTCACTCATCATTTCTGTATCATTTGAAGCAAAGTGCCATGACACTAATATACCTCCTGTCTCTGGAGCTTTGATTACTCCCTGCAAGCCGAACAGAATGAAAGGAACATCCTGTGGAGAACCTGCTTCACCTGCTCTTAATGAAAAGCAATACTGAGAATGTTTGGATGGTGACGAGTTTCGGAGAATAGGACCTAAACATAGTTACGATGTGCTTAAACCAAACATGGTTTGGAAACTACAAATCTTAACAACAAATTTATTAGATCACCACGCCTAAACTAACAGTAATGGTGATTACCAAAATCATTTTTAATCATTGTTAATCCACCATAATGTGTTTGCTCTTAAGTCACTGTACTATTTTTAATGCTACAATTTAATTGTTATCCATAGATTTTCCCCCGTGACCCGAGGTAGTTCGGATAAGCGGTAGAAAATGGATGGATGGATGGATCCATAGATTTTCGAATTTACAAGAAAGTACTTTTAATATTTTTTATTCAGATGCCCACTGACAGTTATTTACTGAATCACTGTATCGGACGCGACACAACAAACAGCTTGTTCTTGATGGGTTTGTTGTGTCACGACACGACGCATCCTAAGTGTAAAATGATTGTGGTTCTAATAGTTTGTATTGTCTTTTGTAGTGTCCGCGTCCGATGTAGACACAGTGTTATGCTTGATTGGTTTCGGAGAAAAGTTAAATATGCTCAAATTTGGGTATAAAAACGTGAATACATTTTTAATTTTCAATACTTCTACTGTATTTATCACTGTCTGCCATTGGATGGACAAACAGATAGTCCAACCCCAAACTCACACCATTGTTTGATCTGGAAATGAATGTATAATGTTTATACGTTTAACAATGTTTATACTTCTTTTAAGAAGTTCACCAACAAAGAGCCTTGTAGTTGACACCACCATAAACTGAAGGAGTAGAAAGTAATTTAACATGAAATAAATTACACACCTCAAAGAATAATAAACACTTATTTCCGGTTGCCCCCAAACTGAGCTGAGAACTGTCAGTGGACGCATTACCTAGCCCGAGAAATACTTTAAAACATGACTCACCCTTGTGAGCGCCACACTATTCCAAAATCTGATCTCTGATCTGATTAAAAAATCCAATCAAGCCAATATTTCATCTCCACTCCATCAAATAACGCCAAAGTCATTGTAGCCATCGATATTTCATTTGTTTTCAGTGGCATCCCTCGAGTGGTTTCCCCACACAGATGCCTACGACTGTGCCGTTTAATTTAATCACTTTCTATCTCTATCGGTGTCTTAACAGTGGGTGTATCGCCCATGCACACCTATTCTCAGTATCCCCATTGGTCCCGGTTTTTCTCTCTAAAGCGATCAAACAGTTTCTCGTCATTCCTTATTGGATTTCTTAACTTCTCTACATGCAATTACTACTGGAGGTGACCAGAGTAGTGGGTGGTGCACAGGAAGAGATGCAGATTCATCTCATACTTCAAGACATTAGAAGCCTGGTGGGGTGTCTAGACTGATCCGTGGGACCATGTACATTTTTCAGACATCGTTAAAAAGGAAGGACCAATAGAAACACTGGTCAGGTGTGATGAGGTCTGCAATGCCAGCTGGTGCCATCAGATCAAACTTCTCTATCTTCCTTCGTGCAAATGTTCTCTGTGTCTATCACCCTCTTTTTCTCATTCTATTGCTTCGCACATCTCTTGGCATATGCTAGGACACCAGGAATAGTTCTGACCTACTTGCAGTTTTGCAGCTCTCCACCAACTTCTGACTCGTTCCTCTCCCCGGTTCTGATCTGGGTGCAGCAGTATCCCGAACTTTACACACTACATCTTTCTGACATCTTTTGACCCACAGTCATTTTTCATACTGTGCAGTTCAGGCACTTTTGAAGAACAATGCTTCCATAGTTTGTCACGCCCGGCTTATGAAACAACTGCATTTTTGAAATGCAAAGAAATAAATGCCCAGCTCCCTCAAACCGTAAGAAAGTTGAGCAGATACAAATACAGGAATCCAATAAATAGATTTAATATTCTCTCAAATGAAACTGATTTAAGTTTTTTTTCTCTTGCTTATTTCATTTCAGTTTATCTGGCTCCCTCGCTTTATGGGGCATGTTATTATTTCAGATGTGGATCGAAGAGTCTTAGCTTGAGTTTTGGAGCATTGATTGACATCTAAAGGCTGAGGTTAGGTTGGATTTATAGTTATAAGTGGAAATAATCCATTCTCTACCCTCTCCAAACCTGAGCCATTTGTATACATGAAGGTCACACTATTGATGGGCACCATTAAAAAACAGGCAAAGCAAGGTGAGGCTCGTTTAGATCAATATGTTAACAATCTAAATCCTGAACAGCAGCAACCACTTAGAGACAAGCTTTTCACTCTTAAAGCTATCAGACAGCTTGCTTTTTCAATTCAACATATTTTCCACGGAGTTGATAAGATTTTAGATAAGAATACTTACAGGTTTGTGAATAGGCTTTTTAACTGTTATGCAACCAGTTAACTAAAGCAATAAGCCCAAAGAAGCACAACGCCCTTAGCTGTTATAAAATGCACTGTAACCCACTGCTTGCCGGTCTTATTGCTTTTATAAAAGGGTTATTCCATATGTGTAGCAAAGTTTCATAAAATAAAGGAAATAAAATGATATTTAGGCATTTATGATATATTGGGTATTTTATAATGGCTCAAGACTCGGCTCAGCCAATTAGAATCAAGGAACAGAACTGACCGTTTTATAAATCTTTATGGCCATAATTGACAGGGTAAGCCCGTGTTCACGGTTAAAAAAAATTTTTTGAAGAAAAAGTTGATCAAGCCGCTTTTTTAGTTTAAAAAAGATGCATTGACTTCGTCGTCAGCATCTGTGCACGAAGTCAGCCCAGAGAAACAGATTGTAACGAAGTCTATTTGAATGACAAAAAGAGAGCGTCTATGCAATAACTATTCACATATTTAAAAACTACAATACAAATTTCTCACTAGAAATGCAATCAGAAGTTGTTGAAAGAGAAAATGATACTTCCATTTATACAAAACTGTGCTCCAACGGACTTTTCGGCCACCATTTTATTTTTTCAAGCTGGAGCCTTCTGGACCAATTACGTTCCCCGCATGTTGTTATGGAAACAAAAGCTCTCTGTAATTGGTTAGCTCCGTAAAGTTGAACTTTTTTTAACCTCAGTAGACGCTCTGAGCTGCAGAAAAAGACGCCGAAACTGGTGTTCAAAAAAACGCTCAGAACGAATTTGAAAGATGGTTTACTCCATAGGATTATAATGTAAAACAGATGCTAGCAGTTTAAAAAAAAAGAAGTCAAGTGTGAACACGGGCTAATGCAGATATTTTATAAAATTGATGTTTTTAATAAATAATTCATTTAAGTATACTTACAGTGATATCTCCCCATTAAAATAGAAATTTCTGTAATGATTTTCTAACCCTCCTGTCATTTGAAACCTGTATGACTTTCTTTCTTCTGCGGAACACCAAAGATGATATTTGGAAGAATGTTGTCAACTGGCACGCATTGACTTGAATTGGTTTTGTGACCATACAATAGAAGTGAATGGGTGGCTTACAAACTCTCTTCGAAATATCTTCTTTGGTGTTATGTAGAAGAAATAAAGTCATGCAGATATGAAATGAAATGAAGATGAGAAAATGAAGACAGAAGTTTTATTTTTGGGTGAACTATGTCTTTACGTTTAAGCATAATCAAACAAAACAGGATAGCTATTGAGCATCTTAAAAAGTAAAAAAGCACACTGTGATAAATCTATAAGCCAAAAGCTTAAACGAAAGCATTTTAGAATTAAAGTCCCATATAAAGTGCTACAAAAAATGCATGGTTGAAGTCTATAGAGGGTATGAACATGACATCACTTCCCCACATGAACACGCTCCATTGAGTGGCAAACTACTCCCCAAAATGGCTGCTTACAATATCAGGAAACGCAATTCCGTGCAAACATATCAGTGTCCAAGGACACCTGGTTTCTTCGTGAGTCGTAAGGACCGTCGAGTCCAACTGCTTTCAATGTCAGCAACTAATAGCAGTGCCAGTTTCTTTGTTTCTCCTATTGTAAGCAGCCATTTTGCTGCGTGTTTTACCACTCAAGGAAACTTGTCCTGGCATTTGAGGAGGTGTGTCCCGGCATTTGAGGAGGTGTGTCCCGGCGTGTTCACGTGGGAAAATGATATCAATGCATATTGCGTAGATGCATGAGAGAGTATTTTCCTGTCATTTGTTTAATCCGACTCTTCTAAAACTATGACTACAGTCGCCGTTTGTGAACTTCAAGAATTTCCTGTCAAGTGCATACTTTAATGTAACAGGATTCTTCCGACACACCAATAAGACTTAAAGCTACGGAGCGTGCTGAGTTGATGTAAAACCTCTCATGTAATGGCTTCGGAAGTGATAAGCTTCAATGTTTATTTTCCCCTACGCTGCGTGAGGTAAAATTGACTTTTGCTATCTCAGCCAATAGCAATTACCTGAGACGCCAGAAGCTTTCTACGCAGCGAAGACTAATTAGTTTCATTAACCTGCGTCAAAGATAAAAAACAATCGCCATAATGTAATTGAAATGCTGGTTTTACCTCTCTCTCTCTCTGTGCCTCTATGGCTCCTTCAGTTCTGTTTTGGTCCAATTTTCTTCATCCTCAAATTTGTCCTGTTAGTACATTTCAATTTAAATGTAGAAGGACAATTGCTCAGTCATCATAGAGATGTTGACTCCTGTCCACAGCGAGCCTACGAAAGAACGCATTTGCTAGCATTATGTGCTATTGTGTTTATGTAAATGCTTGCTTGTTAGGCGTGTGCTTTTCCTCCACACAACCTTTCAAATTTTACCATACGTGTTGTTATAGTAGCGTTCACATAGGAGATTTAAATTTCTTTTGTGGGTAGATTTGCGATGTTATCCAATTTGCATCATTCCAAGTGAATCAGTCATTGAAAAAGGTAGACCGACCATGTGAGTAGACCGCACTATGGCCCCCAATTCATTCTCAGTGAATTTGCCTAGTAGCACAAGTTTTGTCATCAGTGACATTCTAAAGGCCAGTCTGTGTTTATGAGTGTCCAGTGTACGGTGACTAATAATCAACCAATGAGGCTGAACACGAGACTTTGAGCTCTATGCAAATCATCATCATTGCAGTATTCGGTATTCAGACTAGAAAAAGTGTGCGTGTTTGTGTGTGGCTTTTCTCTGAGACTCTCTTGTGTGTGAACATTTGGTCTTTCATACAAAGAAAGGAGACATGACATTTGTAGGGTCTTGTTTGGTCTTGTGTGCACAATGACCCAAACGCCAGAGCCAAATCTCACAGCAGGGTTTCTGAGCTTTCTCACCATGTGAGAAGACATTGGACTTTCGGCTTTGACCTTTTGACGTGGTGAATCAATAGAATGCATTCAAACTCTTCTCAGCTGGATCTTTTGGGCTTTTTACAGACTGAGAAATATGGCAGACTTATTGCCCAACTAAGCCTATGCATACCTGTAGAGAAACACAGACAACATAAACACTGATTGTATCTACTCATGTTGTCTTCTCCATATCTATTCAACTCCTGTTTCATAATTTATTAAGCATATTGACCATAATTGTTTGATAAATAAAATTAATACTAAAATCAATAAAAAAGACTGGATTGATTTATTCTGTTAGTTTTATTTACATTGTTACAAGTGTTAGATTCTGATGCTTAAGATGAGCAAAGTGTCGAAAAAACAAGTTGGACATATAACGTAGTATTTCTATGCAAAATATACTCCCTCAGCTTTCAAACAAGTTTTGCAAATTTTGTTTAAAACCATGTATTACTGTGACGAAACAGAGGTCCTTATTTTCCTTTTATAACCAATTTATCTCAGTACAGTGCAAATATAAACCAGAAGGAGAGCGAGAGGAAGAGCATGCCCATCAATGTGCTTCAATGTAATATAAACGTTGGATGTTATACTGGATTTGAAAATCATAGATGGAGTGGTCCCAGTGCTAAAAGATGCCGGTCATGAACCCCACGCGGTAAGTGAAACTCAGTTCAATGTGTGTTTTGTTGGTAATCGGTGAGTAAGTGCATAATTTAAACAATACGGACATATAGTGAATCAACAGTTATGCAGGAATATTGCGATGATGTATTGTGTGCTTGGACATCACAACTAGATGCACCCGGGACCTGATTATAGCACTTACACATAGAAAAAGTGGGGTTTTTGTATGATGTCTCCTTTAACTGATATTGATATTTCCCTACAAAATCTGACAGAAGCACTAAAATAATAAATCATTTTTATACGCTCATCATTATTTAAGGTTTTTAACATTGATTTTTTTATGTACTTGCTCAATAACAGCTTTTGTTTATATGTTACAGATTGACTCTTGAAGGTCCAATATGTCATTTGTTTGAGGATCTATTGACAGAAATGCAATATAATATGACATAAAACTATGTCTTCAGAGCTGGATAAAGACCTTACATACTGAAGCGTTATTTTTTTATTACCTTAGAATGAGCTATTTCTTTATACGTAAACTGTGGGTCCCCTTGCATGGAATTCACCATGTTGTTTCTACGGTAGCCCTTAAGGGACACATTGCTCTAAAGAGCATGTTTCAAAAATACATTGTCTCCCTCGGCTTAGAAGCGAGAATGTGACAAAATTTTAGCGTTGTAGTTCTTTGCAATAGACAGGGAAGCGGTGAAGTGAGACATTTCTTGTAATTCGCAACTTCACCACTAGATGTCTCTAAATTTCATAAACCGGAAAAAAAATTGTATTATATATAATCGGAATTTTATTGGCTACCATTCTCTTTAATTATCATTAATGCCATCAGCCACTGAAAACCCCATATCAATCGACCACTACATTTGACAGCTTTTTTTCGTTTAATGTGATATCATAAACGTCAAACTTAACTTGAGAAATTCAAAGACCCTACTGATTTCCCAATGCACGCGGCAGAATTGGAGCCGCTCTGAGGACTCATCTACATCAATCTCAGTTAGTGGCGGCTTTATGTAGCAGAGAACGGTGGTTGTAGTATGTCATACTGACAATATAGATTTGGGTAAGCACAGTCGTTCTGATGTGCCAAGTCCCACATCCTATCTTCCTGTCTCCGTCCAATATATTCAGGAAGGAAGCAGTTTTCTCTGAGCTGGGGCTGTCTGTTTTCGTCTACTGTACTTTCTACACACCTGAATGAACAATGCTGTCCTGTTGATCCATTCTAAATTCAAGGCTAACAGGACATTAAATAAATTATACAGCACATTTCAACAGAATCAGGTTAGTTAATCCAAAATAGCATCTAATTTTATCGGTGCATTTGTTTTTATTCAATATCTGTCAGTAAAATGTACAGCCTTGGGGCTAGATGGGAAATACATTTGGTTTCAGACAGAGTAGGAAACTAAATAGCGGGGGTGTGCCCCGTTCACAAGTGAACAGAAATGTTTTTAAAATTTCAATTCATTCAAAATGAAATGAATTTGAAGTAGCAGCAAACAGGGTGCATATTTATCAACTTAATGGAATAACTACTTCAAGCATCACTCATAATATATTGAATTATCCACGAGGATGTCATCATAGAAAGTATCAGGAATTTCCAGATAATTAATAATCAATGTTAAAATTGTCACACATAGATATTTCTTTAATATACTTCCCGTGTTGGATTCGAATTTAGTAATTTCATTTGTATGTCATTGCATGAGAACAGAAGAGAATGACATTATTAAATGCATTTCCTAAAGTGTTATTTATATGTGGTTATAGCGAATTGTATCTCTTTTATATGTTGTACCACTGCATCACAGACCTAAAGATGGATGACCGGTGATATTAAACTTCCTCTATCACACAACACATCGGCTATGCTGTAAATCATGCCAGGGATTCTATTAGATATTTTCTACGGCAGTAAGTCATAGAGCATCAAACAATAAGCTCATGTTAGTTACATGGCAATCCACACAAAAAGATAAAATGTAGTTCATGTGAATTGTGTGTAAGACTAACCAGCTAAAATGTGTCTGTGATGTGTGAATTTATGGCTTCTTTCAGAATTAAGGAATTTTTTGTCCCAAAATAAAAGTTCTGTCATTATTTACTCGCCCTCACTCTTATAAATAAAGGTGCTTCACAATGCCATAGAAGAACCGTTTTTGCCTAAATGGTTCCATAAAGAATCTTTCTGTTTCAGAAAAGGTACCTAAAGGTTCTTTACTTTATAAAAAGGTAAGGAAGTATGGTTCTTTAAAGAACCTTTATATGTGCTAATATGTGCTTTCTGACCTGACAAGTTGAGGAAAGTTCCAAAACAAGTATTGAGGATTGTCCTATGCGAACTAAGTTTTCCCTCAGGCTGTTTCCCGATAAAAGGAACTATTTAGGGAAGTAAACCGGTCGACAGCGGCGTCATTTCAGTGCATCCGTCGAACAACGACAAACAACAGAATGATGGAGGATGTTGTGATTGGTGCTGTGTTCAGCCAATCAGCGTTTGCTTACAACATGGGTCGTTCCTATCCTGCTGGTTAAGACCCTGCCTCAGAGAAGGAGCTAAAGTATTGCTCCGAAAAGGTTCTCCCGAACTAAAATTCCAGCTAGGTCCTGCGTTGCGAACACAACAAAAAGTGGGTACATCCGGGAAATCGTCCCGGAACTATGAAATCGTTCCTGAGGTGCGAAAGCCCCTGTTGACTAAATGGTTCTTTGTGGAACCAAAAATGGTTAGCTGTGAATAACCTTTTAAATACCTTTATTTTTAGAGTGTCCATGTCATAATAAACCTGTATGAGTTATTTTGTTTCGCAGGACACAAAAGAATATATTTTGAAAATGTTGGTAGCTGAACAACAGCGATACCCATTCACTTCCATTGTATGGACACAAAAGCAGTGCAAGTTAATAGGTAACGTCATTGTTTGATTTTTTTTAAATATCTTCTTTTGGGTGTCTTTGATTTCATATTCTTTGTACCATTGCAGCTCTACCTGTCACATCAATGTCATCAATGTGGACCGGCTCCAGTCTTGCAAACAGCTGTTCAGTTCTGTCGATACAGTAAACAAGATAAAGGAGCTGCTTAGCTGAAATACAATAAAGACATTTTTACTCCGGAAGGATAGGATCAATGTGTCTCTAGGCGTGTTTTCCTGTAATGGCCATGCATAAATAACTTGGAGAAATGAGTAGTTAATCATAACGATTTTACCCTTCTTACACAACCTATTGATGTGCGACTGGTATATTATGGGATGTAGTAACGTTAGCATGGCACTTTTTCATGTTGCCGTGTGTGAAAACTGCAGAACAGTAGACGTCAGAAATGGCATTGGAGGAGAGTGATGAGTATTATGTTTTTGACTGTCAAAACAAAAGAGACTGAATGTGCACTTTTGGTTTACAGATTCGGGGATTTATCACTTTTTTTAAATGTCTTTTTACGGTATCTGACTCTCTGTTATGCAATGCTTAAGGTTTATGGAAAACATGAAGCAGTGTATCTTTTAGTTTAGTATTTATAAACATTTATTTTCACAATCCTTTACATTCTAGTTGAACACCGAGTGCCAAAATGAAGCAATTCCAGGAAAAAAGATTTATAAGGTTTTGGCCTGAGAGCGATTTTTTACACCCGTCTCTCTACACCTTCAATGATTATTTGTTTTTATTTGTCATTTTTGACACCTCTCAAAAACACTCTACAAAGTAGGTAGAAAAACGTAAAATATCCTAAACAAATATTCAGAGTCCTTTGAAGTGTAAATGTGCATTCCGAGCATCAGGGATGCACTATCAGTCACAGCGAACCTGCCTGTCAAAGATCATATCACATGTTTATTTTCCGTGGTTCCTTTAAACTGGAGCTTTGCACCGTTTTCTCTCTGTTGAGCGAAAAATTTAACCCAATTAAGTTCACAGCTGTTGCTTCAGGCACAGAAAGTCTGTCAGTTATACTTGGTTACTCTTGACTTTGTCTCTGAACAGCTCAAATTTTGGTGGATTAAGAACAATCAGGAATTGTCAATCCCTAATAGAGAGACGCAGGTAAATTGCCTAATATTGATCAACACAGGTTGTGTTGTAATTTTTATTACAAAATAGTTAATCCGCAATGTCCTATTCAGATTTTAATGTTTGGCAGAGGACTAACACACACATTACAAGACATGAACACAATCACATACATAAGGACTGTATGCGATTGTACTTGAATCTGTACTTAAAATAAAAATGATACAGATATATATATATATACAGATATTCATACTCAACTGAACAAAATGTATAAAACTGACCAAGTGGTTTTTGGATATTTTACTGCAAAAAAGTTACTTTAACTTTCTGATAAGTTAGTTATCATTATTTAAAGATGTTTATTATTTTATATGCTGTAGTGTCACGTTTTACTGACAGATGTACGCATTAAACACGCACGTACATTTCATATTTCAAAATTTATTTAAATAAGGTCTATATTTAGGCATATTTCTTTTCCACTTATCATGTGGTTGCAAATATAATAATATATATATATTTCCCACCCACAGCGGTTAATTTGTCCATGGGTAAAGAATTTGTCCTAATGGATACAAAACCACCGAGACATTTCTCAAAATATCTTCTTTTGTGTCCCAGACAAATATGTTATACAGGTTTCAAAAGTGTCACATGGAGACACACGTGCACTGACACACGCACACACATATAAATGTGTTCTCTGTCTTTAACAATGTGTTTCGAGGTTATACAACACCACACACCACGATGACCCACTAAAACATCACTCTATTTAGGAGGTCACGCATGTAAACATTATTTGATCACTCACAGAACAAGATGAAAGCGGGATTCGGAGAGGGGATGAGTGATGTGCAGCCTATTAGACATATTGCTTTACATAAATCTTATGAAATGGACAACACTCAACATCTCCATCAGAGGTGCACAGCTACTCTAAACCCCACACCGCCCAGCCAGCTTTGATCTCAGACACTCGCTTATTCCACCATTCCCTTAGAGAATAATTGTTTTCTTCTAGAAGAAGCAATCATTAAAACCAAGAAAACATGTTGTTATTACTGTAGCCAGGCATACAGCAGGACACACAATAGCGAATCTAGATGGACATTTTAAAGGGTCATGGGAGTAGAAGCACAGGTTTTGCTTCCTGAAAAGAAAATTGGGGTCTACATGGGAATAGGTTTTATGGCCGAGAGGATCTGTAAAAAAGACATTCGAATCCTGTGTCTGAATGTATTGCTACACAGTAAAAGAAAAAAAGTAGAAACTACGGATACTTAGTATTCATGATACAGTAAGCAAACAATACCCAGACGATCTTCTGAGGTTCTGAAATGGGCAACCAGCAGAGAGTCTGCTACCCCTTAGGCCAAGGGACCAGTGAAGGTCTCAGTAAAACTAAAACTAACAAACTAAGAGTGCCAGAGATTTGTGTAACACATACGCATTACTGCAGTTTATTCAGCATCACGACTCAAAGCCTAATCTTTACCAAATTCAGAACAAACTATGGTGGCCAAGTTGCACATATGTATAACCTGGAATGAAACAAATTCATAAAGACCTGTGTCATGCTGAAGCTTTCTTAAATGGTTACGAATAAGACTATTTAAGTTTTCTGGTGCTAGACACAATGGAATAAGGAACAGATTCAGGGCTCAAATGACTGTAGAGTGACAAAACTCATGTTTCAGACCCATATAGTTTTCTGGCCATCAAGGTGGACAGGAAAGAGTTGCAAAATGTTTTTTTAAAACATAGATCATTTATTTTATTATAGCTTTTGCATTATTTGGAGATTTATATTTATTGGTTTGTTTGAGATAAAAGTACATTTACATTTAGGCATGTGGCAGACGCTTTTATCCATTGCTTTATCCTATACATTTTACATAGGTATTTGCAATCCCCTGGGATCGAACCCAGAACCTTGCGTTGCAATGCTCTTAACACTGAGCTACAGGAAAGCTAATAGTAATAGTTCACCAGACATTTCAGTTTAATCAAATATGACGCATCAATGATCATAAATAGACTGCTGCGGATGTATTTTACAATTATAAAAAATAAGTTATCGGTAAACAAATATCACCTCTTAATAAACACCCTCCAGCAGTGTTTCACACACAATGCATATTTCCTACATTTTGTACCTACCACAAAAATCCATAGTTTGGGGCATTTATGGCAAACAATCTTACTGAACATACAAAAAATTACATTAAAAATGTAATCTTACTACTACTAACCCATTAAAAATGCATGATATGATCCCAAGCTTTACAGTTTTAGATAGCTGACCTTCTATGTTTTTTCACAAAGAAATTAAAATGTGCTGTCATCAACATAAGTAAGCCTTCCTCAGACAGGATTTCCATATACATAAGGTATTGGCCATTTCAAACAAACTAATTTTAATTGGATATTTATGGCGCTCCGACTTTTCAATCAGAGCCTCAATTTGCAATTGAATACATTGTGGATTGGAAACATCCATAATTCATTGTACAAATATGTGCAAGATTTGAGACAAGGACGGATTTGAATTCATACGAATGTACCTACTGGTTTGCCACAGCAAGTGAAGGCCAAGAGGGAAGAGAAAATTATACGCTGTGCAGAACGATCGGTGTATGACACCCAAGTACAGCGAGAGTACAATGCTCCGTATGCTTTCGAATCGACTCTCGCGGTACTTAAACGTCACAGGACTATAGGTCTGAGCACGGCTGCATGAAATCGAACACACCTGTTTTTTTTCTAGCGCAACACTACTAGGCTACACGATGACAGTCCACCTATAATCCTAGTTTCGCAGGCTAAAGACAAAAATATTTGTAATGTTACAATGTTAAAATAATTTTGATCTGCACAGATTTGCAATTTCAGTGCGCGCAAAACGCGACACACTCTGCCGAAATCTAACTAAACAAAGAACACTCCTGAGGTGCTCAAAGTTTCTTCGACGTGCTAACAACATAAGAATAATGTTTACAAACAGATTTAAACCGCTGACACAATAATGAAAAAGTGGAAATACTGACGTGCACTTATTCTGTGAAGCACTCGCGCAGTGCGCATGCGTCAACAGCGCCAACGAATATCGCCAACAGCAAAATAGACACACGTATAGTTTTCTTGCATCGTTTTCAAACCAGCTTGTCCTCGCCATTATTTTCGCTTGATATTTCACCATCGTTTTATAAAACGTGTCATTTAGGCATCCTGAAATGTTTGAAAAACTACCCCGCTATTCAAAATGTAGGCAGGCCTAATTCATTGTTTTCTATTTATCTTATTTTTAACATAAATGTTATAGGTTCATAAAGTTGCAATGTTATGTCTTGATTTGGGAAGGCTGTAATTAAAATTAAATATCCATGAATAAAAAAATACCTTTTCAGAATATTATATTACGAACTAAACCCCAGAGCACACCTCTATCTATTTTGGTAGGTGGGCTTTGGGGAAGAGTGTACGTTTCATTGCGAACTAAAGGTTTTGACTCTTGGCTCCAAAATGTCTGAGCAGTTTAATAAAAGCCCCCTTGCAGCAATTACAGGGGTGATGAACAGAATCTCAGGCTCCCTCAATCCCAATCAATGCTGCTGTGCTGCTCAAAAGGCTCCTGCAGCAGCAGTTCCAGGTGCAAATCTATATTGGCTTTGACAAAACACAGCAACAAAAATATCCCCCACGTATTCTCTTCAGCCCTCAGACGGGATTCAAGAGCATTTATCCTTTTCTCTCAAAGTCACATCCACAAAATAGATCCTGGGTTATCGAAGACAGCCGGAGATTTCAGAATGAATGAAACATAGAGAAAAAAAGCATTACCCTTCAGCTTTCATTGTTCCACTGTTTTATAATTCATGGGCTGTTATCGAAATATTTCCGTTTTACAGAGATGGACAAGAGTGGCATCAAACTCAGATCCATTGGTACATATTTTGGGGATTTGCTGGAAAAATATGGTTTTAGCTACATATGACAAGTTATCCATCTGAAGGATTCTTTTTTGTTTTGCTGGACCTTTTTTAATCTAAGTTTTAAAGTGCTTATGAAAGTTTTATGTGCTGCCATCTTCCTGTCCTTTGTGAGCAGCCTTTGAAGTGTATCCTCTACCTGTCTCCTATGTATATTTCATTGTATCCTAAACCTTGTTCTTTACAGCTGCTTTCCCATGGTATTATCTAACTGTTTCCTGACCTCTCCTATAGCCATCCATTGAAGATTTGACTTTTGTGTCTTGAAATTCATGTCTATTGGGTTTTGAGCTAACTTTTAGGGTGCTCCCAAAAGTTGACCAAATGAACCTCTATTTAATCTAATTACTTGAGTTTAGAAACCAAACAAACAGTACAATAAAATATTGCATCTGTTTCTGTTATAAATCTGGCCCACAGTCCAATTTTGACTTTGTTGCCATCAGTACGGGTGACAGCACATTGGCCATTAATTAAAAGCATGCTAGCGTGCTCTGTGTGGTGTAATAAAACAAGTTTATGGTGTACTGCTGCCTGCTTTGCTTTTCCTCTTTTCAGCACTGTGACAAAGTGCATTCGGCTTAGACAGAGTGTTAATCTTTTGCCAGACAGCTTTGAGGACTAAGATCAGGTAAGAGACGGAGGGAAAAATCTTGATTCTTTAAACTCATTTTTACGACCCTGATCGTTTTGTCTTGGCTAGTTGGTTGTCAACGCAAAGCAAGAGTAGGAAATTAGCCATTATTAGACACCATCAAATGGCTGCGATTGGAACCCCGGAACTTGTCTCTCTGGAGGAAAAAGGCACGTTTCACTCAATAACGGACTGCTCAGATGTGTGAAAAGACAATGAGTGCTGATCACCGCGTCTGTGTGATGTTTCGCTTTGTTGCTTTGCTTTGTGTCTACCAAATTCACCTTTTATCCTCGTCTTCATCACCTTCACAGCTCGCAGATTAAGACAAAGTCAACATTCCACAAGGAACCAGTGACGAAAGCCCCTTTGAAGCCATTGTTGGCCGAGCGGAGCTCTGTTCTGGAATCTCCAGAGGTCACCTTTGTGCAGGTATCCTCCTCAAATCCTATTGGTGTGCCTGCAGCTTTTTAATGCTTCATTTATTTGCGTTGCAGCGAGGCACAGGTGTTGCTTCCAGATTAAACCCCGTGTCTGTCAGCATGGGGAAATGGTGTAATCGGGTTAGTGGAATAAAGAGACATGGTTCTCCTCTATTCACCATTAGGGTTCACTCACAATTTTCCCTGATTCGATCAGACAAAGCACCATTTCTGGCCTTGCATGATGTGGTGACTCAAAAAGAGATGCTGGACGATGCCGAATGACTTACCGTCTGCACATGCGGTTTCCCAGTGGCTACTTTCATATTTGGCTGGCACTATGGAGCATCTGCCATCGACTCCAGATTCATTATCTGTTCCCTCAGTGACCATCAACACTGGAGGTGTTATAGTCCAAAGGACTATAAACGCATGTATAATATGTGTTTTTGTATTTCTTGGACAAATGTCTGTCTTTATGGAAGATGTCTTTTAGAATTTGTTAATCAGCATATCGTGTGACCACTGAGAACAGATTTCTGGATAGTATTTATATACTGGAGTCAATGAAGAGCAGCTTTAGTTGACTGTAATTCTTAACTGCCTGCAGGAGGTACTTCGTCTAATAAATAAAAGCAGCTAAATTGTTTTATTGCAGACATAAACAGAGCAGAAAACAATTGATGATGTGACATGCATTCAAACAGTGTCCAAAAGTTCCACTTTGTAAGATGTAAACACACTTCCGGTTTCATTTTTATTTCTTTTATTTTGTAATCATACATATATAATTAAATCTTAAAGATAGTCGTTTATCATTTATATTCATAAATATTGTTTGTGTAGTGTTAAAAATTTGAAATAAGACTACTGTCTGCATCAACGGGACTTGAGACGTGCTCACATGGGCAATCTTGTTAACGGATTGTGAACAAACCGGGGGAACCGGAACAGTAACTTTGCTAAACTTAAATGTAACAAAGTTATATGAACCATTCAAATTGTCTAATTAAATCATCAATATACAATAAAAAATATAAATATAAATTACTAGACACAAGGCAGACCGATAAACGGTCCGGAAATTAACTTCTGGCCAGGTGTGTGTCTGATAAACTTTCTATACAGTTTTCAAAAGTTAAATAAATGAAAAAACATTTTATCTTTATTTCTGATAATGTAAAAATATTTTTTTTTCTTTCAGTTTTCAATCTTTTATAATAAATCCTTACATAATTAAAAAAGTACACTGTTCTAGTATTTTGCACAATTTTTGTCCATGTCTGTACATAAGAATGTTAATAATGATAAACAACGGCCTCTCAAAATATCTTCAAAATAAATTACTAAAAAAGAATAAGAGCGATAAGAAAGGAGCTGCCCCCATTTACAAGGTCATTTCTGAACATATTGAGGCCTTGATCCTCCTACTGGAACCCTACTTGAATTTCTGACGTTCTTAATGCCTTTAGTGTTCAGAATTATTTAGGAATGTTCCTGAGAACATTTTGAAGCTTTTGACAACTATCTTGTATTGTAAGCACTTTATTTAAAGAGAGAGCGTGAAGTGTCTGGAAGTACGCAGCAATTATATTGGCTTCAATAAGCTACGTCTCACTTAGTTTTACAGCTTATGGGTTTTAGCAAGCTGTGTATTTCCTCGTGTTCACAAAAAACACATCATTATTATCTCCAGCATCCCAAATCGATGTCAAGGGCTAAAATAATCCCTCAAAGAATTCCGTACTACATACTGGGACCTGCAGAAATCATGAAAAGTTTTGCGAAGGAGTAAAAAATTATTTCCTTTTCCATTCATGTGAAACCCTTTGTGTTGGGACAAACGTCTATTTCTCAGATATATTTATCAACCTGTTTGGACTGTGGCCTTGGTCAACGGTATTACTGGATCATGAAAAAAAGGGTTGTTTGTCAGACTCATTGATGGAAAAGAATTCCCTGGCGTTCTTTGATAAACAGAAAGATATATGTTACCTTTAAACCCAATCAGAGACCCTGTCAGTTAATACTAAACAAGGCATTGATTTTGCAAAACAAGTGCTAACCTAAAAACCTCATTCTAGGAAAGTTAGATCGAGCTAAGATCATAGTCACACAGAGGCGCTTCATGCCTGTAAATGTTTCTTTGGCATGACTGGAAGCTGTCTAGTTGTTCCCTTTGTTTGTTTTATGAGCTCTTAACCATAATGTCATTAAAAACATTTCTTGTACTGAGGGGAACCAACAAGAACCCGAGTAGACATGATCCAAGTACAATGTGAGTGCTTTTAATAATCCAAAAAGGGTGCAGACAAAGGAAAACCAGGAAACAACACAAATACACAAAATTAACATCTGACATGAAATAAATACAGACAAAGAACAATGCAACAAAAGGTCCTTAATGAACAATCATCTGACCCCAAAACTACACTTAAAAAACTGTGATTTTACAGAATTTAACTTTTTCAATTTACAGAATTCTCAAAACAAAACAGTTACATTACAGAAATAAATGTTAAAAATGCAGATGCAATTGAGCTATTTTAAATTTAATCAGAATTTATATTTATTCAAAATAACCTGCTTTTTTCACCAGTAAATGCTGTCTCTGTTGCTTGTCACTGGGTTGACGTACACAGATGTTAAGTACTTTTGAATAAATGATTATGGCTATATTGCTTTAATAACTCAATAATTCTGCTGGTCGACCAGACAACCACAAATATTATTTATTTTACCTATACAGTATGTCCAGAAATCCTTCTAAATCTCTTCAAGAATCATAAGCCAAAAATAATTGCAAAGAAACAAGCTGTTTCCACAAAACAACACTATTAAGATGCAACGCTGCTTATAATTCAACTTAAAACTTCACTGTAATGAATACCTGTAGAAATTACAGTATTACTGGCAGCGGTTTGCCAGTAGCTTGCTGTAGATTTACATTTATGTAATTTACTGGGAACAGTTTGTTCATTAAACATTAAACATCTTTATAGAAAAACTACAAAATAAAATCCTCATGCAAAGCATTTTGGTAACCAAATTAAAAAATTGAAAAAAACGTTAAGAGGATTTCTGGTTCCTAGAATGCTTTGCAGAAGGCTGTTATTTTAGCGTTTTTCTGTAAAGATGTGCAATGTTCATTTATCTTTGAACTAACTGTTGCCAATAAATTAGACAAATATAAATCTATAATAAGTTACTGACAACTAGCTGCATAACTACAGCAAAACATTTTTCCAATGTCGTCATGAAGTACTGGTTTAGCAAGCCATGTTTTTCCACAATGATCAGGTTGAGTTTTTTTAGCCTGCACTTAGAAATCCCAGTGGTGGTCGAGTTGTGCTGTGCCACAGGAGGAGACTATACAACCCTGTATAGAGAGACAAGGAGAAGGTCAGCTGGAGGGTGCCGGCCAGTGTCCTTAGCCCCAGTGGAGTTTAAGCACACTGACATGAGTTGGTTCCATCTCTACACTACATGCTTCCAAAAATGAGTTAAGGTCCTCTGGGAATACCTGTCCTAAACAGCGGGGAAGAGCGCTTCTTTGCACTCTTTAGCCACGTCCAGCCAGATCCCTTTTAATCTACACTGTAAAACAGTACTGCAACTTACTGTATATTTAATTAACAATTTTGTTTTAAACATAAACTTACCTATTTTTATATATTTTATATAAAACAAGAATAAATATCTAAGGTCACTTTTCTTGTTATGTAAATGTATCATCATTTAAGAAGTTTCCAATATTTTTACTTGGAAACAAGGCAAAAATGATTAGGAACAATGTCATTGTTTGCAGAGTTTCTGTGCTTATGCCAGTCTCTTCTTGCTCAATTTGAACCTCAAAAGTCAAAGTGAGTGAATGAATGAATGAGGCATTTACACTATATAGTGCTTTATTGTGTATTGCTTAATTTTGGTAAAAGTAAAGTTTAACTTTAAATTGAAAACAGTATTAATAGGAGAGTAATTCAATCTACACTAAGTAACTGGCGAACCTGCTGCAAAACTGCAGCAAAGGTTTAAAGTGTGCAAATATAAAAACAAAGGAAAAATAGGGCTTGGTGGCAAGAAAAGGATCAAAGAGAGGGCTAAAAATCAACAAAGAGGCTCTTATCCTTTTTTAATGGATTCTGTTTTAATTCAAACTCCTCCACAGATGAGCAAAAAAGACGAAGAATTGCAATTACACACCTGGGGAACTCCCAGCCTCCCGATCTGTAATCATCACAACTCCCATTAAATGCTACCTGACACATGAAGAATTTAAATGAGCAAAATCGGCTCTGGAGAAATGCAGATGCTTTATTTCAAATAGTGTATAAAAATTGGGATTGTTACCTCATCTCTCACGGGGTGCCTTCCTTGTTATCGCAAAGGTTCAAGAAACGCTAATTTTTGTTTAATAACAGCATGACCTGCAAGAATGTTCATTGGTGGTATCATAATGATTGCATCAAAACACATACTCGGCTGGATGAAAGCCATAAAACACCCACTCAGCCCTCAAGAGTCATCGGCTACTGTGGACACGCCGGAGTTACATGTCAATCCTGTCACTTTAAACACAACCTCTCTGGGTTCCATAACAAACCGTGACAGCTGGTGTCTTAATTATCAAGGCCTTCTCTGTCTTCTCTCCTCCAGCTTCCTGCTTGTTCTTTTCACGTTGTGACATCTCTCTCTGTTTTTCCAGGTGAAGGGGCAACAGGGACATATGCTGCCGAACATCTGAGAGGGAGGGTCACAGGTGAAGGGGGCTTCTGTACACACACTGGCTTGTTTTTCTTCAGCGCTGGAGCTTTGGATGTGGCCGCTTTCATTTAAAAAACAATAGGCCCATTCACAATCACCTCCACAGTTTCCCCATGAAAGCATGAAAGACCTCTCGGCCAAGAACGTCACAGCGGCTTTATTCTCTCCTGTTTGATATACTGGAGCTATTTCTAGAAGTTTTCTAATCATCAAAACACACAAAAAGTGCATCTAGCGTGAGAGTGCTCAGAATGCCAAACACAGAGCTCATTTTACAAAGTAAAAAAGTGAAAACCATGCTGCAAGTTTGTGTGCACACCCAGAAACAGAACTCAGAGAAGATTTTTAAGATTTGTTTATGTTTTAATTCTGTTCAGTCTTAAGTAATCTGTGGGTAGCTAAATTGATATTGAAATAATTCAAACGTTAATTAATTTTCACATGAATAGAAACTTATGTAACATAAAATCTGCACACCTCACATGAAGTATGCAGTAGATCCTTTTGAATTCTAATGTGCAATTTAATCTCTATTAGACCATGCCAGAAAATCAGAATTTTCTCCAGTCAAGCTAAGGTGCAAAAAATATATGAATTAAAACTATGATGAACTAATATAAAAGTATGAAGAGTTTGGTTCCAAAATGAGTAAATATTTATCAAAAATCATGTTTTTTTATTGTGCCTTCCAATAAATATCAATCAAACTGCAATTTGTTTGTTTTGATTTATCCCATAAAAACTTAAAGAATACAGCTAACTAGCACAATAAAAACATGTTAGCATAATACAAAACATGACTTTTGGAAAGTTTGGAACCAAACTTATCATGTGTCAAAAAATAAACAGGGTGATGTAAAATTAAAGGGGTTAACCTATTGCTTTAAATTATATTCAATATATTAAGACACATAGGGAAAGTTACGCATGTACAAATGATCTAACCAAACAAGGTTTCTGGATGAAAAGGACTGAATGAAAAGAAGGAAAGTAGTGTTGTCACACATGCACAAACACATTTAACGGTACACCCTGAGCTCTGTTGCAATCTGATATCTATTTGCGTCATGTGTGAACAGACACACATGAAAATAAATAAACAGCTACATCAAAATAACGTTCCTGCACTGAAATTCAATTTATAAAATCCGGCCAGTGTTATATTGCGGATGCAGCAGAGGTTATTGGAACAGCCTGTCTGAATCAGTGACAGCTGAGCAGAGGAGAGTACACAATAACTTAGACTACCTGAAGGAGAACTGCATAGCAATGACAATGAAATACATCATTGCAGTGTAGGTTCATACTGTTTAAATATACCTTAACTTATTATTCAAGGGTGCTGTCCTTAAGGGTTCCTTTTGTACTTCTACAGTGGTACAAAACAAACATTTTGGTACCTTTTGGGGTACATAAGTGACATATTGTGTACATTTAAAAGTACAGTTAAATAAGTTGTTTCCCTTACATGTAACCTTTAACTGTGTCCCAAAACATATTGTATATGTTGTATACTTTTCATTCTGACACTGAAGTGTTGCTTCTGCTCGCTTATCCAGTACCTCAAACATGACGTATTTTAAGGGATAACCCGAAAGCCTATGCATTTTTCCGAACGACTTTTGGAAGATTGCAAAGAACAAGCTTGGTGATCTAAAAAGGTTTATGATGTTTACACGTTTTATCTAACAAGATAATCTTAACAAATAAACACAACATTTGTTACCTTTGAAGCCGAAATACATTTGCACGAATGCTACACGATATCAACATCACCACCACCAAGCCTCCAACAATTCTTTCAAACTTTATTTAAAATGTGTTCCTTGGTAAGTAATTACGCTGTGAATGAATCCGCATCTACGTTTTAAGAGATTTGTGCCCATGTTGCATTATTGTGAGATTTATATGCGCGATGAGGTCTAACGTTTATAGCAACTTGTAAGTAACCACCATTTTTAAGACACAATGAGGCTTTAAAAAATCACAAGCGGGTAAATCATGAAAATATTGAAAGGTTTTGTTAACCACAGACCTCATTTCAGGCGATTTACTTAAAAACCCATTAAAAAAACCCATAGACTTTGGGTCGATGGAACCAGAAGTCCTAAAATGCTTACTTGCTTCCTTTGTTTGCATTCAAAAATATGTCATCTCAAAATCAATGAAATTAGCAGAAAGTATATCACAACAGAGTCTAGAAAGAAAACCATAACTTTATATTGCTCATTTAATAGATTTGATTTTCTACAAAAACACACACCAAACTTTTTTGTATACATGCATTATTATTGTGAGGAGGATTAGAAAGTATTGAACTTAATCCATGCTTACCAAAACAAACATTTATCAACCGTAAAGGCTCAGAAAATTACTATTTGCATCAAAACAACATCAATAATACAGAATAGAGCTTAGACGGCTGTGTTCTAATTTGAACAACTATTTAATTTATCCATAAAACCCTTATTCTTTGACCAGGCATTAATTATTTATCAGAATTGTGGATTTATTATTTAATTTATAAAGCGTTATCTTTAGTTGTTTGCTTTGGTTGCTTTTTCTTGTAGCTAAAAACATCCAGGAACACATATTTTGGTTAGTAATTGCAAAATATCGCTTCTGTCCATCTGAAACCTTGTACCTTCATATTTCGTGATTTTTTGTTGTTGCCATAAATCATTATTATTAGGCACCCTTTATGTTTGTCACTTGGTTTTGCATATATCTAACCAATAAAAAGTATTAATGAGGTGTCATTTAAGAAGTCAACAAAGTCATTTAAGAAGTATGTGTTTTTTTCATTTCCTGAAAAAGGGAATATGAGGTTTCAGACAGCGATATGAAACGGGAGTCATTTTTAATAAAAAGTTTTAATAGTGACAAGCTTAGTGTGCACAATGTATTTCTGCATAGTAACTGCTGAGATTAAATAAGGTATTTTAACAGTAAAAAATGACCCACTTCATATTTAATGATTGCTTCATATCTATCCATCTCTTCCTCCGTTCATCTGTCCATCCATCCCTCCCGTTCTTCTAATTTAGTTTAACTGAACGACCTTTTACCCACTGCTGTCTTTTTTTACTCCTCGTGAACTTTCTTTTAATACCCTTTCATGCATGCAGTCATATTTCAGCCCTGTATTCTGGAGAGTGTTTAATGAATTTCTAATGGGCTCTGATTTACATCAAGGACTGCATAATCTCATATTCCTTTCATTTATTTTCTACCTCTCTTTATCCACAGGTGCTAACACGCAACAATGGGTCACGGCCAAGGTGCAAACCCCCGAACAACCCCCCCACACCTCTGGGGTGATCTGTCCTTCAGAACGCTGCCCTTGGCTCTGTCAAACACAGGCCATGTCCATTCTCCTCTTTCCATGATAGGAGCTCACAGCCTGGGTTGCCCCTGCAGCCGAGCTCCAGGCCTGTGTATTAACTGGGTTCCTTACATATACTTCAACTGAGGCGTTTGCAGAGGTCTAGACATATGAGATCAACACGACTCCTGTTTTGGGTCTATTTGTTGCAATCTGGCATAATTTGCACACTGGGGAAAACTTAATAATGCATGTGGTTGTGAATACATGAGTATGTGTAATGGCCTTTGTGGCATTATTTAATAAAATACTCTAATTAATAATTATGTTTTCTTGTTATATTTCCTAGTACAGTATATGTGGTAGGAACCTATGTCAGAATTATTTCAGCGCATTAATTTCTCTTCCATTCATTCTCATTCTCAACCGTAATTGCAACATAATTGTTTTTGGGTCTAAACGAGCACAAGTGAATAAGAATTTGCTGATTCTATCCCAGATTTATTACTTTCCTATAGTAATAAGCAGCTCTTTTCACACGCAGACTCACGTTTCCTAGGGAATGTAATCTTGCGTGAAAATGACTATTAAGATTGTGTCAAAACAGTAATTTTTTCAGCTTTGCTTTCAGGGGATTGCAAGTTAATGCATCAGTCTGAACAGCAGTCAATGGAGAGAAAAGAGAACGAAATGAACGTATGGCTGAAACAACACCCATGGGACACATTCGTCTCTGTTCTGCCGCCACAGAAAAAAATGCTACATTAACACACCCAGCCAGATCCAAAAGAGAAAGTTGATGGGGGGGGCTGTTTGAGATTCTGGAAGAGCTCACCTGCCAACACCTCCACTCTTCCACTCCTGTCTGACTCCTCAGCCTAGCCAACCTGTAAAACACAAAGAGCATTATACATGAGGTGCAGAGGGTCTCTGAACATCCTCCCTTCTGCCACCCCTCTCACCAGCCTTCTCAGAATATCACAGCACGTTCTTTAAAGAACTTCCTCTGACTTCACAGTCTGACAATTTACAAAACATATATAGAAATGACCAGGGCCCCATGACCATAACATCCTGCGAAAAAAATCGTTATTACCTTTTGTGTTCTTTAAAAAGAAAAAAGAAAGGAAAATAAAACTGCAGAGCAACTTTTCCTTAGCAATTATCAGGTTGTACACTGAGTAATAGCATGATGTTTATGTTTAAGTTTATGTTGAATATTAAGATGACCTGCTTGTTGTATTCCTGAACTATAAATCACTTTGGATAAAAGCAGATTCTACTGTAAGTGAATAAAAGTAAATAATTGTAAATGTCACACTTTTAAAATAATTAACATTACTTTGAACATTAATGCTTATAAAAGTTATATCATGTATAGATTAAAATGATCGTTGCCTGGTCTGATTTTGCCGCAGAATTGTTTTTAAACTGTTGCAACCAGCTGTTTTCTATTCTGCAGGTTAAAGGTGAAAAGATTTTAGTCATTAGCAGTCAACAACAAACTGTGTTTATGATTATTACAGTGATTTTAAAAAAGGAATTGTGTGTTATGCATAACAGTGACTGTAAATACTGTATATTTTGAGTTTTGGTATGTAAGCTGGGTTTTTGGGCTGATCATTTGCCAACCCTGGATAAAATATTACATTTCAAGATAAAACCAATGGGAACCATGATCATATTAAATATTTAAACAGCAGATATTTTACCTTACAAAACATGTGAAAATGCTCATTTCAGATTGTCTGCCACGTCAAAGTAAAAAATACAACTTGATACAAAAGGATAATGACGTAATTTGAACAATTTTAACTTGAATGAGTCAAAGTATTGTTTTGCATATACTAAACACACATGTTTCTAATAAAGATTATTTTGTTGACTGAACTTAGATTCCCAAGTTTTTGTTCAAAACCCATTTAACCAATTTAAAGCAATGGCCAGCAACATCCTTTAAACCCAATGCGTGATAGCCTTTTTCATGGATATGCTAAACACAACATCACACATCCTTATAATAGACCTGCCACAAGCTGACCCTAAGAGACTTCCCGTTTCTCAGAAAACCTTGTCACTTTAAATTCAGACAGGCCGAAGCGCTTGTGGTGTGACTTCGAACAAATATTGGTTTCATGTCAAAAATTCACTTGAAAGTAAGATATGTTAATCTCATTGCTAATGGCCCTCTGAAAGGTTTCTTAATATTCTCTTCTCAGCACACTACAACACAGCCTGTCTCCACAAGGTTAATTAGTTGCAGGACCCCAAGGGCCCATAAGTGATGAGAGCTTAAGATAGTGAAAGCGGTTCCTCTGCTCACAGCGACATTACAAGGTTAATGGGTCTCTTATATTTTTCATCCATGCCAACCTGCTCCGCTTACTGCCCACTTTGTAAACATGTTGTGACTGGGAACTCTATGGTATTATAAAGAATCATTTTTTTTTCCCAGTGCCACACTAAACAATCAAGACACTTTTGCAAAAGAGAGAGAGTTACATTTGGTAGACACTTTTATCCAAAGCAGCTTACAGTCCTTTCAAGGTTTATCAGCTCAGTGGGATTCACTTTACCTTGGTGGTGTTAACAAAAAGAACTTGCAGGTCCATTTAAAACAATAAGTGATTGCTTTTGACAAGTGTGCAGAATCAAAGACTAAAGCCATGAATTCCATGCTTTGTAAACAGAGCCCAATCTGTTTCCATTGAAACAGATGATCTTCTCAATGTTCTTATACTCAATGTGGAGCTTGTTACACAAGCAGCTGTTCTCCATTTAAGCAAGGTGAACGACTTTATCTGTTTTGTTAAGAACTAAGGCAGGGTGAGAGAGGACAGACACAGTGTGTGTGGCAAAAGGATGGCCATTTATTTTAACACGATAAACGTAAATGTTCAAAGATATGACATAGTCCACTTTAGAGTGGGGGTGATTCTTCCAAGTGATGTGAGAAATACTAACACCGTGTCTACACCGGATGCGACCGTTAGAACTCATAATAATTTTTAATTTCGTCCACACTGGATGCAGCGCGACAAACCCATTAAAGCCTTGTTCAGATAGAGCCAGATACTTTGTTGATGTGTGTGGCTTGTCTATTGCTATGAGATCGTTCGTATGGTGTTCGTAGCTTTAGTTGTCCTATATTAACAGTTTGAAAAAATCCTCCAGTAACTGACGAGAGATGGATGACGTGAGCTTCGCTGCTTTACTCCTATTGGTAGTCGCTCGCGAAAGTCGCTCATCATTTGCATAAATTGAACAATTCTCTACTTTTGTCTATCAACTTCCGTTGCTGGATACGCCCACTTTCTGTTGCCAAATGACTGTTGCTCGTGTCGCCTGAAGTCGGCAGCTCTCCATTGAAATGAATGAGATTGGATTGTGTCACTTTGCCGATGCTAGTTTATGGCGGTCTGAAAGAGGGCGAGTAGGTTGTCATGTTGCGTCGCGTCCGCTCTAGACATGGCGTCAGTGAGGGGATTGAGTCCAGAGAAAGTAAGGGCATGGCTACCCGGCAAACTAGTTTATTTGTTCTTGTGTCCGGTTAAGCATTTTCAGTACAGCTTTTCAGCTCAAACACAATCTTGCGTTAATTCGAAACTATGGCTGGCTTATTAGTATGAATTCGTACAATATTATTGATACGTTCTTGTATGGTTTGCTTTCGCACTAGTGACTTTAGGTTTAGGGCGGGGTGAAGGGAGGGGGTTCAGTAACCGTTTTCTAATAGTCAAAGTTTTTTAATTACATCATACATATTCATACACATTTTCCCGCATCCTTAAATACTGTTGGATTTCTGTGAGGTCTGGTTAAGTGAACAGCTACCTACTGACTTTGCATATATCAGTTCTTTCAAATTGTTTTGCAGTTTATTTACATTTAGACATTTAGCAGACGCTTTTATCCAAAGCGACTTACAAAGAGTTTAGGAGCAATAAGCAATAGTTCATACAGGAGCCATAATACATTAGGTGCCAATACAAAGTTACTGGTTTCAACAAAAGCTAGACCACTACCTGTTGAGAGAAAGGGTTAGTGTTTTTTTTTTTTTTGTCAAGTATTTTTTTTGTCAAGTAGGAAGAATGTTCCACCAGGAAGGAGTTGTGAATGAGAACGAGAACGAGCGGGAGAGCGATTTACTGCCCTTATGGGAAGGCAATACAAGACGCCGCTGGTTTGGTGAACGCAGGGATCTTTATGGGGTGTAGGAGTGCAGGAGAGTGTGGAAGTTAGCCGGTGCAGATCCAGTGATAGTCCTGTAGGCAAGCATTAGTGACTTGAATCTGATACGGGCTGCAACTGGTAGCCAGTGAAGAGAGATGAAAAGGGTAGTCACGTGAGCCCTTTTGGGCTGTTGGAAGACGAGGCGTGCTGCTGCGTTCTGAACCAGCTGAAGTGGTTTGATAGCCTTTGCAGGAAGACCAGCAAGGAGATCATTGCAGTAGTCAAACCTTGAGATTACCAGGGCCTGGACAAGGAGTTGTGCCGCATGCTCCGTGAGATAGGGTCTGATCTTTCTAATGTTGAATAAGGCATATCGGCATGACCGTGTTGTCTTTGCAATGTGATCATTGAAGGACAGCTGTTCATCAAATATGACTCCGAGGTTCCTGGCTTGAAATGGGTGATTGTGGTATTGCCAAGATGGATGTTGAAATCGTGTTGGACCGTAGGGTGTGCCGGAAACACGAGTAGTTCGGTCTTGGCAGGGTTCAGCTGGAGGTGATGGTCTTTCATCCAAGCTGAGAAGTCCTCGAGGCAGGCTGTAATGCGAGCTGCTACATTGGTATCGTCTGGGTGAAACGAGATGTAGATCTGGGTGTCGTCGGCATAACAGTGATATGAGAAGCCATGTGCCTGTATGATGGGTCCCAGTGATGTCGTGTAGATGGAAAAAAGCAGCGGTCCAAGCACCGACCCCTGAGGGACCCCAGTGATCATGTGGTGAGCCGTGGACAGTGAGCCCCTCCATGACACCCTGAAGGATCTGTCGGAGAGGTAGGATTTGATCCAGCGGAGGGCAGAGCCTGTGATTCCTAGTGATGACAGGGTTGCTAGCAGTATCTGGTGATTGAAAGTGTCAAACGCTGCAGATAGGTCTAGCAGAATCAGGACCGAGAATTTAGATTCCGCCTTGGCTAGCCGCAGTGCTTCTGTGACCGATAGCAGTGCTGTCTCAGTGGAGTGGTTTGTTTTGAAGCCAGACTGCTTGTCATCCTGTAGTTTATTCTGGAATGGGTAGGAAGACACCTGGTTGAAAGCTGCCCTTATGTAAGCTTTTAATGATTTTGCTTTAAATTGTTTAAAATTTAAACAATTAAATTTCCTCATTAAGAGATTTTTATGTATACATCACTTAAGGTCACATGACCCTGTGTCTCCCTTAACAACTCTATGTGCATGTTTGTTTTGAAAGGGACATTTCACCCAAAAATAAAAAAGTTCCAAATCTGTATAAATTCCAGAACTGCTTTCAACAAAATATCCTATTTTGAGCTAACAGAACAATTAACTTTACACAGCAATTTTACTGTGGTAGTTAATGGTGGCCAATAACTGTTTGGTTAAGCATTCTTCCAAATATCTTTGTGTTCATCAGAATAACTTGAGGGTAAGTAAATAAAGACAGAATTTAAATTTTGGGGTGAACTGTTCCTTCTGTTTGATATTATTCATCTCCAGAACATAGTTAATAATTATTATAATGAATGATGAGCACCTTAAGCATGTGTGGGAGTTTTATTGAAGTTGTATGTATGTATGCAGCAAAGCGTCCTTGTGGAAGCATAATCCTTGTTTCATTTTTATTTATTTCTTGCTTCAAGATCATTCCATAATGGAGACCACCAGCAGTATGAAGGTGATGAAGAGATCCTGCACTACACAAACAGGGCATAATATACTCTATTAGTATGAAGGAATCTTCCTTATTCATTTTTTATGTATTTTTTTATGTTTGACCTGTATTTTACATTTTGCACGACATTAAATTACATTCAGCATTAACGGAAATGCCTTAAAAAAAGGAAAAATGTACATTTTCCATTTTTTTACGGGATTTTTTACAAAGTGATGATTAAAGAGGTAGTTGCACTCAAATGGGTGAGGTTTTGAAATCTGACCTTTGAATTTTGTTTCACTGAACAAAACTACTGTACTGTACTGTACGGAATTTTACTGGTTTATTTTAGATGATTTTTGTGTATTTTTAAAATGCTGTAAAAATATGCAAAAATAAACTACAGTACAAATTGCAGCTGTATGTCTTCACATCTTACCTAAGAAGTCTGATCTGTGCATTTTTAATCCAATTCCTCAGCTAAGTGTCATCAAATATTTGTAAATTGGAAGATATACAGAGTTGTTTGATATGCTACTGTGTGTTATATGTATCAGAAGAGTTTATTTGCAAAAACAGATAAAAATCGTTTATGTTTAATTGTGTTAGCTGTTTATTTTTAGTTATTGTCAAGTTGTCTTATTCAAGTTATTATTACTTAATCAACAAAACAACTGCAGATTGATTGATTTCACTTAGAATGCACAATTAAAATCAGTTTTTGCAAATGAACACTTCATAAGTATGAGCGTGACAGTTTTTTCTGGTCTTCTTGAGTTTATGACTTGTAAACACAAATTTTTGTATTAGTTGGGATGCACAAAAATTTCAGTCATAAACTCCAGATTCATTTGGAGTTTATTTGTGCTAATTTCTTGTCTGCTGTAATCCATTACAGATAAAACTGCCCCTAAATGCCACATAAAAACAAAACAAACCGTGGCCGGCTAAAAATGAGCTGCTGTGTGGAGCAGCCATATACCTATAAAGCATTCTGTGCGTTGCTCTTTTGAATTCTCCTGTGGTTATGTCTTTAGCAGCTCTGCCTTGAAAACCTTGAATTTGTTTACATAGATTGGCAGTGCTATAATACGACTACGCAGTCGGTCGAATCCTTCGCTGAGCGCTGAATATAAATGCAGGCTGGTCCTGTGTTCGTGTACGCTGCCATATTAAATCACCTCTAGTGGCTGAATATGTGTTTGAAATCGATGCTCAGGTGTTGAAGAGAGTGATTTAGCACGTTCTTTTGAAAGATATGGCACTTGAGAGTGTCTCTGGATGGCCAATTACTGACCATGTGACATCGCTGATCATCTTTTTGTCCTTTTGAAATGTGCATCCTCTGTCAGTCATAAGCAGAAATATGTAAAGACTGTTGCATGCTTGGAATCTTAAATCTTGATGCGGCACCAGTTCGACAATTCTTCCTGTCTATGACGGGTTTATTTTTTTTCCTCCGTTGGCAAGTTTATGCTTTCTGTGAGTAAGCCTGCGCTGTTGAATCAGCATTTCACTGCATTCCTTTCTCCGTTCTGTACATCACAATGTGTTGCTGTGGTTAAAAAAAACAAGACTTTCTTCTGGTCATGTAATGCCACACCAGCAAACATGTTGTTTAAGATGTGAACTCAACCCCTCATTTGCAGATTATAAGTGTATTTTATGTACTCGCAACAGAACCCTTAGTGCTCAGTGCTTAGGAAAACCACCACGGCCTAAAAAGGAACCACATCCTGCGCGCAGATGGAGCGTGCCATTACTTTTCATTCTTTTTAGTGGAAGACGTACTGCCAGCACAGTAAAATGAAATGGCCTTATTTGCATTAAGCTGGAGGAGAATAGCTTTTAAAGTGGGTTAGGGTGAATCTGAGCAGACGGGACTTTCATAGAACTGGTTTGAAGAGGAAAAAGAGGAGAGACGGAAAGGTAAGAGGCTTAACGCGCTTGAGGGCTTTGGTGTTTGGAGAACCAAGCTGTGAGGGAAAGTGAAACTGGGCATCTCGCTCTCTCTTTTCCTCTCTCTGCTTTAGCTAATGAGGTTCCTCGCTGTCAGAGTTAGACTGATGTCCGATGAGGGGGCCAGATGTTCTTGGATTTTGCGGAACTGCAGTGCGATTGCTGAAGCTACCGGGGTGTACAGGTTAAACAAATTGTTCAGAGAGAGGAAAAGACACACCACCAGACTCTATTAGGATGCTTTGTGATCTAAAGTCAATGTTGCACCTTCTCAGCTCTTATTGCAGCTTCCAACTGTGCTGTGGTTTGTAAGAAAGATGGCAGAACAGTCTCACCATCTTCACTAGAATACTGGACATCCCTTTAAGTTTTCAACTTTAAATAACATTTAATAGAATTGTGAAAAACCTTGTTGCCTGTCTCTATCAGAAATAGAGGGTCTCTGCTCATAGGCAGGCAAATGGTTTGCCGGTAAGATAGTGGGGGTTATTTCTACACTATACGCATTCCCCAGGCATGGCATAGGGTTTTTGATGCAAATGATAGCAACAACGAAGTACTTATGAAATTATTTACATGCACTTGTTTACTTGCTAGCTCACAGCGTTGAAAGCAGAGGAGGTGTATCATCACCACAGTGCAACTTCTGGGGCTGCGCATCCCAGCGGAGGATGGACATGAAACACATTCTCTCCTGAAAGTAGGATTCTTGGACGGCTATCAAAATGAAAAAGGGGGTTTGGATGAAGTGGACTTGAAATTGATTATGTGCAGGAATTTTCTTATGTAACCCATGATAGAATTGAATGAAAAATAAAACCGTTGTAATTCTACACTCTTCATTTTGTATTGATATAAAGAACCATTCATTCAAAGGTTGTATAAAAAAATCTCTTTCTCACCTTTATTTAATCTGAAGTACCTTTAGTCTCCACAAAGATGTGAAACAGAAAGGTTCTTCAGATGTTAAGGGTTAATTGTGGGACCATTTAGACAAAAAGGGTTTTTCTATGGCATCGCAAAGCACCTTTATTTTTCAGAGTGTATACTTAATGACCTGTGACCAAAATAAAAAAAAATTGGGATCATTTAAAGAATACTGTCAAAACTCTAATAAAGTTGAATACATTTGTCTTGTTTTATTTTGTTGGATGTTCCAGAATATAGAAAGTTTAACGGTTTACTATGACATGAGGTGCGTAAATATGACAGGATGCTGAACTCTTCCTTAAGCATGCAAAAATAGGGAAAAATATCCTGAATGACATTCATGAGTTCTGACCACTGTACTGAAAAAAGTACGGCACATACGGCAACTGAGACACAAATTTAAATACAAAACACTTTTATGGAAAAAATCTGACCGAAGCATAAATGTTTGGATAAAGCCTGCATATCAATGCAGTATGAAAAGCAAAAAGCTTTGTTCGGTGAGCTGAGAAGAATCCCCGCCCTTTATTAACCATCCAAGTTCAGGTCAGCATCATTACCATATTACAGCTCTTATAGCATGACAAACAAACATCCTCTCTCAGAAAGACAGCTTGGACGACAGATTGAAATATTGTGCAAAATCTGCAACTCTGCTTTTTGGATGATGGATGGATTTAAAATGGGTGAAAGGTAAAAAATATGCAACACAATAAAAATAGACGTGCACCCTGTGCAGTTAGTTGAAAGAGTTTGGCTGGCATAGAAGGAAGATGTAAAATATTATGCAGAATAAGAGAACACTAAAAGTAAGTAATAGTTCACCCCAAAATGAAAATTCTGTCATCATTTACAATCCCTCATGTTATTTCCAACTAGTTTGACTTTTGTTCTTCTGCAGAACACAAAATAAAATATTTTAAAGAAAGTTGGTAACCAAATAATGGCAGTATCCCTTCACTTCTATTGTCACAAAACGAAATAGGTACCACAGCTGTTCGGTTAACAACATACTTTAAAATTTGTGTTTTGCGGAAGAAAGTCAAATGACAAGAGGGTGACAGGTAAAAGATGACAGAATTTTCATTTTTAGGTGAACTATCCCTTTAAGTTGTATGTATAGACTTTTTTCATAATTCCAGGTTTGGGATGGAAATGAATGTTGCTAGTGACATATTCAGGAAACAATAGCAAATATCGTTCCTTTCATTTCCATTTGCCCCAAGAGAAAAATCTACTTTTCCCATGACTTTACAAAAAAGGAAAAATTTGATGAATTTCAGCTGTCAGAAGAGAAGAAGACGTCAAATTTACAGTAGCATCCTTAACTGCTTTAGTAGAGACTCCATTTCAATTTTTAATTCCAGCATATATATAACAAAGTGTTAAGTTATAAAAATATAACAAAACGTGTATTCAAATGAACGAGACTTAGGAAAGTAATAAATGTGAAAATACGAGACCACAATCTGTGAACAGGGAGAGAGGCCTGTTTATGTGACTGTCACGTGAAAAAGGGTGTGTGTGTGTGAGAAAGAGAGAGAGACAGAGAGAGAGAGAGACAGAGATTCCCCTACGTTCTCAGTGGTTCATTATCCTCTCTGAATGGGTTTCTGCTGACAGATAAGTTCCAAGCAAATGTCTCTCTATCATAATCACCGGCTTTTATGATCATTTTGCCCTTGCTGCCCTTTCGTGATGTCAGAAAGTATTGAGTGCTTTGAAAAATAGAAAGTGAGTGAGAAAATATATACTGTGTGTGTGTCAGCGTGTCTCAACGAAACGTCCTTTGCGCTTAGGGAATAAACACTGCTTATACCCCACATATGCATGTATGTTTTTCTTTATTAAATAGATTAATAACAACAATCTAAATAACAGAAATACAATTTTGTTGCTAAAATATTTTTTTTGATTATTAGAACAACAAATAAATAAATCATTAACTATTAATAAATGATTATAAACTTTTTATTATGCATGCACTTATTCACACATCCCTGCAGTTACAAATGACAGTCTGTTAAATACTCGCAGCATTTCTTGTGAAGACACCCAACACAGTTTTGGCGAGAAGAGGCGGGCGCCTCCAATTTCTCTATACAGGAAAAACCCTGCACGTGGTTGAGATTTGACTGACCTGATTTTGTGACTTAATGACAATCAGTTTATTGATTCAGTCCCTTTAAGTTGTATGTATAGAGTTTTTGCATATAATTCCAGGTATGCACAGGTAATAACAAATAAATTAATCATTAACTACTAATAAATGATTATAAACTTTTTATTATGCATGCACTTCATCCCTCTGCATAAATACTATACAGTTTTTACATATAGATTTATACTGTATGTTTTTATGAAGAACTGCATGCGATTTTTTAAACACACAAAATGCCAAATATTACTAAATGAAAAGTTTGGTTCCAAAATGAGATTACTCCATTTTTAAGTTTTTCAAAAAACATGTTTTTTAATATTTTCATAATGTTTTATTGTGTTAGTTTGCTGTATTTTTTGTTTTTATATCTTAAATTAAAACTGCAGTTAATATTATTTGGAATGCTCAATGAAAAACCTGATTTTTTATTTTTTTTAAACGGAGTTATCTTATTTTGAATCCAAACTCTTCATATATATCAAAATAACCTTTTGTCTACAAAGCAGATAAGGATAAGAGTGTAAATTAAATCCGGGTGTAATCTTGACAAAAGGTTTCTCGAGACCTGTAACACAAATCTGTAAACGTCACTCGGTCTCGCTCAGCACACGTGTCAGCGCTTCAGGACTCTCTTCCGGTTCAACATGGCGGCATCCATGGCTTGCAAGGCTGTAGTGAGAGGACTCCGAGGAGCAAGTACAAAACATCTGTTTGTGAACAGAAATAAGGTAACACTGCGGCGATTTTAGCTTTAACAATCCAGCACGTGTTGAGCCAAACGAGTAAAAGACTCTGTCGCTGTCTGATAGTTTGAAGCTGCTGACAGGATGCTTTTTCATGTGTGGAGCTGTCAGATCAAGCAAAAGTGTCGTTTGATAAATGTACGATCGTTTCAGTGTGTGATGATCGATAGTGATGGTAGTTTAACGTAATTTGATGATGCATAAACGATCATTCTCCTATTGGGACTCTTATGGAGTGTCTATTGCCCTGTCACACTTGTGATGTGATACTGTAAGCATATAAATGTATTAATACAATTGCATGTCCTGCAATTAGATTACGATGAATTTGAGATGAATTGGAACTGATCCTGGATATTTATGGTTGTGTTACAAAGGTTCTTTTCAAGATTATACCCTATGCTTTGATTTTGTGAATTAAGTTGTGTGTTTGGGGCTTTTCTGGTCTTTTTTTAAAGCTTTATGAAATCATTGTTTCACCTTCAGTTGTGTCCTCTGTTCAGGCTGTCTGGGGGCAATAGGCCAGAATCATGTCCATCTATCAACCTTTGACCCATCAGTGACTTAACTCTTGCTGAGCTGGTCAATGACATTTGCTGTCAGTGTGAGGCAAAGGTTTAAAGGTCGATTCTAATATTTGCCTTAGACTCATACAAAAAGCTCAGGAATTGAACCTGTTTTTCCTGTTACTTTTATGTGTTATGAAACATGCGTTTGTTTCATAAATGTTCTTGCTATTTGTTGTCAGAATGCTTATACAAATTTTACAAATTCTCAGTTTTCACTTCGGGTCGGGTGGTTCTTCACCTCCACGTCGTGGATTAACCCTTACATATGTGACATCATTCAATAAATCTTTTAATGATATGGAACAAACACACTGTTTACAGTATGCCATGATTAATCTGCTGCGAACAATAGTGTTCAATAGGAAGGGGAATACTGAAGTGAAGTTAACCTAAATGAGGTGATGCGTTTCATGTACAGTAGAATAAAACATATCTTTGATAGGCAAATGATATGACAGGAGTCTTGGAAATTCAGTCATTGGGACAGTTGGAGAGTTAAAAAGAAAGTTTCAAGTAGGTCATTGAATGGCGTCTTATTTTCTGTTTTCATTCTGACTAATTTTCCTAAATAGTTCAAGGTCTATTGTTGGCACCTTAAACAAATCTGTTCCAGAGGATAGAGACTCTCTTTGAGAAGTTCTCTTTGTATTCTTCTTTATCAAACTCTGTACCAAAAAGTAATTCAAATGTAGATATACGTGTACATGCAGGTTATTTATTCGATAATACAATCCGAATAATCCAAACCTATTATCTACAATTTTTGAGGTTTGAAAAAATAATGTGCCGACCAAATAATCACCCTCATACAAGCAAAATCGCAAACTGGAGTGTAATGGTGCAATGTTGTGTTCACATTAGTGGCTACATTATCCTCTTTCAACACAATAATAGATGTCCTAGGTACTTCCATTAGCCATTAATACTTCCCTTTTTTGTAAAAAAGCATGATGTCTCCTAAATCATTTTTTTGTAGCAGATTGTACATCAGATTGTAGTGTACAGGACACATTCGATGTTCTGCAGTGACTTTTAGCAAACATGCAAACTGGCTCAAAATGAGGCGGAGGTGGTGCCATCCTGATCTTGTACACACACACACACACATAGGCATACCGTACCTTTAAGTGCATTAACCAAAGTGACATATTAAAAGTTCTAATGAAATGAGTTGAAAATGACAATTATGAGGTTATTTAAACATTACATTTATTTAACCAAACAGAATTACGCTTTCTATAATCATCAACTTTTCAGCCCACTTAATTAACCGGTTTTACTAAATGACTTAAATGATCAAAGCTCATTCACATCTTGCATTCTCTGGGATTCATTTTAAATGATTCAATGATCTCTTATATTTGCTAGTGACTGAAAAGTTCAATAGTTTAAATGATCGGTTGAAATGAGTCATTCGTGTGCGAGTCGTTCTGATCACGATGTGCATTCATACTGGCGAACTCGCTGTGTACATTATACGCTGATTCAACGATCCAACTGCACAGCTAAATACATTAATAATGTACTTCATGTTAATTTAAGAAATCTCAAGAAATTAAACGTACTATGCAAAACAAACAGACACGAAACACAGCCAGCTCTTGTTCTGCAACTCTATTAATCGCCTAAAGGCCCGGTTATACTTGACTTTTCGCGTCCGTGTCCGTCTCGCGCACAAATGCGTCTGAGGGCAGCGCCGAGTCATGTCATTTACAGACCCACTGCAAATTAATGATTGAGGATGTGTTTTCGCCATTGCAAACATTCCGAGCAAACAGCAAGACAACAAGAACAACAACCAAACAGTTTGGAGAAGGATATGCTTCTAAGCTTACTGTTCTTGGTTTCAGCGTGTTGGTTTTGTATCATTCTTCTTCGATAATGGTACATTGCACAGTTTCTGTGTGTATTGACATGTAGTGGACTAGTGCACATTTTTTCCATATGCGCTGTTGTAGGCGGCACTACTGCGGGGTCTCAAAAAGTGGACTATCGTGGAACCTTCTAATGACGAAAATTTCGTCATGTGGACACGGACGGACCATACTTCCCGCTTAAGTGTGCTGATAACCAATCCAATGCCGCAACTGCAGTTACAAATGACAGTCTGTTAAATGCTCGCAGCGTTTCTTGTGAAGACACCCGACATAGTTTTGGCAAGAGGAGGCGGCCGCCTCCATTTTCTCTATACAGGAAAATCCCTCCACATGGTTGATATTTGACTGACCTGATTTTGTGACTTGATGACAATCAGTTTACTGATTCAGTTCCCAAAATACAACACAGAAAGATGTCACGAGGAAACATTAGTTAATATTACTTCCATATTAAACTGCCAAATCATTTAATTCATTTGGTTTCTCAATCTCTGGTACTTTTGATATTCTAATGATTAGATTAGTCCCTTTAGTTTAGGGGTTTAAAGTTATGTAGAGAGATTATACAGAGGAAAATGTCATTGGATGAACACCAATTCAGTAAATAGGGCATCACTTCATTACTCAGTGCAGTCCATGCTGCCCTAAGATCCGGAGTAGTAGTGCATGCAGAGTGCTTAGATAGCATATATTTTCATTTCCGTGGTATAATGAGATGCAACCCGCTGCAACTTGGTACAAGCCTCATCCATCTGAGATCGGCTCCTGCTCTAATGAGATGGTACATAGTGCCAAGTGCACTTATACTATCTTTATCGCAATGTCTTTTTTTAAGGCATGTTTGCTATCAGAAATGACATCTTTATGGTATAAGATGTTTAAAGCATGAAGATTAAAAAAGGTATTCATAAAGATGATCTCCAAAGGCCTGAAGATTGTGTGAAGGTCACGGTTAATTTCAGAAGCTAGTCTTTTAAAAACCGATGTCATGATGTTCTTAGACATAAATGAGATGTAGATTAGGGCAGCAGTTTTCTATCAGTTTGGACTTTGCAAGTTTGGATCACGTCCATATTTCTCTGTCTCTTTAGGAGTCTGGCTCTCTGCCAGTTGCTGACATTGATCAATGATCTTTTTATTCAATCAGTTACCGCGTACGTTGACGCTATCGGCCGTCACAAACCTTTGCACTCGGAATTCTTCTACCAGTGTCCCTGAGATTTTACTATTTCCGTTTTATTAAACTTTTACCACAGAGATAGGCAGCAGCGATTGGCCAATCAGATGTAGTGCCGCTCAGGCAGACGCATATCGCGCCAATTCAGTCTCCTCTATTTTGACACTTTAAAAATTAGAGATGGGTTGTCTTCGACAATACCCAAAAAAAGGAGATTGATTTGAGACGGACGATGTTCGATAATGCCAGAGCTGCCTCAAACATTTCTGTCTGGAAGCAGAGATAATTCCAAAGCTGTTTTCCTCACATCACAGATCTCACAGCTGTGCCTCCAGAAGTTAAAGGAACGTTTGCGGCTTGTTCGCACAAAATATTTACGTGAGGACTAAAGTCGTCAAAGCTCGTTGGCCTCACATTACCGTGGCAGCTTGAGAAGCGCGACTGGAGTGCCGAAACAAGAGAAGCGGAGTCCATGGGATGAGGCTACGTGCTGAATATTTTAAACCGGGGTGGGAGGGTGCGACTCCTCTGGTGAAGGAACTTCAAACAGCATGCGTTGCTCCCATCTGTCCACAGCAAGAACACATTTACATTTCTTGGCCGCCAGGGATACAGTAGAGCAAGTTTTCTGTAACCGGATTTAAATATCGTTTCACCAAGGTTAATAGCCATTTCCGTTACTCATGAGGGCTGTTTAGGCGTTTTCAATAATTTAGGAAGGCAGCGATCATTCAAAGGACTTTTGGCAGTGTTCTCAAGGAGACGTTCCTACTTCGAATGCTCCTGTGGGCCACATATATTCCGCTCCATTTGGGATAATTCTTCTGTAATGATGATTATGATGAGGCTGAATTTAGTGTTACAGAAAATTAAAAGTTGTGATGGCTGTTTCAATGGTAGTTGAGGAAAAGTTAAAAGTCATACGAATCGGATATTTCTTCTGTTGGCATGTTTTCTTTCAATTATCTGAAGGGACCATTTTAGGGTCTATTGCAGTGTAAAAAATGAACAGTTGGTTTAAGTTGACTCTTTCACCGCCATTGACGAGTTATCTCGTCATTTAAAAAAACGGTTCCCCGCCAAAGACGAGTTATTACGGCAATCAGTGTTTGTACTGTTGTACAGCAGGTGGCGCTATTACACACCTTTGGGAAAAAGTACAGAATCCCAGACCCTAGAACGTTTATGTTTTAGCGGTTTTTAATGATTGTTCTGAGTGGAATCTGGGCGGAAGCTTTGTTAAAAGAACGTAAATTCTCTCAGCTGTTTTGTCAAAGTGATACATTTAAGAAGAAACCTACCCTCATTTACTGAGTGATAAAAAACGAACAAATGAAGATAGAAGAATATGGTTTCTTTTATTTGAAAGCTGAGACTCTGTTCTTTCATTTGACATATATTTGACATGTTTGTCCATATATTCTTTACAGAAAATTTTCTGTGAGCCATTAAAGTTGGGTGAAAATGTTAAATAACGCTGGCGTAGGCTGGCAACTTTTTTTAAAGAGGCTGGCGGCGAATGAGTTAAAAAAGTTTTTCCAACTTAATTTTAAGGCTAAGGCTAGTCCCAGACTAAAAAAAATTTGTGACCTGTTTTAGCTCAATATAACTTGCCCAGAAATATCTTAAAATATAACCGTGCCATTGTTTCGTCTCAAAATGCACTGCATTATTATAAAAATGATAATTATCTTAACTCAACTAAGGCATAGTGCTTAAACCGGGCCTATAATTCCATACCAAATATTGCTTGAAAATAAAAAATATTTTTGAATGATTTATTTTCCTGAAAATCCTAGTTAATGTTATCACAATGTTATGTAACGGAAGTCAAACAATTCAAAACTTGAATCACCCGATTGCTATGCCAATTTCAGCATATGGTTCATGAAGTTCTCCATCCTTCAGAGTAGCGAACGATAAGATGCTTAAGGTCACCCTCACATCTGTCTTGTTATCCTAAAAGTATTGTATATAAATAAAAAAATCATTCCAATTGCCTTTTGCTATCACAACTAGAAAATACACACATTTATAATAAAAATAAAATTGAATATGCTGACAATTAGATTTACGAGGTAATTCTTGATGAGGTCTTCAGGACTTTCTCACAGGAAAAGAAAAGGGCCTTCAGGACACTCGTCTCTGTGAATATTGGTGAATCAGGTGAATATTTACAGTCTGTGATAAAGCAATTGTGGTTTCTTTATTTAAAAGGAGATTATACAAATAGATAGAAAAGGGAACCAGAAAACATTGATTTACAAAAAAATATATTGATAACAGACCAGATCTGGTGCTGCAAGTGTGTCACAACATGAAGCTAGCTCTCCAGACTGCCTTGGATGCACTCTGAAGTTTTTGTGGAGGCTGTGGATTACATGTAAAGTAATTTCTGTGATCCTGCCTGTGAAAACAAGCTAATGCCATTTTTTCATAAGTTACCATTTTATAACCTTGATATCTTGTAACATTAACTGAGTAAGAACATGTGAACAATTGAAATCACATTGAAATTAATAATTGAAAACAAATTATGCTTTAAATCTCAAAATTACATTGAGACTTCAGCCTGGATTCCAGAGACAGGGTCACACATTGGTTACTAACAATTATAGAAATTAATTACCGTGTAAGTTATCACAAAAGTGTTCTCATTAAACCATATCAAAAAGCTTTAGGTCCAAAGGAGAGCATCATGATTGTAAAACCCTTACAGTCTTTGAAACATATTTTTCATTCAAGACCTAACATTTTTTTTAGACAAAGCAGCTAGGTAAACGAAGATAACGTTAAACACAAGATTAGAGACTTACATCATTGTTTTAGGCGAGAAATATATGAACAAATTATAGCCAATGTCTTAAAATGCTGAAATCCAGCCTTGAGCGTTCTGTCCTCGCGAGTTGAGATATTGTTGAATAATATAGTTTGATAGATGGAAAGATAACATATCTAGTGTAAAGTAATTTCGACACATGCTCCCCACATCCCAACTTAATACATCCATCTACACCGTACGCGTCCGGTGCAATGCGACAATAAAAAACATTAAGAACAAGGCGTTTGCCACATCCAGTGGGGGACAGAATTTCTGTGTATAATGGGTTTTATAGTCTTGTCGTGTTGCTTCGGGCTGCCGGTGTGTGTTGCAGACAGGGTGTTACCGTTACCAACCTGTACAATGTAAGGTCGCGCAAGTTTTAAATTGTCTGTTATTTTATTGCATTCATGTTTACAAACAACTGAAACATGTATTCAAACGTTGCAATATGTAATATTTTAATTAAAACTAACTTCCAACATAGCTTCCATCCTAGTTCGATGGCCGCTGATCAGAAAAGTTCACAGTGAGGATAAGACCGTGCGGTTTGACGTCAGAGAACGTGGTTCCTTAAAGGGAAATTTTATTTTGGCTGAAAATGAGAAGTTTGGGTAATCAAGAATTTCTGTGCGGTTAAGTTGGAAAAGTGTACAATTCTGAGTAAAATTTTTGGAAAGCAAAAGACTAAGTAAAACAGACTGCATGTTCACTTTATACAGTGTGAAGGCCACTTTCCAGCAGTATTTAGCACCAAAATTACTCAAAAACACATGACTCCGTACTCAACACAGACTGGTCAAGGTCTACAGGATTCCTTAAAAATTATAAGCAGGTTTGTTTGAGTGGGGTTGAAACGAAAAGCCCAGAATGTCTCATTTTTGTTGTATTATGTCCAGTCCTGTTTTTCTATTCGCTCATATTTGCCCTCTTTCACCTCCCTCTTTATTAGCTCTGTATGTTGTTCCTCATTAAATATGCTAATTGATAACTATTTCATATCTGTAGAGACCTCCCTTCACCTTCAGCCTGTCACTGTCTTCAGGAGATTAAGCCAAAAGTGTATCCCATGATGCAAATCTGTGCCATCTAAATCCTTCAACATGCTCCGCTGACACGCGTCACGGCCTAACGGTGGTCTCTTGTCAACTTGTCAAAAGGCTGTCGCTCATCCAGTGCTAGCCTTGCTGAATAGAAGTCAGACGCTTATACCGGTTTTAAAACAAAATCAGAGAGCGCTCAAAGGTCACAAATGACTTTACTCAACCATTTCTACAACACCAGATAATTCAATAAATGCTTCATTATGCAACAGTGACCTAGCGTGAATATTAATATTCCGAATTAAAACATTTTCCCATTTGTTTCAATAAGTGCACATGTCAAGTCATTTCCTTTCATTAAACCTGAAGCCTGTCTGGTGACCCCAAAAAACTCCTTCACAATATAATTTCAGTTCTTAAACCTGTTGAATGTGAAGGTGGCCAGAGTACAAGTGAAGGGAACTCCCACCCTCTTGCTGTATGGACACTCCTGAGTTTACTTCCACTACTGTGTTTTATGTGTGTTTATAAAGCATTGAGGCTTAACTTTGCTGGAATTTCAATAGTAGGGTTTGAATCCCTCTGTAGGTCAAAAATCGTACGAGTTATTCTCAAAACATCTTGGTTTTAAGTTGTCAAACATGATTTCATTTTTGGTTAAAAACTTTTACAGACAGGTTAACACAATTTCCACTTTTTTTTTTACAATTTTCAACTTTTTTTTACAAAAATTATTAATCATGCATAACTATACGACCATTCAGTATATTTTAATAGAAAATTATACAAAATGTTTAATAATATTAAGCTTTTAACTAGAGAAATCCAAAGTAATCTGTTTACCTGAAAAGTACTAGATGTGTTTCTTCAAATAAAATAATGTAAATATCTTTGTGTGTAAACACTCCTTTAAAAATGTTACAGAGGAGGAGAATATCGATCATGGACACTTGTTTTATTCCACTATTTATTCATTTTTATTATAGATGATTATTCGGTCAGTAATTTAGTTTAGTCTTTTTTTGTCTTTTGAGAACATCCGGTAAACCATTACTCTATTTGAATTACAATTAATGCATTTAGACAAATCGGGGCATGTTATGGTAATAAACATTTCAGAAGAAAAAGCTATAAATAATGCAGATGTAAAAATTACGCTTTGAACAAGATAGAAAATACAACAATTTTCTTGTGTTACCGAATTTAATGTTTTATAATTCAAATATTTACTGCCATGATGTTTCAGTCCTTTTGTAAAGGACAGAGATACTTCGGCTTTAGTGTGTCTGAGATGACCTTACAGTATAATAAACACTCGCTGCTGGCACCACTGTATTGTTAAGGGGCTGGTTTTATATTATTTGCTGTATTATGCAGGGTAAATGGCAGCTATCAGTTCTGAATAAAGCAAACCAATTAGTTACAATCAGGAATGGAAAAATGTGTTAATTTTTTAAATCATAATGCCCCTGAAGAATTCTGCAAGTTAATTAAATGTGAGGCCATTTGGAGGTGCTAATTAAGAACAGTAATTTCAAAGGGTTTATGGCAGAACTATGACTGGTAATGAGGATTTCAACCCTTGGAGACAGCTGGTCTCTGACTGTTTTATGAAGGATACCATACAACTGAGGTGATCCTTAAAGGTGAGGTTAGCGATTTCTGAGTAGCGTTGTGGATATTTAAATTTGACACCCAAACAAACACACTCCTATGCGAAAGAAACACACTCCTATGCAAAAGAAACACACTCCCATGCAAAAGAAACCCACTTGCACATGCAGCAAACCAGCTCTAAATATATGACGACACTAAAAAATTGTTCTGTTATTATAAGACAACATATCTGCACGTCTTAGATCTGTGAGACAACAAAACTGTTACTCAGTAACCAACTGAAACAAACCACTCCGGTAACAACTTCGTTCTAGTCTTTGCTTGATCGTTACACATCTTTTTACAGTTATGTTCTTATGATCTTTTCTTTATCGGTATATCAGCCATTCTTAGTCAGCCATTCTTAGCCATTCATCAGCCATTCAGCCATTCTTAGCCATTCATAGTCTTTCTACAAGTTTCCGACTTACTCACTCTCTCCTTTGCCATCATGAGCATATATGCCCTCTGTTTCTGACTATGAGAGCATTAAGACTAATTCACACTGATCCTTGAAACGTTTGTTGGATCAGTGTGAATTAGCCTTTATGGTGTTGTGTGGATTATTGGGTTTTTAAGATTGATGATACTATCGTGTATCGATGATCCTCAGACTTATCGGCGATAGCTGATTCCCTAGACGTTAGTTGGCCTTTTGCCAATATATGTTGCGAATCAATATTACAAATGCGCATTGCGCATTTCTTCATGCAAGAGAGCTTGCAATGCACACAATTTAGACTTTTCCTTGCGCCACAGAGAGTGTATAATGTGTTGGCTTTTAGATTTCACCGCACAGTAGTATTCAACCAATAACTTCACACTGGTTAGCTGGCCGATCATAGCATACCTCGCTTTTCAGAGTAATGAGCTTTGTAAAAATTCTGTGGGGCAAAGATGAGATACAAACATGCACGGTATGTTGAAAATACAGCGTTTTTTTTAACCTTAAATCGTGTATACACATTGCATTACATCTAAAACAAACGATACTATTCGTTTTGGCCGTGTTATATGACCCCTTTAAAAAAGATGGCCAGTGCAGAGTCTCAGTAACACATATGATGCTTAGTGCACGCTCATTTACACTTCCCTTGTTTACCATATCACTCTCTGTATGAACACTGATCAATAATTTCATCCACTCGTCTCATTCGCCCTTGTTAAACGTTGTTTATGTTAGAAAGCTTGGCAATTCAGAGTCTCCGCAACAGTTCTCATGTTTATTGCAAGAGTTTTTGTCTTTATGTGCGATGATCAATGATTTCACCCACTCGTCTCGTTCGCTCCGGTTAAGTTGATGTTTGAAATAATGCTGGTGCGGGTAAAGTCTCCGCAGCAGTTCTTGCATGTGATGCATGTGTGCGCGTCCATGTTTACCATAATGCTCTATGTATGTGCGCTGATCAATGATTTCATCCACTCGTCTCATTCGCTCCGGTTAAATGTTGTTAATGTTAGAAAGATGGCCAGTGCAGAGTCTCTGCCACTTTTCTTGCGTAAAGTTTGCGTTTTCGTCTATGTGTGCTGATAAAGGATTATATGTAATTAAAAGCCAAATAAAAATGTGTTAATCATTTAAATGGTTACTAACATTAACGAAGAATGAATGAGCAACACATTTGTTCAAGTATTTATTCATTTATATTAAATATTAGTAATAAATACAACTATTTATGTAAGCTCCAGATAATTAATACTGACAAATGCAACTTAGATTTTTTTAATAGTAAATGTTTAAGTAAAATTAACTTTACATTTACAATTAATAAATTGTGTAAAAATATACCTCATTGTCTAGTCTTGTTCAATTTAACTTTTATTAAAAAAAATGTAGGGCCATAGTGTTATGGCAAGGTTAGCTTTATTTGTGTAATTCACCTATCATTTCTGTCTTATTTTAAGTATTTTTTTAAGCAGGCCTTGATATATGTGATATTGTGGACCCCCCTTGAAAACGAGGTTTATCCCAATAAATAAATAAATATATGGCAAAAATGAGAATGCATTAATATTTGTATGTAAATTATATAATGGTTATATGAGAATACATGCAATTGAAAAGGTTACTGTAATAGATATGGAGTGAAAAACTATCTCTCTGTTTTAATGTTTTCAATATCCACATGGAGTATTCATCATGAAACAGCAGTGACCTTTGAAAGACCTCCAAAGAAGCTCTGGTTTTAAGCCCGGTCTCAGAACATCTCTGGGATTGAGCTCTCCTAAGCTTCTCTTCCTCTCCCCAAAGAATTGGTTTGGTCAATACAGATTTGTAAATATCCCACCATGAATATGCTAATTTTAAGCCAATATTTCTCTCTGAGGAAGGCAGTTGTGTTTCTTATCCTCTCCTTCTGTCCTGCTAAGGCAGAGTTGCGTCCAAGTCATGATAAGGTCAGTGGGACTGCACGTCATCTCCACTGAATTGGTTGTGCTCTCCGGTTCTTCTGTAGATGTTGCTTTTAGGGATGAAATCACCCTGAGGTGTTTCAAAGTAAGGCACGTCTTTATACAACGCAGGCTGTGCAGACATTCGTATTCTTAATGCAACGCAGGCTGGGCAGACACGTGTCTTCTATGTACAGTTATAAAGTCAGGGAGGTCTGCGCAAACTGTGTTTCCTCTTGAGGAACACTGAGTTCCCCAGTTATAAAGACAGGCATAGAGCAATTAAAGTCACGCGACGAAAGTGGAACATATGTTGGAATCACAATGCTGACTCAACGTTGTGATGTCTGCTGGCCATCGGCGATGGACTATGGCATTGTCTATCGGCCCAATTCTAGTTGATTTCTTTCTTGCGGCGTTGCGCTTTACGTGAATCTAGTGAGCTCCTTTGGTATGTGCAATGGTGAACTTCCATTTTACTTAGTTTTAGTATATTTTGTGAGTGAAACTGGTATTCCGGCTGCATTGAGCCCATAAAACTAAATGCGGACTAGTGAATGCCTAATCCTGTTATTTAAACTTGACATCTGGCAGTACTGCATGTCTGTGTGAATAAACTGCACAGTTTAACATGCTACATGCGTGATGCTCATGAATTTGTCTGCGTCTGCGTCTGAGTGAAGAAACAGACATACTAAAAAATAAGCGTCTTCCAACAAACTGGCAAAATAAAAGTCCGGTTAACTCTGTATTTTATGTGGACAAAATTATTACTATTTAATTGAAAAGAAAGAAACTAAAACTAATTTAGATAAACTAAATGCATCATGCATAGGATGAAGTTAGTTTTTTACCTTTAAAATTATTCTTTCTATTTTTATTAATGTTTCTTATTTATATTTTTGTATTATATTGCATTTTGAATGTAATATGGCAATTTAACGTATTGAAGGGGTTAACTTTTCACAGATAATTATGTATGCAATTTCAGCAATAACGTTTTTATTTTTGTCTGAAAAGGAAACAAATTAGTTGTTCATTTTAAGAGACCTATCTTATTTTCTCTTGTATATTTAGTAGTGCTCTTTAATAAAGAAAAAGTATTTATTATCCGAATACCTGATTAATCGATGGAAAAATCAGTAGAGTACTCGATTACTAAAATAATCAATAGCTGCAGCCCTATTTCTCACCCTCATGTTTTTTTATGGATATTACAAATACTGTATATACCCAGTGAAAAATATTAAAAAGAGCAGGTCAACTTAGAAATCATAGTGTTTAATTATTTACAAATAGTTTTTTTTCAGTTTCTGAAGAGGTTTTTGAGTTATTGAAGTTTCCATCTGACAGCGACTGTAAACATATTTAAAAAAAAATATAGGGTGAATTCAAGTGGATTGAGATGAAGTGGAGAGATTGGAAGTTTCCTGGCGATGCAGGTGCAGAAAAATAATATTTTAAACCAGTAACATCATAGCATACTTTACACAATCCAGTTAACTGATCCAATCTGCAATATGTCACACTGCAGATTTGTTAAATGAGTTGCCCATACTGTTTCAGCCAATGCCTTGTATCAAATTTACCTTTAGATGAGGATATTTAAAATTCTGGCAGAAATGATTTGGTTCTGTGTTTACTTGTTCTCTACTCCACTCAGCATGATTTTGTGCAAACGGCCTCCGAACGCAATTCATTTCAATAGGCTGTTTTTACTATCTGTCAAAGTTAATGAGAAGCAGGTCTGGTATCTGAATAGGGTTATAAGAGTAATGAGTGAGCCAGAAGTCTATTATGTTCAAGAGCTGCAGACCCTCTCCAGCACTTTGGAGGGTACACACTATGGTTTTTAACCCTTACCTCTGAAGTGTGCAGGTATCACTTTTATATCCGGTTGGATAAAAAGAGATCTGCCTATCCCTGGGGATCATTTGGCTGTTCTTTGCATTATTGCAGTATTCAATGTTTCCGGTTCACGGCTTTGGCGCGGGGGCTGCGGTCTCTATATTTTCTTTGCGGTGGAGGTCCAGACAATACTTTTTAAAATAAATAATATTTACTCAATCACTCTATTGTTTTATCAGGTCATTTATTTTATATTCTTATATCGACAGTCTGTATGAAACCTAGAAGGCCTGGTAACTGAGAAAATGTGTCTTAAGTCTTAATGGTCTATTTTAATATTTAAAAAACTACTGAATACAAAATTTAACAACTGAAGTGAATATATCATGAGTACTTACAAAGTTACTAACAAGTAGCGTTTCCATGCCATTCATACTAGAAATGATCCTAAATATTAACTTAAGCATAAAACCATTGTTGCAAAAAAGTTTTGTATATATTATTGTTTATATATTATATAGCATGTTTTAAAATCTTGTTAAAATGTAAAATGTATGTTTAATTGCAAACAGTTAGGTTTATGCTTAAGTTATGTCATTAAAACAGCAACATCTACTGAGGGACACCTGTGTGCCTGCAATGCGGTGGAACTCGATATGGAGAATTGGAAAGGCTGAAATGACATGCCGCCATGTAAATAATATAAATAACATAATGCTATTTAGTTTGTTTAACATGAGAAGAAGGTATAAACATGTTATATAGGAAAGGTAACCTTAAATAAAATGACCTTGACCTTCAAGGGGGGCGGGAGGTGCCGTGGGAGGGGTGGGGTGCCCCCCTAAAGTAACGGTTGGGGAAACACTGGTATTGTTTACATAACAATAAAGATACACGGGTCTTTAATCCTTTAGCACAAAATGCTGTAAAATGAGTTCATTAACGTTTTGTGCTGTATAATTCATTAGAATGCTCTTTGTTAGTCATTGAATGAGTCCTGAAGAGAAATACAGAGACTCCGCAACCTTGTTTATCCCCTTAACTTTGTGCCCGATTTACTAAGTTTTTGTAGGGGCCTTGCGGAGCATCTGCTAGCATGCAGAATTTGATGCAACTGCTGCCACAGCTTTCCTCTGTCCTCTCACCTTTGTGTGAGGACAACCGATAAGTCAAGATCTGCTTTGGGCCACCACGTCCTTAAGAGACATCTGGCATCCCAAAGGATCCAGAGATGCTATTTTTTTCAATGCTAATAAAGGATTCAAACCTTAAAGAAAAGCAAATGTTTTTTTGTTTAGGTCAGTAAATAAAGTTGCTTTTGAATTGTTGGGTTGGTCTAGATGGCTCAGGAGATGAACTTTATTCACTTCTGCCATCATTTACCCTCAACTAGTTCCAAACCTGAATATTTTTGTTGTTCTGTTGAATGTTAGCAACTGAGATTTCTGACAAAATTGACAAAATTGCAGTCAAAGGTGGCTCAGAACTGCATGTTTTCCTTGAAGGAGCCATATGTAACATTGACACCTATGGATTGAGCTTGGAATATACAGTCCAAATTCAAAATATTGGCGAGGGTTTTTCCACGCCCCTCCTCAGACTCAACGCTCACAGGAGATGCCAGACACTTACAGGAGTGTAATGGAAACCATCAACTCTTATTAAACCCTTTTCGGATGGTAATTGTTTCTCATAAGTATGTCTGTAAAAATAAATCTGCATGGCTCCTTGTTGAAAAAACGGTGTAGGCATGAGTTTGTAATCCTCGAACCCTCAAAATGTACTTCTCACACGCTCGATCTATCGATCAAGTTAGCTAGAATTTATGTTAACTTGTGTGTGTGTATAAGTCATGTGGCCCCTCCTCCTCCTGGCTGGAGGAGATGAATCCTTGGAACTTTTCACCGTCGAAAAAGACGCAGTTACAAAAAAAACGCCGGTATCGTTTGGTTAGAAACAGCAGCCGAACGCCATGACTTCAGAGGCAGCATCTGTGCACGAAGGCAGCCCAGAGAAACAGATAGGCAGTGTAACAGAATTACAAAAAAAAGAGCAATAGAGAGCATTAACTAATCGCATATTTAAAAACTACAATACTAATTTCTCACTATAAATCCATTCAAAAGTTGTTGAAAGTGAAAATTAAACTTATTATTAATAGAAAACTTTGGTCCAATGGGTGTTTCGCCGTCTTTTTATTTTTTCCAGCTTGGACATCCTCGACCAACCACGTTCCTTGTTATAGAAATGACAGGTGTCTGTCATTGGCTAGCTCCTTTTTTTATCCTCAACAGACGCTCCGAGCTGCAGAAAAATATGCCGGTGCTGAGGTTTAAAAATGTTCAGGACATTTTATGAAAACACAGTGTACTCCATAGGATTATAATGTAAAACAGACGCTAACTGCTTCAAAAAAGAAGTCAAGTCAGAATAAATACTATTTGGATTTCAACGGAGGCAAATAACATGGCTAGTCAAGCAGCCCAACATGAACTAGTATGAACTAGGTGAACATGGTTACATTCCTGCATAAAACTTGGACTGAAAAATAAATGTGTAGAAAGTCTCCAAAAACATTGTTCAGCTGCAGGTTGGATGACAACTTTTATACAGAAATTGTTTTAACTGTTGAGCTGCAGGTTAAGGCTCACATAAGTGACTGAGTTTACATCAAACATTTGTAAACCTATATTCTTCATTTAGAGTTTGTGTGATTTATATTCCTCTTCAGGGATTTAATAGCATTGTAATTTTTTTGTGTTCAGCATCAAGCATGGTTAGTGACTTGCAATGTTTACCATCCCATAAAGGGTTCTATTATACACTCGGCGAAAGCAAGTATTTTTTGGTTGTTTCAGACCATCACAGTTTTCATTGTCAGGTTTTAATATAGCACATTTGCACCCATTTGTGCGCCCATGTGCGTGCTGGTATGAAAATGAGGTGCTGTTTTGAGGCAACTGGAAAAGACTGCGCCACTGACCGACAGAAACCTGGTCAGTCAATGGCGCAATATGTTTTTGGTTATTTAAAGAACACATTAGAATTATTCGTCCAGTACCAAAAGTATACAAAACTGAACTCATTAGCCATCTCCCCAAATGTCGTGAATGTCTTCATAATTAACACACCTGGTGAGTTAATTCAGGTGTGTCATATTAGAAGCAACTGACAATAGTCAGGAGAGGTGGTCAGCCAAGGAAATCTTTTTTGTGCCTTGAAAAGTGAGATATTGGTCATTCAAATGTAGTGTAGTACAGTAAAAAGAACAGAGAAAGTAATACTTAAGTACAAAAACTCAAGGAAACGTACGTCGTTACTTCCCACCTCTGAACTAAATAAACCACCAAATCAGGGTATTTAGACTATTATGTACTTTGAAAAGTGCAAACGCCACAAATTGGGTTTTCCCAATATAATCTTTCCTATGTAATTTAACACACCTCTCCCCTTTAAACTTTAAAACTGAGCAGCTTGAAGAGATGCATGCAAAACATGTCTCACTTTAAAACTGCGCATCTCGCGCTGCACGGAGAGACACATGTGACTTTAAAACTGTGTATCAGGCTCTGCACGAAGAGATGCATCCACGGAGAGACACGAGTGACTTTAAAACTGCGTATCTCGCTCTGCACGAAGAGACGCATCCATGGAGAGACATGAGTGACTTTAAAACTCTGCAGCTCATGCTGCACTAAGAGGCATATCTAAAACGGTAATTTTAAAAGGGAAGAAGACGCGCTTGATTTATAAATGCTCAGCTTGCAAGTGACGTCAAAGACCAACCAATTGATAATGAAATTCGTTGACAACGAATTATCGATTTTATCGATTAGCCCTTATTGGTTTACTGCACATTTTGCCCAAAACACACCCATGACTCATTAAGAAAATAGGGACAACTCGTTCAAACAATGCGTCTGGTGCGCTGACCGTTTTCCCATCCTTAAACTAGGAAAAGAGGATTTCGCATGCATTAAGTGCACTTGCGCCCTGCCCTTAAGACCATGCGCTCTTTAGATGAGATGGAATGTGTAAACTTTCTACTACTAATCTGAATAGACAATGGTTTGGACCTCCTCAGAGACATTGTGATGTGAACAGTGACTCTATAGTTTATCGTTCTCATTTTGTGCTTTCTGACTTTGTCTGTGAAACTGTAATCTATCTTTGTTTGTTGACCTAGTTGCTGACCTAAAATTCTATTTTTGACAGTTGTAAAAGCCACAATGCATAAAGCGTGAGATATGGTAAAAACTTATACCATATTATTTATTTTTGCAATAGCCAAGTTCAGGTTTAATTTTATTATTTAGTGACTAATGTTCTAAAAATCGTATACTGTACCTTTAATACAGTCTTTTTACAGTCTCAGTAATGTTCAAAATGACGATGACTGTGTGGACTTCTGTAATATTTTTTTGTTCAACATAAAGTTTGGATAAGAACCGAATAGAGAAACATTCTGTCAGAAAATGTAAATTAGCCGTCATTTAAATTTCACAGACAAGTATAACAATTTTATGCAATTTATAATTATGGAGTTTTATCTTTCGAAGAGTGATCATAGCAATATTAAGGCATTAATGAATTACATCTTTAATTTTCTGATTTGTTATGGTGGTATTGTGGTTTAAACAATCAACCGTGGGCTGCTTATACAGGACCGGTCCTTATGTTTAAAAATAGCCAGGTAGATGGAGACCATATCTATAGAACAGAACGCAGAAACATAGCTGAACTATTCTTATATCTTAGGGAGTTTTTATTTGCCTCAATTATTTTCCTTGGCTTGCTCACTTGGGGCGTTAAGACATTAATGCACGATATTCTGTAAAGCTACTTAACCGATTGTGTTAATTAATTACATGGGACAGTAAAGTAATTACCATATTCCTAAGCTATTAAAGCGAATATCTACAATGCCATAGTTGAGTTGCTGAGTGATGAGATGATAAAACTCTCAGGACTGTTTTAAGCATTGAACAGATTTTACACAGAATGACTTGGATGAAGAAATGGAGAATTCCATTTTTTTTTTTTACCTTGAATTGTCATTCTTTGACATTTAACAATCACTGCATAATGTCACGGTTTTCGCTTCAAGCTTGCCGTAAGCAAAACTCTCACCAAAAGTATTGCAGACTCTCTAATGTGTTTCATTCTCCGAGTTTAAAAATATTGACTTGACTGTTCATGGGAAAAGTTAAGAAATTGGGTTTTATGTTGTTGTCGGGATGCTTTTATTGCTTTTCTGTAACCACGGTTTTGAAAGGGTTATTTTTAATTTAGACTTTAGCTGCTGATGGATTGATTTATTAAATACAACACGCAAAATTAATCACATCCAGAATAAGTTTGTTTACATAATTAATGTCTGTGTACTGTGCATATTTACATGTATTATGTATTAAAGATATAAACATATGTGTATAATTGTATTAATTAATTAAACATACATATGTAGTACTGTCTACATACATGTACTGTACATGCATATTTTTCCTAAATATATGTGTATGTGTTTATAAATGCAAAATAAGTATACACAGTACAATGACGTAAATTATGTAAACAAACTTTTATTCTTTATGGGATTATTTTTGTCCGTACAGGGTGGGGTTTTACTTGAAGTGCATATGTGTTTTTTTTTATGTCGCAATACCTAAACATCTTTGTTTAAGCGTGTTTTGTTTTTCTGTCTTTGAGCCTGACTGCCCGTGTGTGTGTGTAAGGGTGTGTGTTGGTATTTAACTGCTGTGTCTCCAGAGTGCTGATGAAGATAATTACTGTTGAGGCAGAGTCTCAGGGGAGATCAGACACCTGCCGCAAACTCATCCCCCCAACCGCTCCCACCCAAAGCCCATCGCAGCCCTCCTCACGCTCCAGCTCCACCTCCACCTGCTTTTGCCCTTGATTGAACTAATAACCTGTAAACCCACACAGTGGGTTCCTGCTAAATATAGCAAGAACGGGGAAAAGAAAACAATTACTGCTCACATTTGTGAAGAGGTTGCCATGGTGCTCTTTCAGCACTTCTGCGGTCCAGTTTATCAAGCGGGTTGGGAAACGGGAACACTGATGACACCTGACAGACAGAAGAAACCAAAATATAACTGTTAGAATAACAAATATCAACGCCTTTGATCTAGGCTTCGATGTTGATAATTTTAACATATATTTCTGTCATTAGACTCCAGATTTAGCTGTTCAAACACCTGACATCTGGCATCTGGTGTCACAGTTTTTCCCCCTTGTGTTTGATTGACATATGACTCTGAGTCATGATTGTGTGTGTGAGGATGATTTTTGCACTCTTTTTGTAGTTAACTAAAATCACTTGTTTTGAACAGCTCAATAACAAAACTAAATACCAAACAGTATAGATCTGACTTTGAGTTTCAGTGTGAATAGTAGCAAGCAATTTTGTCATTTGTTACACATCTTCTATCTAGCATCCTTTATAATGTGCTGTGTTGTATGAGGCTCTGCTTCAAGTAACTATTTTCCGCCTAGTGTCATTATATTGTGAACGACGTGAAATTAACCTAAGAAAAGTTAAAAAAGTGTTGAACGGTTTTGGACAGTTTTGGCATTATGAAGTTTATGAACCGGGTCATGTGAGAAGAACCATCCAACCAGTATAGACAAGCTCAATGAAAATGGAGACACAGATGATCACAGCATAATTAAATCTAGTACCAGAGTAATTGAGACGTATTTTCAGTGCATATGCTCCATATATCCTTTGTTTTTACCTCCTCGTCGTAACGGCTATAGTGGCCCATGGTTGCTTAGCGACGACAGACGCCATGAGAGCGCAAAGTCTAGCCACTCTGGAAAAAAGGAGAACGCAGTGCAGCTCGCGTTTTCGACGCGTTTTTAGAAGCATAAAGTGTAAATAAAAAGCTTTTAATATGCAATTAAACATGCACTTACACACTTCAAGAGCCAAGTCACATTTTACCATACTGACATGCTAAGTAGAGCATTAGAAACTTATCTGTGCAACAGAAATATGAACTTGGATTTATTTGCCTGCAATGCCACTTTATTACTTCCGCGGAACTTTTTATAAGTAGTTATGTTAACAAAAGGCTAGCTCGTACAACAGCAAGCTGTTTCCTGTTTTAAATGCGTCTACAGTAGTAAAAAAATTCAGCAAATGCTATTAAGTGTGACTGTGGCCATTAGAAATGACCCGAGTCATAAAAATAATACCTTACTGTGGAAATTGTGATGTTTTAAAGCTGACAGTGGTCTTATATACTTTGCTGTGAATTGCCATGGTGATGATGCTTTTTTTGTTTCAGCAGTTTTGCATTGAGAGAGACAGTAGAAATAAGAAAAGAAAACTATGCTGTGAGAGAGCAGGTTTATATTATGCGGGTCACAATAATGTGCAATTAATCATGCTATTTATGCAATTAATTGCAATTAAGCATAATAAATCATTATTGTAAATTTTGGATTCTATCAATTACAAAACAAAAAAATCGAGGTTAAACAATTATCGAGCAGCATTCAATTTTGCAAGAATTTACAGCTGTGCAGCTGTTTTACATTTTAAAAGTTGTTTGTTTATTTTTACATGTTCAAAATTCAGCGAGTGATCTTGTAACTAACAGTGATCTCAGTTTTGGCCGAAATAATCATGATTTTGATTTTGTTATAAACAAGCAGCCATTATGAACTGAGAACTAAATGATTACCATCAGAGCTTGACATTAACAGCTGTGGCCAGTAAGACAGACAATCCAACTAGACATTTCAGCGGGTTGAATATTATCTTTTTATTGTAGTTTTCTTAAAAGTGATGCAAATTAATAAACAATGCTCGATTGGACACTACGAAACTACAACTCCCATCAGCACTCCTTGCACCCAATGTTTGGTCAAAGGAATGCGCACTGCCGACATACAAGTCCTCGTGACAACGGAAAAGTCCATCGGTTACAATGCCAGCATGTTGAATAAAGCTCTTATATTCGGGTGGTCAGTTTTCGATGTCAACTTTGTCAAATAAAATATTTTCCCAGGAACAAAATTGTGGCTAGGGGCAACGCTGAGTGGCTACTACTGGCTAGTAACTTTTGAAAACCACTAGCCATTGTGGCAGGTTGAGCAAAAACATTAATGTCAAGCCCTGATTACTTCATTTTAACCCTTATATTGTAACATCATGAAACTTTTCTGCTCTTTTTATCATAAAACTCTATGTTGGATATTGAACAGACGATGTATTCCATGTTATATGATGGCCTGAACAAGGCTGTGACAAATTTTACCTTCTGCTCTTGGTAAGGGAGCATTTATTATACAATGGAGGCAATGTCAGAAAATGGTATTGTCACTGCAATATTAAAGTTTTGACTAAACCTACCAAGAATATCCATTTAAATTCGGGTTTGTGTTATGAGAAATGTGATGGGAGCATCAAATGCAATGATATGATGAATCATACTTTATTTAGTTTAGTGTAGCCCAGCGCACGGTACACTATGATGTATGCTAGTGAAATGATAAAGAGGAACCCTGCAGAGAATGAGAGCAGTGCATCATTCAACTCGTGCCGGAGATTAAGTTAGCCAGTGGATTGGAAGTTTGTGAGCGTTCTTTGTCTGCACCTTGTGTTTCAGTTTTTTTTCTTTTTCTAGTGTGCACTTCTGAGAGTTGTACACTTTTTAGTGTACGTTCCTGTTGTTCCTTCACAGGCTGCCAGCTTTGGTACGCTCCCTCATTATTTTCCATAGAGACGCTTAGATGCTCAATTAGCGGAAGCCATGGAGAGTTGTTCATAAGCATGACTTAATCAGGTGCTTGACTGCATTTAGCACCGGTAGACTCCTCAACAGCCAGTGCTGCTCTGATAACCCGTCTCAGTGTAATTCTGCAGCAGTGCATAATGGGAAATTGTCTGTTTAATAAGCGTCTTATGGATTATTGTTAACTATCGCATTTAAATGTTCATCAAAGGACGTGACTGTGAAAGTACGTGTGGATATTAAACCAGCTGCGAGCTGTAAGGTTGAGAAACCCTGAAAGGAAACGAAGAAAGAATGGCCATGAATCTGCTCTATTACAATGAATGCCAAAAAATCTATTTGATAAATGAAATGTTTAGCGCCGTGTATCCATGGCAGGAAATGTGTACCATTTATCTGCTCAGTGTTAATAACACGGTGTTCTGTCTTTTTTTATAGTTGTCGAGGGTGAGCCCGAGAAGATGGCTGAACCTGCAGGAGTACCAGAGCAAGAAGCTCATGCAGGACAGTGGCGTAGCCGTGCAGCGGTTCTTGGTGGCTGACACCGCTTCTGAAGCCCTGGAAGCTGCCCGGAGACTCAGTAAGTATTTCCTAACACCTCCCTATTAAGTATCTAAAACGCTGCGGAGAATTCTCTGACAGCAGTGCTGTTTTTTTTTTTTTGAGTTGCCTTTAATAGCTTTTTGAGTGATAGCCGACAATGTGATTACATGAATAACGCTTCATTGATAACATGCTAATGAGGTTATGTTTATCTGTTAACTCAATTGGTGCTTAATGCGGAGATCAGACGTCCCACGCTATAAAGAGAGCAAGAATTAACCAATGAAAAAGATAGCTGTGGCCAGGATACAAAGCATTCGTGTTTTGTTTTTATTTATTGTGGTGGATGTGCCTTCAGGGGTCAATAGAACAGAAGATCATCTCGTATTTCTTTACTTTCTTCCATTTTTCATGGTTTGGTGCTCCCTTGATGTTTCAGCCATGCATGCATGCGTTGTCTTCTCTCATGCGCTTTTATTGCTTGCTATCCAAACATTTGAGCTTTGTTTTGGGGAGACACACATCTTTCCATAGGAGGCATTTCGTTTGGACTTTGACCGCAGAAAGCGAGCTAAATCCGAGAGGTGAGCTGATACTTTAGTTTCACGTGCGTTACACACTGGACGCTGGTTAGGTGTCACAGCTGTAATCTCAAGATTATTACATTGTACAGAAGTGGGCTTTAGTGCGCCATGTCTCCGCCTTCCACTTTAGTTCTTTGTGGGCCAAAATGTTTCCGTTCAAATACACTTTTGGGTTTTGTAAATGAGATTCAGGAACCCCAGTGCTTTCTCAGGTCCGCCGCGAAGGAAAGACAACGACATAATCCTTAAACTTTATTTGGAAATGTACTGCGAAACGGCATTTCCAGCCCAGCACATTCAGTGGTTCATCCTGGTCCCGGTGGGGTAGGGCACGACCTGGGCCGAGTGACATGTACGAGGCGACCAAGCGAGACGTGAAGGATTTCTCTGACTGCGATAGTGAAGTGAGCTGTTCTCCCCAGTGCAAAAACGCCACACCGCAGTTAGGCCCACTTACCCATGCGGCAATTCAGCTGACAGCTCAATCTCATCTCTGCGCATTACTGCTTCCTGCTCACCCGTATCCACTGCAGTGATACGTTTAAAAAGTTTTGCGCTGCAAAAAGTGCTTGTTAATCAGTGTTTGTATGTTTTTTAAGTATTCATTAAACATGCTTTAAAACATTATAAGTAAGTAAAGTTGTGAAACCATGACAGTTTGCCATGAATTGCCTTTAGTACTGAAATGACCTTATAGGGATAGTGAGGGTGATTAATTCATGACAGAATTTTAGTTTTTCAGTGGACTATCCCTTTTAAAATATTTTTTAATCAAGCTTTAAATGTAGGCAAGACATTTTTAATGTTTTTTAAAAACCAATTCCAATTTTGATGGAAACTAATGTTAATATATATCCATTAATATCTTAATACTTGCTATTTTATTAAAATTGCAAATAAATTTAAGTTGTTTTGAAGATGTTTGTAGATATTCAACTGGGATTGGATTTTTTTGTCTGTGTAGTTATTTGATGATTAGTATGTACAGTTCTTAAGTATATGAACGTTTAAGTATATAAGCGCTTATGAATATTAATTTAAATAAAAGATTTACATTATTTAAGATACGGCTTCATTTCCAGTTTCCCACACATTTTTATTTTTAAATATATGTTTTTTCCCCCCTTATAATCAGGAAATGAGGCATGACAGAAACTTCTGGTCAAACACAAGCATGGAAAATGTAACTGGTACAGACTTGAGTTTATCTCTAATGAATCAATCACCACCTGCTCTTTACTTGTTAGTGTACACCCGTTTTTATGGCAATTACTTTATGATCATGATAAAAATTAATTTTGAATTAATTTAATTTATTTATTTGAAATTAATGAATTAATGATAGTCCAAACGCAGGAAAATTAATAAGTGCAGTATGGAAATTTATTAGGAACAGTGGGTTTATATAAAGAATATAGGGATATATATAAACATTACGGTTGCACTTGATTTTACAGTATGTGTACTTACAGTGAACTTGCCTAAAAAATACTGAGTAATAAAAGGTAACTACATGGTACAAGTTTAGGTTCAGGGTTAGTACCTAGTTATTACCCAGTTATTATATTTACTGTAATAAGTACACAGTATCTATATGGGAAACAGAACTGTAAAATAAAGTGCTACCGAGATTCCTCTTCACACTTCATCACATTAGGTAGCGGTATGCACCTCTAAAGTTGGTTCACAACCTATCAAAAACCTAAAGAAGTTTGGAGGGAATGACTAATTGCGAGATGAAAAAGTTACATTTCCGTTATATGACATTGTTTAAGGTTAATGCCGTTATTTATTTATTTTTAGCTACATTTAGAAAATAAGTTGCATAAGTTTTGTGCAAATCTGTAATGAAAACCTGGCTACTGTTCCCCAATCATGTGCTTCCTAAACGTGGCCCTGACCTCACTAAAAAAACTTAGATTTTGTCCCTTTTGTCCACACAACTTTTGCCGAGTTTACACGAGGGTGGATTCCACAGCGCACTATTACACTGCAAAAAATAATCTTGAATTGAGTGACTAAGAAAAAGGTAAACCTTAATTCAAGATTATTTTCCTTACCCCATTGGCAGATATTTTTGCTTGTTTTAAGCACAAATTCACTGAAATTTCATATTTTTTTACAAAAACAAGACTTATTTTCTAAGGTCAATTTACTCATCAAGAAAATGAATCTTGATTTAAGAATGTTTAGACATTTTCACTGGAAAACAAGAAAAAAAGTCTAAGTAAGAAGGTCATTTTTTGCAGTGTACCCAGCAGCCCATGCGGCAAAGCACAAACCAGTGTGTTTTCCGTATAAACTGAAAGAAACTTCCGGGTGGCACGTTAGTAAGAAAACATTAAAGAAGGAATGAAAGAAAAGCATCTGGCCTTGAAAGTGTTTCACTCTGTTGATGTTTTTGCTTTATTTGTTGACCGACCGCAGGCCGGTGCGGTAATGATCCCACACCTGTCCCCAAAGTGTGCCGTGTGTTTGGCAGGGAGGCAGGAGGGCTGTCCATTTTAAACAACCCCCTGTGCCGTTAAGTAATCTGACTGTCAGAGAGGCAAGTCTGATGCCGCCTTCATCAGTCACCAACCGCCACTCGATTATGCAGCTCCGCTTGCTGCCAAAACACACACACGCGTGCACATTAAAACACACACACACCCACAAGTAACAATGAGAGAGAGGACGAGAGATAAAGTGAGTTTGAAAGAGGGCAAGAAAGATAGAGGGATGGTGAGAGTGGGGTCACGCAGCATAGCTAAGATATGCTGCCGCTGACTTCTGATTGGTAGAGACTTTTTTCCAACGAACTGAGACGGCGCAATAAATCAATGAGAGAACCGTATCACCGCTCATCCATAGAAAGAGTCTTTCAGGCTATCTCCAGCGTGTTCTCGTCCTATTTAAGAGGAAGAGATCTGCCCAAGAGTGAAGGGTTGGGGAATTGGAGAGGGCTTCTTATTTTTGGAGGAGTGTTCGGGGAAACGAGAATTTTCAACATCTATAAAACAAAAGTGTGTTTACTTCTGCAAAGGGACATTTTATGGGTAGGAGAAGTGTTGTGAAGCATTTGGAAGCAGGTTTTAGTATAACCCCTATATTTAAACAGGGGTTTCAGACATGAAAGCAGAACAAATGTAAATCATTACTTTGTTGCTTTTCTATCATGATTCTCGCACAACAAGCCTTGCTCTGATATTAGAAGTCCAATGAATAAGATGAATTATTTGTGCCTGTTTTGTTTCTCCTGTAGCTCCTGGTGACAGATACATCTGCTGGGTAAATGTTGATGGATTTGTCCTGTAGAATGTTCCAGAATGGTTTTCTCACTGTCTGCATTATGCAGCCCTACTTGGACTGTGCGCTGTAAGGTGGAGATGGAGAAATATACAACCGTTTCTTTCTGTCTCCTTATTTATGGTGTACTTGGTTAGTATGGCCCTATTAGCCCCTGGTGGTTACTAATGTAACTACACCCATCTGATTCTAAAATGTAGGCATTGTTTTCCATTGATGTCTATTGTGAATTGTCAATGCTTTCCAATGCTATTAAAATTAAAAGTTAACTTCATGATTTATTTATATAATCTTGCGTACTAATAGAATAGTATTGCACCCTTCAAATATCCATAGAGTCTTTAGTTTGATCACATTTATAAATGACAGATACAGCTGTACGATTATTTCCGTAACAGACGACCTGACCTCTTGCATGCGTGCGGTGGTGGGGACGGAGCTAAAGAGCATGCGCACCCATTTCCAACAAAACACAGACATGTGACTCAGTTTCACTTACCACGTGCAGTTGTTTGATGTCATCTTTTAGCGCTGGGACGCCTCCATCTATCAGTTTCCATCTATCTCCAATTCCAGCTTTATACCCACCGTTTAAATAACAAACAAACACAGCTGAAGTTTGCGAACCCAGTGCTCTTTCTCTTCTGCTCCAGCTGGTTGACGTGTGCACATCCTCCTTCTCCTGCTCTCCCACGCTCTGGCAGGTTGATGCATGGCGTGCTTTCCCGGAGAATTGCCCAATAAGGGACTACGAAAAGTTGTTACACAACAGTTTTTCATGTCCAAAAATTTTTTCCCAAACCTATTCAATCTTGGGAGTGTATCGAGCAGAGCAGTACTACGTCATATTTCCAATTTGTTTTTTGACAAGTTGACCATGTCAAGCATGAGAAGACGGCACATTTAAGTCAAAGAAGTCAGAATGCATGAAACGCCGTTGCACATTTTTAATAAAAAATATGTTTTTAAAATATAATCTAATGGAATATGAAAGTTAACTTGCACAATCATTTTCTTTCTATTTAAAACAATATATTTTTTAAATATAATGTAATGACAAATTAAGTTAACTTTCACAAATTTTTACTTACATTTTTTTTTAATTGTAACTTTATAGTAAATGAAAGTTCACTTTCACTATATTATTTACATTTTAAATTACAAAATATACTTTTAAGTATATTTTAATAGTAATTTAAAATTTACTTTCACTTTTTTTTGTTTTGTTTTTGCTATGTATATATTTTGAATTATAATATAATGGGCCATGAAAGATATATCTCACAATTATCTTACTTTAAATTATCATATCATTTTAAATGTAATGTTATGTTATTTACATGCTTATTAATACTTTTAAATTGTTAAGTGACATATTTAGACATTATTTTATCCATTAAAGCTTATATTAATGAGGATTTACTTTTACATGATTGACTCTTATATACTTCAATGCCGTTCTGTCAAAACCAAGCAACTGCCATTGAGATGAACATAAAGAACATGTCCTGATCTCCAGCTATTGTAGATCTCTTTGCTCCAGACAGGCAAACAAATCCCAAAGTCTGGCTTAGTTTAGCCTTGCAGGTGTTCTTTCTGTTACTCTACATCTGTTTCTTTAATGCGCTTCTTTCACAAACCTTTAGTTTCCCTTTCTTCGCTCATTAATTCAGGAGTCTGAGCTTGTTTGAAATGACAGAAAGAAGAGAGTCAGATTAACAATTAACAGGAGAGAGCTGTATTAATACTTTTCAGAGAGGTATGAATATTCAAAGTAAACCGCAATGGTTTATGCATGGCACTCAAGTCTCATGTGCCCTTATTAGAGAGGCTGTAACTTTTGTATGTCAACCTACGACAGCATACTCAATTACTTTGACATTCAACAACCCCGAGAAGTGAGAGGCAGAAGTATGTGCCATAATGCAGAGCGGCTTGACTCGCCTCTCCAGATTAACAGTTCGCTCTGACAATTTAAGGCAACTTTGAGAAGACACTTTGATAGTGGCCTCATGGGAAAATTTGATGAAGGTGACAGAAGTTACTTATTTTTGCTACTTCTTTTGACAAGGAAGTCATTTCGTCGAGGGAAAAATCGACTCTCGATGCTTTATCTTCAGCTGATTATATTTTTTTAACAGCTTTCTCACATCATCCAGCTTGAGAGCATTATCAATCACACAGACCGCTTTGAACTTTATGGGGAATAATTAACAGGGCATCGCTTACTGAAAAAAGAAGCCTCAAGACTTTTCAAGGACAACGCACCTGTGCCCCATTTTCATCATGACACTATTACACAGACGTGAGGTTGTCATCCTTTTTATATCTGTGACATGTTTCTTATTGTCCTGGATACAAAGTTGTGTCCTCAGTTTCACAGATCTGGCCTAAACGATGACAGTAGACCATCACGTTGATATCACTGTGGACATTACTTTCATTTATCTTAAAGGGATACATCACTCTAAAATGAAATTTCTCTCATCAATTATTCACCCACATGTCAAACCTGTATGACTTTCTTTCTTCTGCAGAACACAATATAAGATATCTTGAAGAATGTCGGTGACCAAATAACATCGACCCCCATTGATTTACATTGCATAGACACAAAACCTGCGACATTTCTCAAAATATCTTAGTTTGTGTTCCACAAAATAAAAAGTCAATAAGCAGGTATTGAATGACATGAGGGTGAATAAAATACAACAGATTTCTTTTTTTGCTCCACTGTCACTTTTAGGGTTTCTATGCATTAGACAGTCAGTGAACAATAGAGGAATGTGCCAAAAAACACAAGATTAACATCACAGCTCTAAGAGTTTCACACATATGAAACCTGTGATTTGCGTGCAGAACGACTTGTTTGCTCTGGAGACAAGAATTGACGAAGTAGGTGTCTAGATTTGTTGCTGCCATCGCCGTAGTCCAGTTGTGGTGAAATCATCAGCTTTAGCTCTCAGAGGACCTCAAAGCATCTACTCTTTCACACCTCTCCACTCAAAGCTCTTCATCAGTGGCATCACACCATATGTCTCTTCACCGACCCTCTACTCTGCTGCATACACACCATCTGCTGAGTCTTCTCTTATTCTGAGAGCCGCTCGCACGGCGTGTGTAGAACAGATATTGAAGCTGACTGCCATCCCCTCATGAGATATATCATGATTCTTGCTATCATGATATTGTTGTCCGGTGCAATAAAATGTCTTTGAGACATATATTGCCATATAACTTGCATGTTGTGCAAATTGGGTTTATAATATTAAACTTCAACCAAAAATGAAAATTCTGTCTTTATTTACTCACCTTCGTATTGTTCAAGCCTGTATAAATGTATTGGTTCTGTTGAAAACGGAGAAAGATTTTTGGAAGAATGCTTGTAACCAATCAGTTCTTGGCCACCATTGACTACCATAGTAGGAAAAATGACAATGGGTAGTCAAAAGTGCCTCCGAACTGTGTGCTTTCCTACATTTATACATACAAAATATCTTTCTCTGTGTTCATCTGAACAAAAATATTTATACAGATTTTGAAAAACTAAATGAAGACAGAATTAAATTTTTTGCGTGAACTTTTCCTTTAAGCCAATTTAGCAATGACTGTATTTTGTTTGGTTTGAATTTGTGAGGTTGTAAGATTTTTGCGCTCTTACATACATTTGGAAAAAAGTTAATTGTGCTGGCAACCAAACCAAAGAAATGTTGCATAAAAAAACATTTAAGATATCGTTACCATTGTCATCTTCTTAACTTAATAAGGCCACTAACCTGAACACGTAATATGATTCAAAGACACTTACTGGACATGCTCAGATGTTCTTCTTTCGTTGCTGCAGCCCTGGGCTGTCACAGAGACACCTGTGATTTCTCAGGACACCCATTTCAGTGACATCTGTCAGGTAGTACAGACATTTTATGGGTTTAAATTGCTTATGTCAACCTTAATAATAATAGCTTGACTATAAACTAAACATTCTTGGAACATTATTATGTTGGCACACAACCTCCACCTCCTTTTAAACATCCTTTATCTTCTTTTGTATTAAATGATTTTTCACAACTGACAGGGGTGGCTCTTTGATAATGGACTTATTTATGATGGCATTTATTTTCTTTCATTATATATGATGGCTTTTTATTTCCATTTTCACTCGTTCTGTCATTGATTTTTGATGAATGTCTTTGATAGGCTCTCTCTGGCACAGAGCTGTTCGTCACTGTTGCTTTATCTGATCTCAGATAAAAGGGGTATATAAAAAGCGCTTATGGTGTCCAGTGCTTACATGTCAATAGTAGGTAACTATCATTGACTATTAATGGAATAACTGACTAGTTGATTAGCCAACCGATTTTCATTTGTATTTAAATGGTAACACTTTACAATAAGATTGTATTTTTTTATATTAGTTAATGAATAAGCTAACATGAAATTACAATGAGGAATACTTCTACAGCATTGATACAACTTACCTAATGTTCATTTCAGCATTTAACAATACATTTTAACAATTAAATGTTAACATCAGTTAATGCTCCATGAACTAACACAAATAATTGTATTGACATCAACTAACATTAACAAAAATGTATACATGTTGAATACTATACTGCTCATTGTTAGTTCAAGTTGAAATATATATATTTTATAACAATTATTTGTTGAATTAGTATGCTGTCAGTGTACTGTTTGCAGAGAGTTTATCGTAGAAGACTTAATATACATCATCTATAAAATACGTTATACCCATTTGTCCCATTAGCTGTATATATTCATATATGTATTTCCATTTATTGAATGGTTTTCCCCAAAAACAACATTACCTTGAAAATTGTACCCCTCCATACCTAATGGAAAGTTTAGGCTCTCAAAATGGCCAAAAATTCTCATCGTAACAAAAGGAGCCCCACGTTTTAGATCATAAAGAATTGTAATTGGAGAAATGATTTGTGTAGTGGTTGTTAAAAATGCCTTTCGAATTATTGTACAAATGCACACAAAGGGAATACAAGCTGCGTTTGAGGGAGCTCACAAATCAAAATGTAATTTCAGTTTGTTGACGGCTGGGCTGCGTTGATATTACACATGGCACATTATCATACCTCACGCCCCCAGACCTCTCAGTGCTGCCAGCGTCTACAAGCAGAAGGTGCGACACCATTACTTTAGTGATGTGGGTTCTAAATTGCATGTTTTATTAGAAGTATTCCATGGTCCATCGAGCACCAAATTTAGATGGAGAAATACACTTGCTTTTGTTCTCTTCCCACGCCACGTTTGTTCTGTATTATTTTCCAACAGGCTGCCGCATAGGTAAATACAAATCCATCCTTTAAAACGGGTGCTTTCTATCAAGCGTAGAAGAACAAGGTGTCACATAATATAGATTTCAGTAGATAATACCATTGTGACATTGCATAAAATTGTATACTATGTAGGTGTGGAATCATGTATTATCATAAGGTTAAACTCACTACAGTTTTTGCAAGATGCTTTTATTCAAAGTGACTTAAAGTGCTTTTAAGCTTTATATTTTATCAATATATGTGTTCCCTTGACATCCGAATCATGAAATTGGACTTCGGACGTAATGCTGTGCCAAGTGAACTACAGAAACATGCAGGAACTCGGCACTTATCCCCCGCTGATACTCTAGATGCCATAACCACACCATTGAGCAAAAGTATTGACTGGCATTCAGAGGTTATAATTTTGTGTAATGTAAGTACCATTTTCTAACAACATGTCAATTATCAATATCATTTTTTAAGTGCTCTAAAACTTTTTTTTCTGAAGTTACAGTCACATGACATGTATGGCTCATGTGATTAAAATGTTTGGAGCTACAAGTGCCTGTGAAGCAAACATGGTGCATTTCAGATTGTATACGCAGATCATTTGCATTGAGGCAATAGGGAAGACACACCTAAAATGCAATTTTAGTTAAAAAAATGAGGATGAAAGAGGAAAGGAGGACATTGTGGATAAATACATTTATATTTAAGCTCTGATTTTGGTGAACCCTGCCAAAAAGAACATTTTATATATTTAACGGTTATAATGGTAATTGGATTGGATTTAATGGAAACTATAATGGTGTCTACTGGGTTGTGATGAATTCTATTGATGGGATGTTATCTGAAAAAAATGGGAACTAATAGAACATAATTAAATAATGGAAAAATGCCCAAAAGACACTCCGAAAAAGGAATTTTAATTTGGATTTTTGGAAAAAGATAATGGCTCATAATGCAACCATTAGTATTACTGTGATGGTTTCAGGATCCAATTTTTTTACTAGAAGAAGTTCTGAATGGCTGGTAACTAAACATGTGTAGCCTGCTTGGCTGCCCTGCTGGAAAAAATAATAGAAACTCAATAGACACCATCACAAAAATTCTAATGGTTACCATTAAAATAGCATTAGCTTTTTTTCATTACAACATTCCTTTTTGTAGTGTGTTTGGGCTGTATTCCAGATACCAGTAGACACCATTATAGTTTCCAGTAAAACCAATCCAATTTCCATAACAACCATTAAATTCTTGAAATTTAGGTTGAAACCCTGAACACAAATATTAGTAAACCCTCCCATGCCTAACTAGTTGCCACTGTTGTGAATTTTGTTGCATTTTGGTTGTGAACACTGAATCATTTGATGTTGTTTAGACAGTTTGATGTTCTTTCACCCAGTTTCTTGGCAGCATCTCTTGCTGTGTGAGTCGGTTCAATCTGAGCAATTGCTTTGCTTTTTATCAGGGAACTGAGGAGAGATAGGGATACGACAGCACAGTTGATTGACGTGGACATGGGTGTTGACAGCTTGTGGAGTGTTCCAGAGGATGGAATAAAGCGGCGAGCTAGCCAGGGGTCAGAGACAGCACCCGAATTTACACAGTCGTTCCAGCTCAATCACAGCCGGCCTCTCTCCGAATGAAAGACAGCGTTTTCTTCCTCTCTCCTTTTTTTTCCGTTTGATATTGTGCTGGGACAATGAATCAGAAAGGGTAATGAAATCCCCACGGCTTCCCTGAGGAAACCTTCCCCACTTAATTACTTCAGCCTCCTCTGGTGAGCTTGAAATATGCTTATTGGGAGCCAGCACAATCTCTCTTGGATTAATTCCTCAGAAAATGAATGTTTACCATGCAAGCAAACCAAGTTTAACCAATCTGTATCTTGTAGGTGCTTTTAAAATAGACAGAAGTATTGACGCGGAAGGATCAGGAAGCTTTACCTTTGAGTATGGCTGGGTCAAAGATTTCATAAAGGAAAAATGTTGACATTTAAATTAGTTCGGCTCGTGTTTATATACTGTAGTAACAATCAATTATACCTGCCTTGATCAACCAGACATGAAAAATCACCTTGGCTTGGTAGGTAACTGCTTTTGAAATAACATGTCAGTCAGCCACAGTAAGTTGTGAAGCAAGTATACTCTGGCATTTGGGTTGACTTTGGTGTAAATATGAGCTTCAGAAAAAGCATCAGTATGCTTTCTCAAAGTTTCGATTAGTCAGCAGTATCATTTCGACAGTCCGCCCGGAGTTCCCAGCATGCATCAGAACATACATGATTTCAGTGCCCAGAAGAGACGGATTGTACATTGAAGTTCCCTCCTGTCATTACCCACCTGGATTCCTGTGTAAAGCCATTCTGGCACGAGTTTCTTATTGTCACCGTGCAAAACCAAACCACAATTTACATTTTCATTTCACCTCTTCTTCTCACAGGCAAGCGCACTTACAAGCTTTACATCGCTTGCATTCACATGCTATCCAAGCAGCGCATTTCCATTCGCCCTGACTGATGTGGGTGGGTGAGATTTGAGGTGAGGTTAATGTGCCACGCGCAAGGGCGCTGTGAACAGATTTACCATTTCCTGCAGCGGCACAATGTTCTCGTTGCCAGATGTTGCTGTGGACGGGCAAAGAATGGAGAGCGAGACGGCATAGGAACAGAGATGATGATGAAAACGCATGAAAATGCTTAGAGACGGAGTCTGAAATACTAAAAATAGATAATATTTTGAGGGTCTATGAGAGACAGTGATAATTTTTAAAGGCAGTTTTGCAGTTTTGGGCTTTGATTGATGCGGGCTGGTGAAATTTGTTGGCCCTTAAGTGTGCTGTCCATATTTAGTTTTTGTTAACTTCATTTGTTAGGAGTTTAAAACAAAGTTTTAAAATCCAGCTAGCTACTGCTAAGGACTTCCAGATTTTTTGCAATAATATTAAACAGATGAGAATCTGGAGTACATTTACTTTTTGTACAGTGCTAATATGATTATGAATAATGTTTAGATCCCTGAATCCGTAATCTGTTTACCATTGGAAAATGCAAACTAAGGTTTATTTACATGAAAATAATGATATACGTTAGCATACAATGATTTTTTTATATTACTGCATTGTGTGGCTCTCTGTGGTCTCATATCAGTACGGTTTAAAAATGCTTGAAGAGGTCTAGGTAAACTGTACACATCTACAGACACTTTACATGGTACGTGAGGGTACACAGTACTCAAACTCCGGCCTCTTCCTTCCTTTGTTGCACATGGGTAACACCTTGAAAGAAGCTGGAGATCATTATGAAGTATTGCGACGAGAAGCAGGTGTATGAATTTAACAAGAACTCTGCTGTCGTGATATAGTGACAGTTGAAGTTGAAATAACACATACTGAAAGTGAGACAGGAGAAGTGGCACTCTTATCAACCTCTGCTCTGTTTTCAAGCACACCGGGATCATTAGATGGAGGTAGAACTGGATCATTGTTCTGGTATGACTTGTTTCTGTGTAGGGTGAAGCGGGCGAGCGTGTCAAAAGGTGGAGAACACTGCAGCAGATCGGCTCACGCAGGTCATGAGTTTGTTTGGATCTGTTATACAGTTGGTCATCCGACAACAAATTATATAGTACCCATAAAGACATATTTTGTTGCCTTTCGTTTCCGAGTAGTTTTGAGATATTGAGCTTTAAAGTTTTAGCATTTCATACTTATTTCATATTTGAGAATGCTTTTTCTTGTTCAAGTTAAGCATTAAAAGGCAGTGCTAATTGTTGCATCAATGTTTTATCCACAGAAGGTGGGACGGATCAAATTACTTTTTAGAGATGAGTATGGCTGAAAAAACATAATAATGTTTATTATTGTAATCAAGACTCTTGACGTTGTTGAATATTTGGCATTAACTGCATTATGGGAGTCTATGTAAACACCGGTATTAGGAAGCTAACACTGCTGGCTAGTGTATAAGTCTATAAATATAGAAAAAATTATCTCCTCAACTAAAGAAATAAAAATACTGACGTTTGAGCTGCTCTTGTTGACAAGAGTATCAATGAAACAGTCAACCTTAAGGTTTCTTTTAAACATTGTTTTGTGTTGCACTGTTTCCTAAGATGTTACCCTCTCACTGAGGAGTCCGGTCACATGACAAAGAAAGCTGATCCCGATTGGTCAACTTGTGTGCAGATAGAACCTTATAGCACAAAATTTGATTGTGTAGATAGAACCATTTTATTTAAATATGCTATTGTCATTTTATTATTAATTTGTTATATTTTGTGTTGCTATATACAACCCAGTTTCATTGCAGTTCGTGAAGGTCACCAAATTTGTTTATGGACACGAATTCCCAACAAGTCACTCAGCATGACTTTCAATACACATATCACATGTGTATGTTCATGTGGTTACACTTTATTCTAAGTGTCTTGTGTTACAATGTTAATTTTATTCTAACTATAGGGATAGCGTTAAGATTAGGGTGTAGTTTAGGGTTAGTTCCATGTAATTATGCCAACTTTATAGTAAATACTACAATACATACATATAACATGTCTAACAAGAGCAATGTAAAATAAAGTGTTGGCATACATTTATATATTTTTAACCTCATATCAGAGGATTTTTTTTTTTCATATTTTATAAGGTGGCTATAAGCCCCACCCACCCAAAGCTTTAATCACAGGCGCAAAGGCAAGTATGAGGTGGCCAGGCAATGCTTAAAGCCAACTTTAACTCCGCCCCTAAACGTCACATGTGGCAGAGTCAAATCATACTAAATGAGATAATACGAAGTCACACGAATGAGACACCTCATAAAAAACTCCCATCATATTGCTTTGACACATATATATTTATAGAATATTTAGGCCAATATTTATTTAAATTTCAGTAAACAGAAAAGTATTTTTATAATTGTAGTTTTAGTAAACTACAATAATCTTGACCAATTTAATAATCTTTAAGTGGCTGAAAACGTGGATTGTGGGTGCTTGAATGGCATTTTTGTTTTCAAGGAGAGGCCCGTTGCTTACTATGATACCCAGAATGTTAAAAAAAACGCTGAATTTGCAGAAAAGAACGGCAGCTGCTGGTCATTAAAAAAAACATTGCGGTGTCATTGGAAACATTTGAAAACCGTCAGCTGGCAGAAATGCCTCGGTGGACACAGCATTTGAGTCGTTGATTTTTGAGATTTTTTTTATTGAGGGTTAATCTTGACTATGTTCCATTGCGTGGGTAAGATTAAGATAGTGCTGTAATTTACAGTCATTGCAGCAACTGTATTGGCCACAGATCTCAACATCCTGTAATTGTGTTAGCACAAGATATTCCATTTTCTAATATTTGCCAAACTCACCACATCTCTTTAGCATGCTTCTCTTCCTCTTGACCCACTTTACTGTATTAAACACACATAAGGGATCTTGACTCCCCTCTGTTCTCTCGGCTGTCTGAATCCGTACAGTCGCTATGCCCCGTACCCTATTACCGTAGCCCCATTGCTCTCGCTGAATATCAAACAACAGGACACCTCTGCGTTTTTCACCCTGCAGTCATGTCCACAGTCAGACATTAGGCACACGGGAAATAGAAAAACGGTGAAGCAGAAAGAAAGGCCCAGCTCTGATGTTCTGACTCCTGTCATTGGTACATAAGCTTTAAGTTGATTTGTGTTCATTAATGAATGAGGCCGATGGGGATGACTCTATTATTGCAATTACTTTTAATGCCATTGAAACTGTACGAACATATTTGTGGCTCAATGCAAGCTTTATGTTTTCTTTTTATCGTACATGTGGGGCAAAACCGTATGTTTCACTTCAATAAGCATTAGATTGTTTATTTTGTGATGTGGCTCATAGGCATATTTTAATGCTTTATTCATTTTAAATGATGAAATGACAGTAATGCGAATGAAACACGGAATTAAATGAGTACTGTTCATTTAGCATTCAGTTAATTATTGAGCAAATAAAATGGTATATTAAACAAATGCCATGTAAGCATTTTTTTTGCAAAGTCGACCTTTTGTTAACACAGTTTTTTCTGTTTGTATTATGTAGAACAGATATAAATATCTTATCCTTGTAATGTATGTATTGACACATTGTATTTATTTATTTTTATGCATTTTACAATCCTTTGCAATCTTTTAATTCTGGTTCTAATTTGTTTTTGTTGTCTCAGTCTCAAGGTTTTCACAAGGCAGTGCTGTGAAGTAGTGAATTTTCACGTTCTTTGCACAGTATGATAACACCTGCTGAATCTGTTTCTATTCGGACCAACCATTGAAATGCATCCAAGATTATTAAATAAACTATGCTCATTTTATTCTCCATCACTTCTGCCTGCTGTTCTACCCTCCCATCTCTGCACAGTATTTGGCTCATGCTTGAGAAGTGCATCAAAACAATTGATCTGTATAGTTTAACATTGTCAAATGAATGCAATAATCTATATGGGACCCTGGACCACAAAACCAGTCACACAGGTATATTTGTAGCTATAGCCAAAATATTGTATGGGTCTAAATGATAGATCATGTTCTGTGAAGATATTTCATACATTTCCTACTTTAAACAGATCCAAATGTTATTTGTGGATGCCGCAAAATCGTGAACATAAATGGCCGGAAACACATCTACACATTCACACGCTGCTGCCGCTCTTTGGGAATTACCCACTCAAGTTTGGTATCTATGTATATCTTAGAATTTATGCTTTTGGGTTCATTTGGTCTCCACAACGTCATTACAGCGGTAAGCCAATAGAGAGCATTAAAATAAACCTGTTTCTTCTTAGCAATGGCCTGCTACAGTGCCTCTGGTGGACAATTTTAAGGGCAATCTTCTCAAAATGTAAATTTTTTGCACGCTCAGATTAAAGATTTACAGTTGTATCTCCGCCAAATATTGTCATATCCCAACAAACAGTACATCAATGGAAAGTATATTAATTCATCATTCAGATGATCTCAGTTTAAAAAATGGACCCTTATGACTGCTTTTGAAGTCGAGGGTCACATATGACTTTTATATAGTTGTAACTATATAGAAATAGTTTTCAGTAGTTTTTGGGGGGGTTCAATGGAAAAGAAAATGTCCTTTTTACCACAAAGATGTGTTATCGGTCTTCTTATAGACAAAGCGTTAATGTTTGCCAGCCAACACTACCTTACATGATGTTTTACTGCTGCTCTTATAAAATGTGTTTCCTCTTATATATCACTTGGCCAGCCTTCTTCTCAGATGGCATGCCCACGTTCACATACTGTACTGTGACAACTTACTGTACAAAAATGGTAAGCTTCAATCTGATTGGCTGTGTGAATTTAAAAATACCTGATAGCTTTATTTAGTCGTTGTTAGTCAGTCAGACATGAGGTGTGTATTTATACCTCCGTGGTGAGGAAATTTAGCTTTTTATGGAATATGTGCTTTGGTGTTGTATGTCTTATGTCTGGAGGCTGTTCCTGGAGAAAATAAATGTCTCTGTGAAGTTCATATATCATTTTATGGTGTGATTTGATGTGTAGCTTCAGGTTAAACAATCAAAAAGCCAGTATAGTGTCTTTTAGGGCATTTGAAGTGTCACTCCGGTGATGGTTTTGATGGAGCTGTTGAATTCGATTCTGAATTTATGTTGTATGGTTGGCATAGAAAAAAATAAGTTGCAGGAAATAAAGAAACTTATGGTAAAACTATAAAGCTACAGGCCTCATGCTTCCTTCACTTTTTAATTTGCTGCTCTCATCATTTATCCATGAGAAAGAAATTGAGTCACTTCTGCTCTGGCTAATTAAGGATAATTGACATGTGATGGATAGCAAATAATGTACAAAGATTATGGAAATGCGGTACTTGGTGTTTAAAGACATTTTGTGCTATACATGTAGGGAAGACCAGGGATAAAGGTCAGGGTTGTATGTCAGCTATAAGATTTTGAGTCTATGTTAAATAATAATTTGGAGCTTAAAAATCTACTCGGAGAAATTCTCCTTGGGTTAAAATCCACATCCAAATATTTGGACATGCTCTTTTCTTTTGTCTATAAAACAAGCTATAAGTTAATTATAGCGATTAAGTTGGAGATTATAAAGCAAAATCAGCCCCAATAATTTTTATTGAAAATGTATTGAAAATAATATTTTCCCCAAATTTCAAACACAATTTGTTTTTCTATTTGGATTTTAAACTAGAGAAACAGGTCAAAATACCAGAAAAGATGCTCTGTATATTCAGATCACAAATACTGCAAAAAACAAGTTCATTTTCACTTTTACGCAATACAAAAGTAATTGTTCATGTATTCAGAAAGAAGTTCAAACAATGTGTTAACTTAGATTTTTTTTAACATAGGTTTCATGCGTCATGCTGTCAGTCTTTCACGTTGCAGTTGGATGACTTTGTTTGATTTATTCAAATTCAACAGTCACAATACATCTAGACATAATGCTTAAATAAAAATTTGGATATTAGTTCTTCCTACGGCAGTGTATGCATTCATTTATTGTAAGTTGGAGGTCTATAATAACTTTGTTATAAGCCTTTTGCCAAAATGATATCTTTACTGTTCTCTAATGAGGCCGGTTTTTGATAAGTATTTTTTAATTTGATCATTATAGTCAAGTCATATGTGCGCTCTCTCGCTCGCTTTCTCTCTCTCTCTCTCTCTCTCTCTCTCAGTTTAATGGCCACTTTGCACATTGCACATTGCTCAAGATAATTATAAAATCTTTCTTGTTTTATTCAAATTGCTGCAATTCACACACCAGCACTGACTGTGCTGGAAATAACCTTTAACCATTGGATTCTGTTTACGTTGTCATTTACAGGTTTTCTCTAATAGTGTTACATTCAAGGCTAAAGCTGTGGAGCAGCATTTCAAGTCCAGCTGTCAGTGTTTTCCAGTGAACATTCATGTACATCTCTGTTCTCCTCTTTCTGTATCACTCTCATCTGTGTCTCCTGTAGCGCTCATCTCAGTCTCATGTGCTGCAGTGTAGTGTTCCTGTCTAACACTATCAGATCTCTTATCAGGACAAGAGGTGTTCTGCTAAGGCTTCTCTCTCACCAGCCAGTCCTCACTTGTTTTGTTTGGATTTAGTGATCCAATGGCTTCCATATCTCTCGTATTGCAAGTTGTGCATTCTTCTTCCTGACGGTCATACACATGATCAATGTTATCAGCTCTGTGTGGCAGTGATAAATAATGTATGCACTGCAATCAATGGAGGAGTTGTGGTATGTGTGCAATGTAGCGGTGATAGTGGGTCTTAATCAGCACTTAAAGTGTGAAAACTTTTTACATTCACAATATAAGCCAACAGTCTAGTTAAGTGCACAACTGCTGTTCAACAATGACTAAGGCTGGAGCCATGGCATTGCAGTTAGCAGGTTTGCAATAATTCCTGATTTAACTTGCTCTCAATAATATTTTATGTTTAGTCTCTAAGTTTCTGTATGTAAAGAGTGGCAAAATGTGAAAAAGTATATAAAAAATGACTTAAGGCCAACACTTTCTGTGGACATTTCTGGGACACCTCATTTTCGTTGTTCTCCCTTGAAAGGCATAACCAAGTTTTCTGTTCAAGCAGAGAAAGATTTTTTAAAAGACGAAGATGAAGCATTTGGACTTGGTCGAAGTGTAGCATTCGAGAGGATGGAGAGGTTGTGTTGTTCCAGACCTCTTGTTCTCTTTTCCTTATTACAAGGCTCGTTGTAATGCTTCATTCTGATTGGCCTGTTGCAATATTTGCAGGTTCTTTATTCCCAGATAACAACCTCTCAAAACCAATAACACACGGTAAACCAGATGCAGCAAATCGTTTTGATAGTTTTTTGTTCAAAAATTAAATGAAAAAATGTCTTTTAAAGTTACAGTTTGTAACAATTTTGCAGTAAAATATTCGAAAACCACTAGGCCAGAGTTATATATTTTGTTCAGCGGAGTACTTACAAAATCTGAAATGTTTCCAACTACTGAGAAAATGGCCATTGTAAACAGTGACACAGTGCTGTGCAGTCGCCTGTCAAAGTCGTCATATACGCGTTACCCTTTGTTACAACTTTAACTGACGTAGAAACCGCATGACAACAGTGTCGTGAACAAATGCGAATGTAGGTTCTAACAGTCTCTTATTTATAGACCCCAATTATACTCAACATTTATAAAACTTCATTACTTTACATCATCTGCTAGCTTGATTTCTAGGTTCTGTCTGATTGATGGCCATCAGCGGTAGATTGAAGAAAACAGATCCCATCATTCCACGATCCATCACAGCGTCATCAAGTTACGGCATTGTTGTTGTTCAAATTTCCTGTTTGTGACATTTGAACGTCGTTTCTTACCTTAAAACCGAAAGTAAACGTCTTTTCCTCGCGGAAGGTCTGCATTCTTTAAAAATGAGCTAGTTCACATTCCATGTCCAGTTTTTTTCCTCATGTGGCAAATAGCCGTGTAATAAGCGGCATAATGCACAAGCAGCAGGGTGTTATCACGAAATAAGCCCCATAAGTGTGATGCGATAACAACCGGTTCCATGTACATTGTCCCTTACGTACGCACTATTATGAGTGACTTCAGTCAATTAGAGAGATTTAGAGTTGCTTTGTATTTTTTCCTATCAAATTACTATGGGCATTTTTTTCCACACAACCTTTTCTGAATTGCCTGTAGTAGTGTTCCAGGATGTACTGATACTGATATCACCAGATCTCGATTATTTATTGATTTTCTTTTGTGAGATCTTCTATGTATTAAGCCTTGTTGTGCAAGCACTGATGAGCTTGTGCAGAGGCAGCAGCTTTTGCCAGAGGGGAACTGGAATCCCCTGGTTGGGCCTGGGTTCCCCTGAGGTTTTTTTTCTCGATGGGAGTTTTGGGTTCCTCACCACCGTTTGCATATTGTTTTGCACTATCTGCCTGGCCGGGGGGGCTGCTTTAGAATTCATACTTGTATTAAATGTGTCTCATGTACAGCTGCTTTGTAACAATGAAAATTGTAAAAAGCGCTATATAAATAAAGTTGAGTTGAGTTGAGTTGAGATATTTCTTCATTTCTAAGGATGAGTGAACGCTAGGTTGCTTATTGGCAGTCTTATTTTAATGTTGTTTGAGAAATGGGATATGTCAAACGGTATATTTTAATTGCTCAGTTGTGTTGACAGAAATCATATTTAATTAATTGGATCAAATAAATGGTTTAATACCTTTCAACTAATCCACTGTTATACTCAGGGAGTGACAGTGTTGGTGTATGCCATCGATCAAGGAGGACACATGAGGTGGAACACATTTTTCCTCTTTTGGGAAGATGGGGAAATTATTTCTTTGTGTAATGACACTTGCTGTGGTCTACCATTTTTATATTCAATTTTTTGCTCTCATACCACCTCTCAAATGTGAGAATCATGCAAAGAACACCTGTATATTATTCCTCTACCCCTTTCATCTCAAAGGTCCTCCTCTATGTGTCATCTACATCATGTACAGTAGCTGCATTCTCCCTGATGTTGAACAGATTTTTCACTTTTTTATTTATTTCCAGATGCCTGCAGGAAACGTCTTTTTTTCAACTTGAACTCATTTAAATTTCACAGTCATGACAGTTTTATGATCATATAAAGTCCTTAATGGGTTTGAAGTCATTATACCATGTGCCAATTCATGTCGTGATTGTAGCCTGTAAAGCGATGACACTCTAGTTGATGTTTGCTGGGGAAAAGTGACATGGATCAAATTCTCTTCTCTATATACACCTGCAGAAAAAATCAAGAGATTTTAAAATGTACTATTTATAGGTAAGCGTTTAGGTTAAATGATAATTTTTGTTTCATTCTTTGAATTTCTAACAATATTTTTCACAAATTTCAAATAAAAATAATGTTTTTATTTGTATTTATTTGCAATTAATTTAAATGAAAACTTCAGAAAACAGGTTTACAAATAACAGAAAAGGTGCTCTGTATTTTTTTCAGATCTCGAATTCGGCAAATAACATAGTTCATGTTAACTTTTAAGCAATACAACAGTAACATTCTAGGTATATTTAGCCAAAGTTAAACAATTATGTTTAATGTAAATTTTTATCACAGCTTTCATGTGTCTTGACATACTGTCAGTCTTTCACGTTGTATTTGGATGACTTTGTCACTCCTGAGGTTTGATTTTATTGAAATTCAACAGACACTGGACTGGAATGGACACAATACATCTAGACAGGCTGAATAAATGAACATTTGGAATGGTCTCTTATCTTTTTCAAAAGCTGTATATTATAGTATTAAGAAATCAAATAGGTCAAATTTCTCTGAGATTCTTTTAATCAAAGTCACACAAAAGGTACTTTACACAATGTGGCCCCAAATTCAATACAATGATTTCTACACAGCTATATCGATCAAGAACTTCAACATTCTTCATGAGACTTATTTCCTCAGCCTTGTGCTTTCATTTCAGTGTTCTTTCCTTGAAAGAAATAATGGGAAAATTGCTAACCTCTCTGGAACATGCGTCATAAAACATGCCTTTGGAGATCAGCGTAATATTTGAAATCAAATTACTGCTGAAAACACACACTCCTCACTGCAAACTCATATTTCTGTTTACTTGTTTAGCTGTATGTTACGTTTGTATGTTTGCAGTTATATGATTCGAAAATGAATCGTTCGCATAAGAATCTCATAAGCTGTGTCTGGATCATATGCAGCTGATTCATGTCATCTGAAAAATCCATTTTCCTCAATACCTTGAACATCTAACGCATTTCAATTTTTTTTCCTACTGTAGAAGCGAAGGAAATTGTCCTGAAAGCTCAAATTTTAGCTGGAGGAAGAGGCAAAGGAGTGTTCGACAGCGGCTTGAAGGGAGGAGTGCATTTAACAAAAGAGTAAGTGCCTGCCCAAACCCAAAAACATACTCTTAAAGGCATTTCTCACCATGAAGACTGTCACGCTCCCCTCAACATTTTCAGGTGTCCTTGAAATGTAGAATGATGGATTCCTCTGTTGTTTGTACTTTCGGTCGCAATGAAGAAATTATAAGTGTAAAAGAAACTGTAAAATGTTGTGAACAAGAACCCTTGAGAATGAAGGAGACGTGTGAAATATAGCAATCTCAAAAACTTTAGCACAAAGCCACGCGGTTTCCTCAAGTAGGGGCTGATTTATGACTGAATGCCCGAGTCGTGTATCACTGTCACCGTAGTGTACTTCTGCGTTCAGGGTGAAAAGAATCATCCAGAGAAAACATCACGCTACTGTGTTTATCTAGGAAATGAGCACAGTGCGATTTTTGATACCAGGATCATTTTAAACAATGACTAAAGCTTTTTCAGCTTTACTTTCAGTACACAGATGAAATTATAAACAGTATCAAAAGATTTGAGCCAAATTTAGACTTGCATTGCTAATTTAAGCTTCTTTCTTAGTTTGTTTGATTGTCACAATTTCTTTATTTTGTGTTAGATTAAAACACATTTTAATAGAATTTAAATGTAGCTTTAGAGCCCACAGTTTTTTTATTTCTTTATAAACTTTTTAAGTTTATTATCTCTCCTTAAAGGGACAGTTCACCCAAAAATAAAAAGTCTTTCATCATTTACTCACCCTCAAGTTTTTCCAAATCTGTATTCATTTCTTTGTTCTGCCAAACACAGAAAAAGATATTTGGAAGAATGCTTGCAACCAAACCGTTTCTGGCCTGCATTGACTACTATAGTAGGAAAAATTACCATGGCTGGCAAAAATTCCAGAACTGCTTGTTTGCCTACATTCTTCAAAATATCAACATAGCAAAGAAATGTATAACGCTATTTTTTCTACTATGGTATTCAATGGTGACCACGAACTGTTCTCTGTGTTCATCAGAATAAAGCCATTTACACAGATTTGGAACAACTTGAGGGTGTGCAAATGATGACAGAATTGTCATTTTTGGGTGAACTGTTCCTTCAGTTCCTTTATTATTCCCTTTGAGTTCATATTTCAGTAATAACAACAAAATATTTTAATTTTACATTACTTTTGTTTAGCCCTGCTGTTGTTGGAGATCTGGCTAGTAAGATGCTGGGCTACAATCTGGCCACCAAACAGACCCCTAAAGAAGGAGTGAAAGTGAAAACGGTAAAAAGGATTTTCTTTATTTAACTTGCTTTACTCTAGTGCAATTTTACTGTACTGATGTTGTTTACTGAATAAATAATCACTCTTGTTCTACTTGAAAATAAATTGTCCTCTCGTTCTCTCCGCTCTGCTGTTCCTGGTTGTGAAAGATATCTGTACAATTCATCCATTTTAAAGATGCTCTTGCTGTCTTTTTAATTTAAAAAGTTATTTTGCTTAGATTAGTTGGATTTCATGCTACATTGAGATGAACAAAAACTGTGAGTCACACCTCTTTGTAGGGAATGTTGGTAAACAGTCATTTCCATGTGTCACTAACAAGCCTAAGTATCATTTTTCTGCTTCTCCCTGTGTCAGACGCCCGCACAGACCGGCACACTCCTACTCAGCCCTGTATGTTTATCTCTGATTTTCCTCTCTCTCTCCCCCTCGAGAAGTAATGATGACTTCCTCCACTTAGCATGTGTTTGTCATCCACTTCCTCTTTTGGTGTTTAAACGCAGCCTTGCTTGAGCTCCTTGTTAACGCCCGCATTCATTGCCGTCAGCCTCCCCTCGCACGATTGCCCTGAAACTTTTTGCAAAACGAAACAGTCATGTTTTTGTCTTTCCTGCCCGAGAAAGAACCCGCGGGGCTGCACGGCTGAAGAGTACGATAGATTTAAGGAGGAGGTGGTGAGGAGGAACAGAGGTGGGATACAACCACCGAAAATAAATAAATGCTTTGGAAATGACAGCTCGAGCGTGCTGCCTCCCCTCGTACATTCAATTCTCTCGCTGCGTTTGAGAGAGCGTCACATTTGCTATTCAAAAACCCTTTGGTTTCCTTCTCACATGGATGCATTATTGTATAATGAGGTTTTCCTCATGAATTCAGAATTCAGCGTGAGTTTATTGAAGGGAAAAGGGAAAAGAACCGTTTAAGATGTTGGTGTCTTCCTCCAGTACAGCTTCACGGACATAGTGACAGGAAGTCATTTATTTACAAGTTGGAGTGACAGCTGGTGAAACAATGTGGAATGTGACATAATGTACTTTTATGCAAATGAGCAGCAATGTGATGGAGAAATGATTGTACTGATGAGAGCTGAAGACGCTGGGAGATATAAATCGTCTACTTTTAAGATACTGTTGTTGAATGTCGACGAGACAGAGAAGAAGAAAGTTTGAACTCTCTTTCGAATGTTCAGTACGATTTGTCTGTATCCAGATATCAGAAATTTTGATGATTTGAGTTACTTTGAACATGCATTGATAATCATTCATCCTGTTCATAATATGATGATTCAATTATTATATACAGCCGTGGAAAAAATTAAGAGACCTTTCCAAATTTTTATTTAAGCAGCATTTCTAGATGTATTGTGGCCTTTTCAGTCCAATGTCTGATGAATTTTTGCAAAATCAAACCGCAGAGGAGACATCAACTCATCCACCAGCAATGTGATTGACTGACAGCATGATAAGACGCATGATAAAATGTGATAATTTCGAGGTAGTCACATGAAAATAATTTTAACTTTTCCTTAATGTATGTATAAATATTTCTAGTATTGCTTTAAATTGAATATGAACTTGTTTTCTTTGCAGTATTGGAGGTCTACAAAAATAAGAGTGTCTTTTCTGTTATTTTGACCTGTTTCTTCAGTTACATTTTCAGCAAACAAATGCAAATACTAAAAAAAATAAAAAATTTGGGAGAAGTGTTGTTTGTAGTTCACAGAATAAAACAAGAATGATAATTTTACCTAAACTAAACTAAAAATCTACCTAGTTAAATCAGAAAAACTGAGTTTGAAATGGTCTACATTTTTTCAGCAGCTGTGTATTTTTCATTCAGTTGGGATTTTAAAAGCTATATTTTTGGGTTGTCCGGTTGTAGAAGTGAATATTACCGACCAACAGTACATCGACCTTCAGCCATAAATCACTTCTTGAATGGGGCTTAAGTCTTCAAAATATGTTGTTAGACTTCATAGTGGGGTTTAAATATGACTCATGACTCCAGGTTGTAATTATGTTGTCAGTAGAGCAGAATGGAGCTTGTGAGTTTTCAGGGTACCATGAGGACTCCACGTTAGAGTGACGTTTTCCCACAAAGTATGGTTGGCCCCTCGACTCATAATAAAGTGAGAAGAGAGAGTAGAGGATAAAATAGATGAAATTATGAGGCAAGAAATGGAACGAAGAAAAGTGGAAAACATTCAAAAGTATTGCTCCATTGTTGCCTCTGCCACAAGCTTAATAGGGCTAAAAATGGACTTGGATGCTTTACGTGCGCACATCCTGTTTTTCATCTGTTTATTTTCTAGCTGTTATTCTGTCTGAAACATTTATGGGACTTTTTTCTTAAAGAAGAGGCAATAGGAAATGCACATTTGGTTTTAGGCCTAGCACGAACCATCATTGCTCACAAAATCATCCACATCTTATTGTATCCTCCTTTTTCATTTAGCCACCTTTAGTAGTTGTTTTTTTCAACCTCCCTCTTTATTCACCATTTTTGAGCTTCATAATGTCTACATTGCATTGTAATAGCAGTAGGAGCCTACAGTGGTAGAACATGTGACCTGTTTTAGAAGATCCTGCCTTTTAATGATTCACCAATTTGAAAATGTACAATGATGGATCTCGATCTCACCTGAGCTGTTGTGATTGTGATGAGCAGGTGATGGTTGCAGAAGCTCTGGATATCTCCAGGGAAACCTACTTTGCCATCCTGATGGACCGTTCCTGTAATGGACCCGTGATGGTGGGCAGCCCTCAAGGTGGAGTTGACATTGAGGAAGTTGCTGCCAGCACGCCAGAGCTCATCTTCAAGGTACACATGTTTTTTTGTTTTGTTGGACTACTTGCACATAGCCTTGTGACGTACTTTCGACTTGAAATGGTAGGGCTCACTAGGTTCTGGTTAGAATCTTCAGAATTGGTCTTGCTAGATGTCATTCGGAATGATCGGTATCGGTGGATTCATTTAGTATCAGCTCATCTCTAATAATGCAATTTTATTTGTATGAGATGATATATCCCCCAATAAGAGTTTTTCCAGTTTTTTATACAATTATATTTAAGGAACTTAAATTGCTGTGTCTTATTCTTAAGTGTGTAATATTGAGTCTTTTTTATCGTCTATGTGAATGAATGATCTGTTAGAAATGATCTTCTAATTGAAAAGCCATTAAATGCCATTGATCTCCAGCTCTTTTCTATTAAGATCGCCCCCAAGCTGTCTCCATTTTAATATGAACATCATCTTGGTTTCATACTAGCTGATGGTCACTATGCGCTCTCCTTTCCTTTGCTGTCTCTTACTACAGGAAGTCATCGATATATTTGAAGGAGTTCGAGATGACCAGGCACTACGCATGGCAGCTAATTTGGGATTCAAGGGACCATTGGAGAGACAGGTAATGGGGTAACAGAAATGTTTTCAAAGACATCCCGCCAGAAGCACAGCAACTCTCACCTCATGTTCCTTGGCTTTTTTCTCTTTGGGGGATAAGATGAGTGAGAAAGATATGAGTCAGTGTGATCATTAGGCATTTCTGCAGTGCATCTGAACCCGAGAAGACACCACAAGTCATCAGAAATTCATGCCGTCACACAGTGCCGTGCAGTCATGTCCCTCAGAGATGACCTAAATGGTGTTAAAAATTTGATTAAAAAGTTTTGAATGTTTTTTTTACATAAAAGTCGTCATTGTTCCCTATTAGAATAGTTCTGTTTAACTTTAAGACTGCTCTCACGATACTGTTGCTTGCATTCCACCAAATAAAAAATCAATGGTTTTGGTTTAAATTATGACGGAAAATTTAGTTTTTAGTGGGCGAGCTGAAGTTTTCTTTTAACCCACCCACAGTCTAGACACAATGAAGGCAAACAAACTGCATTTGTAATATGTAATGTGAATATAGTAATATGTCACAACCTTATTTTACTCTGAATTCATTAGAAACTTCTCATTTGCAAATTCAAGCTAAACCTTTTTATGCGTTCACCTCTTGATTCACATCAATGCCAATCCCACAATCCTTGACGTCACCCAGCTGCTCGGCTCTGAGCATTGAGATTGAAAACTTCTCATCTGCTCTCTCAGTGCCGGGAGAAGTATGCTTCATCAACATCAGACAGTACAATGAGTTAGTGTTATTTTAAAACATTTAATACGCCGAAAACCGTTCAACATTGTAATCAAGTAAAGGTATAGAAGCTCAACATTGCGCATCTATGTTCCTTTGAATGAGCATTGATTTAAGAAGACTTATGGAAATTACTGCTAAATGTCTGGCTTGTCAGTTTAGCTTTACTGAAGTTATCCTTTTTATACACATCTTTCGCATGAGTCTATTTAAATCTTCTCTAATTAGAACGGTTTACGATGCAGTATACTGTTAAGTTCTGTTGAGTTCTCCTCACCATTTTGAAGTGCAGTGAGATGAAAAAGAGCCAGCGTGCGCCACTGCGTGTGATGAGAGCTGTGCTACAATGTTTTCTGTCAGCATGCGCTCATTATCAAAAGACCTTCCATCGACTACGGCAAGAAGGAGATGTCATTTTAGCTCGTAAACGCTTTGAAAGTAGAATTTGTTAAGACGACATGCTTTCAGAAAGCACAGGAAATAGCGTGATGTAGAGCAATAAGTCAGAGGTTTTCTTTTCTGTCTCTCCATAAGCCCCAGAATGCTTCAAGTGATGTGGTTTGTTTACGGTTAAGCATTTAATAGCTAAATTCACAGATATTCTACATGTAATGGAATGGTCTGTGAATCTTTAAATTATCTGAAAATGCATGAGGGAGATGATTACGTATGTGGAATTACGCTTCATTGACTGCATTTCCATTCCCTTTAAATTGCGCAAATTGAAATAAACTCAGTGGAAACATTACAATTGTGCCAGAAAAACCACCCAAATACCACTTAAAGTTTTGAGGCTCGCATGAAGGTGTTTTTTTTCCAGACAATTCGATAAAGGAATATTTTGCAAAACTGCAATGATTTTTGTCGCATGAACATTTACAAATTATAAACTTAAACATTAGAAAATATAGGTAGTAATATATGATGTACCAAATGCAGGAAAAATAAATAAGTGAAGTATCGAGATTTATTAGGAAGAGTTTGTTAATATAGAGATTATTGGGAAATATCGACATTTCGCTTCACACTTCATCCCAGTTGAAGTTGGTTCGCAATTTATCACAAGAAAAAAAATATTTCAGTCAATTATTTCATAACATCGATTAATGGAATTGCTGTCGTTCGAAAGTATATACAGTATATATATTTTTCATTACCCTTAATTGTTGGTCTTACTCTTGTCTCTAAAGTCACTTTGGATAAATATAAATGTAAATAATAATTATATAGTACAGTTTGTTTTAGTTACTTTAATTACTACTACTTTAGTAACTACTAATACCGAAATGTTTACTTTTATTAGAAAATCTATTGATGTACGGAATACGAAAGTTAAGTAATAGTTCATCTAAAAATGAATATTCTGTATCATTTACTCACTCTCAGATTGTTTTAAACCTGTATACATTTCTTTGTTCTGGCAAACACAAAGGAAGATATTTGCAAACTGTCAGGGTTTTGCGGGGGGGAAGAACCCAGATGCTGGCAGCGGTGCAGACGGGAATAACAAAGACTTTAATTAAACACAAAACAAAGACCCACATGGGGGTAAAACAATATACAAGAACAGGAAAAAAGACCACTTAAACTTAACTAACAAGGACTGAAAACAACACTAGACAATACAAGTAAGACTTAACTTAACTTACTGACTTGGGGAGAACATCACAGGCAATAACAGGACAGAAAATACTAGGCAAGGTACAAGAGTTACAATAAACGCATGAAGCGGAAACCTCAATGAACAAAGGCATGAAGTACATTCAGGTACATACAACGAACGACCACAGGACAGTAGAGACAAGGATGTTTTATAGGGGAGACAGACAAAAGATATTTCACAGGGTCCAGGTGACAGGGATTAAACACTGGGGAAAGCAAACGAGGAAACGAGATGGCAGAACAAAGACGCTGACCGGAGAGAGAGTATAGCAAGCCGATAGGATCACTATCTCTCCCTCCACACAAAACCTAAAGCTATGCCATGACTCCACCCCAAGACCAAGAATAGACATGACATAATGGCGGAATCTGTTTGGTTACTGACATTCTTCCAAACATCTTCCTTTGTGTTTAGCAAAGAATTGTATACAGGTTTGGAACAACCTGAGGGTGGGTAAATGATGACAGAATTTTTATTTTTGGGTGAACTGTCCCTTCAAGTGAATAGTTAATAGTTCACCTTTAAAATGCAAATTAGGTCATCATTTACCCACCCTCAGGTTGTTCCAAACCAGTATAAATTTCATAGCTAAACACAAAGGAAGGTATTTGGAA